>NW_027187391.1:61835361-61882050 GCF_028583685.1 Petaurus breviceps papuanus
CTCTCTCTCTCTCTCTCTCTCTCTCTCTCTCTCTCTCTCTCTCTCTCCCTCTGTCTCTCCATATATGTGTGTGTATATATATATATATATATTTACTGTTTTGTTTTGTGACATATGATGTCACAAACTCCCATAAACTATCATGCTCTATGAAGAAGATTCTTTGACATACTTATTCAGCCTTAATGTCTTCTCAAACCTATATTGCAGCTCCAACTGCCTACTGGACATCACCAACTAGATGACTTACAGACATCATAAATTCACCATGTCCAAAACTGAACTCTTTATCTCCCCTGCATGCTAAATCCTTACTGCTTTCCAACTATTATTGAGGGCACCACTATCCTCCCAGTTGCTCAAGCTCACAATATCCGTGTCATTATTGACTCCTGATTATCTTTTATCACCCCCACATGCAGTCTCTTGACAAGGTCTATTGATTTCACTTTCATAAGTGATCTCTTGCATGTACCTCTTTCTCTCCTCTCATACTTCCATTCCTCCAGTCTAGGTTCTCATCATCTCATGACTGGACTTCTTCAATAGTCCACTGGTCAGTCTCTATGCCTCAAAACTCTCCCTACCCCAGTCCATCCTCCATTCCACTGTTGAAGTGATCATTTCAAATTGTATATCTATGACTATGTCACCCTCCCTACACTCACTCATGTGATCTATTGGCTCTTTATCACCTCCAAGATTAAATACACAATCTGGTTAGGCATTACTATCCTAACCTTCTCATTGCCTTATGTCTTATTCTTTCCTACGTATTCTGCAATCCAATGATGCTGGCTGGCCTCCTTGTTGCTCCTTATATAAGACACTTCCTCTCCTAGCTCATTCTCACTAACTTTCTCCCATATCTGGAATTCACTCTTGTCATCTTTGTCTCCTGACCTCCATTGTTCCCTTCAAGCCCCAACAAAAATCCCATTTTCTACAAATGGCCTTTCCCAATCCCCTTTAATGTCAGGAACTTACTTTTATTGGTTAGCTCCAACTTTTCCTATATAAATTTTATTTGTACATAGTTACTTACATCTTATCTCCCCAATGAGATCATGAGCCCCTTGATACAAAGGACTGATTTTTTTGCCTTTTTTTTTATCACCAGTACTTAGTACAATACTTATAACATAATAGACATTTAATAATCTTGCTGAATGACTATCTAAATGTTAAATATTTGTCTTTCATTAGACTAGGTCTCTTGTTAAGTGTGCTAGGAAGGAAAAAAAAGACGTCTAAGGTGTGGTTGTTACCCTTAATATCAGGATCTACAAGTGATTCCAGAGTCCTCCTCTCATGACCTCCATTAGGGATTATATTTATGAAGAGTCAGCCTCATGATGTAAGCCTCATGGCTGTAAGCCACTTATAATAACCAAGAGGTTAATGTTTGTCAGGAATTAATAGTTTCTGCCCTAGGATCAAAGGTTCTGAGCTTTCCTTCAATTCTTTCTGCTCACTAGAACTATTCTTGTTAGCTCTTTTACTTTATAGACCCTGGAACATACTTGGCTCTATCTCAAATACCAGTTTCAGGATTTCATCTCTACTTACATCCTCCATTACAATATAAGTTCCTTAACAAAAGTGATTGCCTATGTTTTTGCCCTTTATTTTTTTTTTGGGGGGGGGGGGGAGAACCAACCTCAGTATATAGTACAGTGCCTAGCAAATATTAAGGGAATAATAAACATAGAGTGATGAATTGATTTCTTACTACTCCCAAATGCCTCAGACATTAAGTAGTAGTTTTCTTTTTAATTGACTAAGTAACACAAATGCAATTAAAATATTTGGGATGAGGATTAAAATTGGAGCCAGATAACTGGAGTTCAAATCCTGGGCTTGCCATGGACTACTCATGTGACACAGGATGCATTCTCTCTGGAGCTTGATTTTGTTTGAAAATAAAATGTTGTAATGAGAATCTGTCCACCTCTAAATTTATATCCCTAACCTTATATTTATTGCAGTAGTAAGAGTTTCACTCTTTTGCTAACATGAAGTGCTGTGGGATTTCAGAAAAGAAATATTATTGTGTCTTATAGTAGTCAAAAACGGATTCCCACAGCATACAGAACCCAAGTTGGATAGACTGAATACATGAAAAGGCAGAAGAAGGACATTTCATGTGTATGGAATAGCATGCTTTGGGAATAAATATACCTTGTGTAGGGGAAAGAAATGAAATGGATCAGATTAAAGCCAAAGATTTATGCCAGAGAATACTGGGAAATAAGGTTGATAAGGTAGACCTGCTATTGGATTGCCTTGATTATCAGATAAAGAGGTTTAGACTTAATGAAGTTGAAAAGGGGACCAACCTTAGATTCTTGAGTAGAAGCAAGATATAAGAATGGTGTTTTAGGAAGCTTCTTTCGGCAGCAGTATGTTTTCATTTTTAAATTATTATTCTGAACTAGAATAACATTAACAAATATTTATTTACAAATTAAAAGTCAGAAAAGAGGCTTACACATGCATTATTGCTGTTCAGTTATTTCAGTCACGTCTGGCTCCTTGTGACCCCATTTGGGATATTTTTCTTTTTTGCAAAGATACTAGAATGATTTGCCATTTTCTTCTCCAGCTCATTTTATTGATGAGACAAATCAGGGTTAAGTTACTTGTCCAGGGTCACACAACCTACTAAGTGTCTGGGACTAGATTTGAACTCAAGAAGATGTCTTTGTATTTGTCCACTGTGCCACTTAGCTGCTTTTTACACATGAAACCAAACCTCTATTACAAATATATTTTAAACATGTAATTAAGTCTAATGCAGTGATCCTAACATTGTCTCACTTATTTGTGTATCCATCAAAAAGACTTCTCTAATTTTTATTTTTTACAAGATGTTTCATTGACATTCTTTTTCTAAAAATCACTATTTATATGCCTGTACTTCCTCCTGTCACCAGGAAAGGCTTCCTTTGCATATAAGAGAGCATGATCAAATATATTTGTGTTGTATCAATCATGGATGGAAATGTGTGTCTCCTTCTGTACTCACCTCTTCACCAAGAAGTTCATTTTCAGTCACTGATTACTGCATTGATTCAAGTTCTCAAGCTTGGCAGCATTATTTAGGATGAATCAGACCAAGAAGAGACTGGATGCTGGAAGATCAACTAGATAATAGATGTGAAAACTCTTTGAGACAGTTAAAAGCATTATAAATAATAATAAATTATAATTAATAAATAATAATAATAAATAATAATAAATAAAAGCATATGAATGCAAGCTATTAGTATACATAAACTGTTCATTAGATTTGTTCTTAAATTACATGGCCAAGAAGAATAGAAATGAACAGGGAGAAGATACAGTTTTCTTGGAAGCCATTAAGTTGGGAATAGTCTGAGCACAATGCTGTATTAACAGTTCCACAAAACTGCCACACAAAGGTGGGTAAATTGTAGCTAGCCGATTGTTCTGTGCACACTTCCTTATCTGGAAGACTTAGAGGAAAAATGTGCAAATATGTGGGCTGCAAAGTATTGCACAGGTAGAATATTATACACTCACACATGCTCAGGTAACGGAAAGGATGTTGTCAGTGTCATTGCATTCTTCCCGTTCCTGTTATTCTCTTCAAAACCTATCAATTTTCCTTTGATCTCCAACTTGTGTACTGACCCCACTTGTTGTCAGATAGACTTTCAAAGTTAAAATGTCAAATTTCATTCCTCTAATTAATAGTGATTTTAAGCATTTCTTCATATGACTATAGATAACTTTTATTTCATCTTCTGAAAACTGCCTGTTCAGAATGTTTGGACACTTATCAGTTGGGGAATGGTTTGTATTCTTATAAATTTGACTCAGTTCTCCACACATTTGAGGAATGAAGCCTTTCTTTCAATCGTGGTTGCATTGGTTTTGTTTGTGTAATATATATATATATATGTATATATATATATATATACATACATACATATATATCCATTTTACATTTCATAATGCTCTCTTATTTATCATAAACTCTTTCATTTTCCATAGAGCTGACAAGTAAACTATTTCTTGTTTTCTTAATTTGCATAGTGTATCACCCTTTATATCAAAATAAATCATGTACCCATTTTGACGTTATCTTGGTATACAGTGTAAGATGTTGGTCTATACCCAGTTTCTGTAGAATTTTCCTCATTCCTTTTTTTTATATTTGAATATTTGATTTTAAAACTTTCAATTCCAGATCCATTCCCTTCCTCCCCTGCCACCCACCCCCACCGGGAAGACAAGCAGTTCAGTATAGGTTGTACATGTGCGGCTAATGCAAAACAATAACATAGTAGATATATTGTAAAAGACTGACTATATTTCCCTCCCTCCTATCCCACCTCCCACTTGTTCTATTCTCTACTTTGATCTTGTCTCTTTTCAAAAGTGGGTGCTTCCAACTTCCCTCCCCACCAGCCTGCCCTCCCTTCCATCATCTCCCCTCTCATCCCCTTTCCCCCCTATTCTCCTGAAGGGTGAGATCCCTATTTAGTGTGTATTTCCCTCCCTCCTCAAGCCAGATTCAATAGGAATAAGGTTGACCCATTACCTTTTGCCTTCCTATTCTTCCCCTCCATTGTAACCATTTTCCCTTGCCTCTTCTGTATGAGATAGTTTGCCCCAATCTGTCTCTCCCCATCTCCTCTCATTATATTCCTCTCATCTCTTAATTTCACCTTTTAAGTATCATACCTTCCTGTTAAATTGGTCCCGTGCCCTCTATCTATGTATACCTGTAAACGTATATACACACATTCACATATGTATTCATATGCCTGCATACCCTCATATAAAGACATATATATATATATATTTCTAATCCCTTCAACTACTGAGAAAAGTTTCATAAGTTACAATGATTGTTTTTCCATGTAGGAATGTTAATAGTTCAACTTTGATAAGTTCCTTATGATTTCTTTTCCCTGTTTACCTTCTCATGTTTCTCTTGCTTCTTGTATCTGAATGTCAAATTTTCTATTCAACTCTGGTTTTTTCAGCAAGAATTCTTGAAAGTCCTGTATACTCCTGAATGACCATATTTTCCCCTGAAACATGATACTCAGTTTTGCTGGGCAGGTGACTCTTGGTTTTAATCCCAGCTCCCTTGACCTCTGGAATATCACATTCCAAGCCCTTCGATCCCTCAGTGTAGAAGCTGCCAGATCCTGGGTTATCCTGATTGTGTTTCCACAATATTCAAATGGTTTCTTCCTGGCTGCTTGTAATATTCTCTCCTTAATCTGGGAATTCCAGAACCTGGCTATAATATTTCTAGGAGTTTTCTTTTTGGGATGTTTTTCAGGAGGTGATTGGTGGATTCTTTCAACCTCTATTTTGCCCTGTCGTTCTAAAACATCAGGGCAGTTTTCTTTGAGAACTTCCTGGAGGATGTTTTCTAGGTTCTTACTTTGGTCATGGCTTTCAGGTAGTCCAATAATTTTTAAGTTATCTCTCCTGGATCTATTTTCCAGGTCAGTGGTTTTTCCCATGAGATATTTCACATTGCCTTCTATTCTTTCATTTGTTTGGATCTGTTTAACAGCATCTTGATTTCTCATAAAGTCATTAGTTTCCATTTGCTCCAATCTAATTCTGGAGCAATGATTCTCCTCAGTGAGCTTTTGAGATTCTTTTTCCATCTGGCAAATTCGACATTTTAAGGCATTCTTCTCCTCATTGCCTTTTTGAGCCTCCTTTGCCATTTGAGTCAGTCTGTTTTTTAAGGTATTATTTTCTTCAGTCAGGCTATTGACTCTCATTTCATAATTTTCTTTCATTGTTCTCATTTCTCTTCCCAATTTTTCCTCCACTTCTCTTATCTGCTTCTTAAGGTTCTCTATGGCCTGTAACCAGCTTGTATTTTCCTTTGAAGCTTTTGGTGCAGGAGTTCTGACTTCACTGATTTCCTCCTGTTCCATGCCTTGATCCTTCTTATCCCCAAAATAGGAGTGTAATGTTGGAATCTTCTGTCTCCTTTGTTTCCTTTGCCTGCTCATTTTGCCACTCAATGATTTGACTTTTGGGCTTTTTGCCACAGTAGGACTCTGCCACCAGACAGGGGGGTTTTCGTCCCAAATGCTGGGGTTTTCTCAGCTGCTGGAGGTATTAGATGGGTGCCCTCTCTGAGGTCTCCACACGCTCTGGCAAGCTGGACACACACCCCAGGACCTCCACCCTAGACTGCAATCCAGATCCAAGCAGGTTAAAGCAAGAGCGATGACCCCTCAGACTGGTGCTTGGTCCCCCTACACTCTGCAGGCCAGGAGCTGAAGCCTCCACATGGAGCTGGCAGGCTGTGCTGGCATCTCAGTGGTTTCTTGCCCTGGGAGTAAAAGCCATGCACTCCCACTTACTGGGTCCCAAAGTCCAGACTGCACTGGCCTCTCACCTTGTCCTTCACATCTATATATTGATAAATCTGGAAATGGCCACAACTGCTGCTGATCTGGAGTCCCTCTGGCTGGTGGCTGGTCAGGCCCGCCCTGCGGCTAAAGCCTCGGCATGGTGCTGGGCTCAGCTCCCAGAGCACTGCGCTGGCAGATTCCTGCCAGCCTGCCAGGCTGTCCTCAGCGGGAGGTTAGCTTCTCTATGTCATTTTGTGGGTTCTGCAGCTCCAAAGTTTGTTTAGAGTCCCCTTTTTACATGGATTGGGGAGGGTGGAAGCGGGAGCCGCGGGAAGGTCGTGCTTCTACCCTCATTCCTGATTGTGCATAATTTTTTAAAGATGCTTTTCCCTCATACATATATTAAGAGCTGAATATTTATTATTGCTACCCTAAAATATTTGGGGATAATTCAGTAAGACAAAATATCAACCATCATAGGCAATGCTTGAAAAAAAATGAACCACTATAAAAAAGTCTTAAGGCTGTGTCAAAGTAGCCATCAGTTAAGCTTTCTTTCTCAAAAGAAATGTTTAATTTACTATCTCTTATCCTGTATATGATTTAAAAATCCATGTCAATCTTCTCAGGCAGTAGTAGAATGGAAAGTACCCAGGAATTAGAATCATAAAACTTGAATAAAAGGTCTACCTCCACCACTAACAAGATCTGTGGCTTTTAGAGAGTGACAATATCCATTAATCTGAGCTTCCTGATCTGTAAAATAAGGAATTTGAATCTGGGGAGTTCTGTTAAATGTTTAACAACTGGCTCTCAAAAAGAAAAAAATAGCAAAAATGTAACTGCAACCCATTTTTAAGTTGCATATGCCTTATTAACAATTTCTCCATCACTCTATTAAGTCTAGACAGTATGCAAAACAATAAATCAAGCCTTGATTTGCAGTGTTGCTTGTTTCCAAAGTATAAATGATCACACTGAGTTTTTTTTTAAATTAATTTATTAATGTTGGAACTTAAGAAATAAAATTAGGCTTTCCATAACATAGTAGAATAGGGGGGGAAATCTGAGGTACCATATCTCACTGGTCAGATTGACTTAAATGACAAAACAGGAAAATGATAAATGGTAAAGAAGTTGTGGGAAAATTGGAACACTAATTCATTGTCGTTGGAATCATGAACTGATCCAACTATTCTTGGGAGCAATTTGAAACTATGCCCAAAGAGTTAAAAATGTGCACACCCTTTGACCCAGCAATATCACTTCTAGGGATGTATCCCAAAGAGATCATAGAAGGAAGAAAAGGACTAGTATGCATAAAAATATTTATAGCAGCTCTTTTTATGGTGGCATAGAATTGGAAATCAAGGGGGTGTCCATCAGTTGGGGAATGGCTAAACAACTTGTGGTATATGAATGTAATGGAATACTATTGTGCTATAAGAAATGAGGAGCAGACAGACTTCATAATAACATGGAGAGACTTATTTAAGCTGATGCTGAGTGAAGAGAGCAGAACCAGGAGACCTTTGTACACAATTATAACACATCATATCTTGTGATGACTGACTTTGATAGACTGGACTCCTCTCAGCAATGCAAGATTATAAGAAAACTCCAAAGGACTCATGATGGAGAGGGCTATCCACATCCAGAGAAAAAACTACAGAGTGTGAATGCGGATTGAAGCAAACTACTTCTCTCTCTTTTTTGTTTTGTTTTGTTCCTTCTTTATTGTTGTTTATTCCATTGTTTATAATTCTTCTTTACAACTTGACTAGTATTTACTGTGAAGGAATTTGTAGAATCTATATTGGATTGCATGCCACCATGGGTGGGGGGCAAAGGGGAAGCAGAGGAAGGGGGAGAAAATTTGGAACTCAAGGAATTGTGGAACTGAAATGTTGTAAACTAAAAGTAAATTAAAAAAAAGAAGGGGGAAAGATGATTACACACAAAACTGCAAATATGACTTTATTTTTTTTCCTGTTTCTTCCCTTCCCACCACCCAAGAGATGGCTACCATTAGAAACAAATATGCATATGCATTTATATACATTTATGTATGTGTATGTATGTATATGTGTGTGTGTTTGTGTATATGTGTACATATATGTATGTAGGTATACACATAGATATGTAAAATAATTCTATGCATCTATTTATCAGTTCTGTCTCTGAATGCACATAACATCTTCAGTCCTTTTAGCTAATTTTGGTGTTTATAATAGCCAAAATGGCTTAGTTACTTAAAGTTCTTCTTAAAAGTGAACATTTAACACATGAAAATTTGACAAGTGGTTTTCAGGAGAGGATTCAGTGGCTTCCATTTGCCCCTGGGTTGAACTGATCTCTCATATTCTACACTTAAATGAAGCATATTTTTAGGGTTCAGTTGGGGTTTTATTTTTAACTGCAATATCATAGGATCACAAATGACCTTCCAAGTCTTCCTGTCATTTGATAGATGAGGAAACTGAGGCTTCTGGAATTAAAGTGTATTCCTAAAGTTTACACATATACTAGGCATCAGGAACAAGATTTGAACTTGGATCATTGTGATGACTGTGATATAGAGTCAGAAGGGACCTAAAAAGTCATGTAGTCCAACTTCCTCATTGTATAGATGAAGAATCTGAAGCCCAGGAGGCTTAAGTGACTTATTCAAAGTAAGCAGCCTATGCTAGATTTGAACTCAGTTTCCTTTGATTCCAGAGCCAGTTTCCACTGTACCACATGACTTTTTTCTTTTTACTTTTTTTTTTACTTTGTAATCTTCCAAAGACTCTCCTGGTTATCCCAATACAAAATATGATTAATTACCTAACGAATGACTTTTGATTATTATATTATTGCATTTGAGAACTTTAGATTTTCAGAACCTTTACTTCTCACTGCCTTACCATTTCTTCTTCTTTTAAAAAGACAAATATATTTTAATATATTTATGTCAGATACTGAAACCATCATCATTTTATATACATATATGCATATATTTATCTCTTTACACATACATGTGCAGTGCTTCTATTTTAGGTTCTATAATCTCTTATACCTTCACAGTTGTTATCACTTATCATTAAATATATTAGACAAATACAGATGGTTCAATCTGACAATAAGCATATTGGCATTCAGTTGGTTAGCCTGCTATGGGGTTTAGAAATCAGGCTAAAGTGTGAGTTGTGCTGAGTATAATAAAGAGAAGCGATGTGTGTGGTGTTGTGTGTGTGTGTGTGTTTAAGAACCTAAACTGCTAATAACATTTGCACCTTGTCATTAGTGTTCAAGGTGTTTCCCCTCAGCAGTTCTTTTCATTATAGCCTGTCTCATGTGTTATCAACAAAATTCAGTTCCTCAAAGTTTCCATTATCAGTATTAGGAAAACATTCAGAGATGACCTTTTGAATGAGCTATTTTATATACTCCAAGGCTTCTTTCACTTATACAGTTGAGTGAGACATCATGCACACATTATAGTTAACTAAAGTTTCAATCATATTGCTTTTGGTTTAGTAATTCCAAAATCAACCAGATCTTAATCCTTAACACATTTACATTGAGTGGAAAATAAAAGCATAAATTTTTTGTGATGTTCCTCAGTTGTTCTCCATGGTTCACTATCCAAAAGTACTACATTGGCACCAACCGCTCTAGTTCTTATAGATGGGTTAAGACACAGGATGCATAACTGGTGGTCTAGCATTCTAGTTGAGTGCACACAAGTTATCAAGAATCCCCTTCCCTTGACAAATGCACATTCCCCATAGCACTCAGGCGAGAGTCAAGGAATCATTTTACGGGACATTAGCTCCTAAAGATTGTTACAATCTGTATTCTTATTGTAGAAAGCTTAGCACAGCAAACAAGTCTCCCTAGAATTTCTTTTGAGGATGATGATGACAATAATGGTGATGATAATGAGTAATACTCAGTAGTGCTTTAAAGTTTGCAAAGCACTTTACATATATTATCTCATTTGATGATCATAACTATCCTATGAGTTAGGTTCTATTATTCATATTTTACAGATGAGAAAAGTGAGACAGAGGTAGGTTAAGTGACTTTCCCAGAATCACACAGCTAAATAAATGGCACAGGTGGGATTTGAATTGTGGTTAATAACATTGATGAAGCATAGTAAGGTATCTTTGTAAATACATTCTTTTCATTACAACTTCACCATATTAGAACATCAGAATTTTTTGATATGCAAAAAAAAAACCCAACTCTACTCTTTGAGTAAAGTTAAGTTGGATCAATGTTTACTATTCCCTTTTGTTGAAATGCACAGCAAGTCTGAACAGCCACGCTGTTTTATAGACAGTTAATTTTTATGATTTGAAAAATAATATTATCATATTATTTTTATGATAATGAAGAACCAGTACCAGGGTATAATAAAATACATATATGTGATACATTGGTGTATGGGTGAAGGGAGAATTATCTAGATCCATTATCTCACTGGTTTAAGTTACTACTGATGTGACAATTCTCTCCATTGATGCAGATCAGCAATTCCTCCATAACTTAGAAACTTTGAGTTGGCTTAGATTATTCTATTCTAACTAACTTTTCTTCAGTTAGAAGTTGGTCAAGGACACAGGGTCATTATGTTAAAAAAAAAATTCCAAGCTTTAAAAACCCAGGTTTTCCTGACTTTGAGGCTATCCCTCTAAATTATGCTAACTATTCTTCCTCAAACAGATATGGAGATGTATATATGTAGATGTATATGCATACATACATACATATGCATGTTTGTGTATACATAGTTTTCTATAAATGACTCTATAAATCTATATATGTTACAAATCTCATTAGCATTTTATACACATTTAATTTTTATGTATAACTGAGCTATCTGCTCATTTACACTGCAGTCTCTGACACCCAAGATAGAATGTCTCTTCTATTCTAGCTTTCGACAAAATTGGCTATGCTATTGGGATGAGAATTACTAAACCTAACCCAATGATGAGACCTGTATTGATGAGTGCTGTCTTCTCCCAAGTTAGTTGCTCATTCCCAACATGGACTGGACCTCACCAGTGATGGCATCAAAAACAAACTCTAGAGCAAAAAGCCAGTCTGATTCCAGTCCAGGAAATCTCCAAGGTTGCTTGGCTACCCCAGCATGCCACATTTTCATGTCTTTGAAGATGGACCTCCTGAGGAGACTGAACTTGGGGGCTTACTCCACTGTGTTTTGCAAATGACTGCATCCCTGCTCTCACTTTTCATCCAGAACATGAAGACTGTGAAACAGTTGGAAAAGGGGTGGACCAACGACTGTTTGTGGAAATGGATGCCCATCAGCTATTTGTTACCTTTCTCTTACCTTAGCACAAAATGTGGAAAGACCTTTAAGCTAATTGAGAAAATGCCAGGGTTGGCCTGGGGACTGCCATCTACCCTTGCATACAGACCTGACCAGCAAATGCCCTGCCAAGTACCCCTGAGGGCTAATGGCCTTGAGAAGGAGAGTAGATCCATTTCATTGAGTTTATAGCCAACGTGTAAATATATTTATTGTGTGCTATGTAAAAAAAAAAATCTGCTTTGGGATTTCTACTCTTTCAAAAATTATATACACATTTATTTAATTTAAAAGTAATACTGTAGTTAGGTTTCAGTTTCTATGTCACTGATTTTCTTTTAATTTTTTTAAGGTTTATGAATCATTTTATAGCTATCTCATATGACCCTCACATATTAAAGTATTATCATTCCCATTTTACAGATGAGGAAGCCAAGGTTTAGAGGGGCAAGAGCCTAATCAAAGATCACATAGCTATTTAAATTTCCTAGATTTTATCATGTACAAAACCAGAATAAGAATAAAGCAAGCAATGGAGTAGGGATGAAGTCCACTTCACATACATCTCCACCACTGAGGGAACTTGATATACAAACAAGTTTTCGTATTAGTTGGCTATCATGATACCCTTTATGGATTATGCTTGGCAGCAGGTGACCATTGTCTTCTTGGGAAGTCTTAGAGGGCAGCTAGGTGGCACAAGAGACAGAATGCTAGGCCTGGAGTCAGGAAAACCTGAGTATAAATCTTGCCTCTGAAAATTACTAGCTATGGGACCTTGGGCAAGTCACTTAATATCTGTTTGCCTTAGTGTCTTCATCTGCAAAGCATGGCTAAAAATAGTATCCACCACCCAGGGTTTTTGTCAGGATCAAATGAGATATTTGGAAAGCATTTAGCACAATGCTTGGCACATAGTAAGTGCTATTCAATGTTAGCTAAATTATTAAATGAGTCAGAAAACAGTGCTTGTGGTAAAAAGGCAATATCCCTATTGCTTACTGATGAAGCTTTCTTTGCATAGTATTCTTCAGAAATGAGGCAGGATTGTTGCCATCTGTAGGCACTCCATAGCCTATACTCTTCCTTTAAACTTTAAGTAATTGCTCTCTGTTCAAGGTTTCTGAAGCAGGAAGAGCAGAAGGTGACATTAGTTAGCAGAAATGTTTCCTAAATCCTAGAGCTGACTGGCCTTTCATACATTCAGTTCCCTAGGCATTTTTGGAAGAAGGTCTGGCAGCTCAGGCCTACTGTCCTTGGGAAGGAGTTTTCTAGGACAATCACTGCCCTCCCTGAAAGCAGAGTGTGTCCTTTGCTTGCATAGAAGCATTTCCTGGTGGACAATAGTCTAGTTACTCCAGGCTATGACTGTTTTTGAAAAAGGCTAGAATGTTGTTCAAGTCACAGTCTCGGTAGCTGAAACTTCCCTGAAAACACCATGAGATAAATGACAAGTTCAAGGATTCCAAATAACTTTTTATTCTCAGTAAGGATGTAAGTCCAATAATGTGCCAGAGCAGAGTTTCTTTAAATGGGGCTTGTGAATATATATTTCAATAACTATTTCAATACAATTGGTTTCCTTTGTAATCCTATATACTTTCTTTTTGTAATGATAAAAATATTCTGATTAATCCACAGACTTCAGCAGACTGTCAGAGGAGTCTATGATATACAAATAAGTTAATAACTACCGCCCCTTTAGGGAAGCCGAAAGACTTGGGTTAAGTTTTCTTTGCTGAAAAGGGAGCTCTGAATCCCAAAAGACCAAAACTTTCAGGAAAATGTTGTACAATATACTATTAGGGTAACAAATGGTGGAAAAGGATTCTGGCCCCTGACAACAGGGAACCAGATCTAATATTATAGGATCAGTACTTTCACAGCATGCTGAATCTGCCTTTAGAGCAGGAATAATTCGATAAAATCATCCTGTTTCCAGATGAAATAAGGTCAATGGTTCTTGCTTGCTATCAGAGTAACAAGCTTACTTGGGTGCTTAATGACCCTGACCTCCCCTGCTTCTTTATTCTTACTGACTAGCAACTTTGAATATGTCTTGCTCAATGATCTCCCTGTATTTATTATATTTGTTTTAAACCATGATTCAAAGTGATCCAAGTTGGACAGATCACATTTAGATCTACATGTATCTGATGCCCAATCTGCATCCTCCAGATTCTGTCCTACAATGAGTACTAGTTCAATGTTTGGGCACTTTAGGAAAAAACAAAATTTCTGACTGTTTCTGGCTATGTATGACTCAGTTCTGAAAGACTCATGCTTTGAGATGATTAAAGTAATCTCTTTGTTCACAACTGAGCAGGAAGAGCCAGTGACTGAGCACATTTTTAAAAGGGAATAACCGTACCATTGGCTCTCTTCTTCAGACTGTCTTGTGTGGCAAGTAGCTTTCACTAAACTTCCCAAGGGAAAAAAGAAAAGATTGGGCAGTGTTCTTTCCCTTACCCCAGGGATTATGGTGCCCATTTCCCTATGAAAGCTAGAACAGGGGTACTCACAAAGGAGGGATCAGGACCAGAACTTTAATTGCCTTTCATTTTATATTTTCTTTAATAAGTATGCAACTAATCTTGAGTTGGACATTCCCAGTTTTGAAAGCAACCTTCTTAGTTTGCAAATGTCCAGAGGTACTAGATCCATAGAGTTGACTGGTGTCAAGGACATTTCTGAATCAAAGATACCCACTAAAAAGGCAAGAATTTTAAGCCATGACTTGGCTGACCAGTAGACATACATCCATAGGTGTTTTGGGGGATTCTTTGTCATAGATCTAGAGCTAGAAAGGCCCTTAAATATCATCTAGCCCAGAGGTGGGGAACCTGAAGCCTTCAGGCCATATGTGGCCCTCTAGGTCCTCAAGTGTGGCCCTTTGACTGAATCCAAACTTCTTAGAACAAATCCCCTTACTAGAAGGATTTGTTTTGTAAAACTTGGACTCAGTCAAAAAGTCATACCCAAGGACCTAGAAGGCCTCATGTGGCCTTGAGGCAGCAGATTCCCCACCCCTGATCTAGCCCAATCCACCCATTTACATACGAGGAAATTTAAGCCTAAGGAAATTAAGTGGTTGACTGAGTTGTTCAAGGTCACATTGGTACTAAGTGGTGGAGCCAGGATTTGAATCCAAATACTCTGATTCCAAATTTAGTACTTTCTCTGTCATTCCATACTGGCTTTACAATATAGTGTCAGACATAGTACTTATTCTCAAGGAGCTTAAAATCTAGTTGGAGAGGCATATAGATACAGATATAAATAGTTAATAGGTTTTGAAAATTTAAAAAGGATGTTAAGAGACCATTGACTAATTAGATAACAAAAGACCAAAATTTTAGTGATGACCTATGGAGCAGAGAAGTTCATTGCCTGAGGCAGCCAGTTCATTCTACTTTAGAGTAACTTAAATTGTTAGGAAGTTTTTCTACATATTGAAAATCAGAAATTTCCTCTGGAGCCAAGTTACACAAGTCATTTCCTCTTTCACGTAGCCGCCTATCATATACTTGAAGGTACCTATCAAACCCACTATAATATCTTTTCTTCGGTAGGCTAACCATCTTCAGATGTTCTAACAAATGCTTATATGTCATTATCTCACTCATTACCTTGGCCACTCTTCTCTGAAAATCATCCAGTTCTCAATGTCCCCCTTAAAATATGACATCCAGAACTGAGCACAATGCCCTTCACATAAGGTCTGACCAAGGATATCAGTGTGACTACCTCTACTCCAGCCCATGATATTATGTCCTTCTTAAGATAGCCTAAAATCATATGAGATATTTTGGCTGCCATATTATATTGTTGACTCATACTGGACTTGTAGTCTGATAAAATTTCAGTGTCTTTTTTTATGTAATCATGTCTTCCCCCCATCTTGTGTTTGTGAAGTTGACTTTCAAACCAAAATGCAAGACTACATTTATACATATTAAATATGATCTTATTAGATTTGGCTCAATGTTCTACCCCGTCAAGAGTTCTTTTGAATCTTGACTGTCATCCAGGGCATTAGCTATTAGCTATTCCTTCCAGCTTTATGTCATCTGCAAATTAGATAAGCATGCCATCTATGCCTTTATCCAAGTCCCTGATAAAAATGTTCAACAGCACACAGCCAAGGACAGAACATACCCCTGAGCCACTCCACTAGAGATCTCTTTCCAAGCTGACATCAAGCCATTAATGACTACACTTTGGCTCTACTCATTCAATCAATTTGGAATTCAGATAACTTCTCTTCCTCATAGCACTCCATCTTGTCCATGATCATTAATTGTCAAATACATGATATAAATGATGAATGTTATTAATTCACAGGTGGGAGAAATCACTGTGGGCTTAACTGGGCTGGAAAGGCCTCATGAAGCAGAAGGGTATTGAGCTGGACCTGGCAAAAATGGTTAAGATTTGACTATGAGTGAGAGAAGGTATTCCAAGTGAGTGAACCAGTGAAAATATAGCTAGAAAAGGAGCACAACTCCCTCCATCAACTTTGAGATTTTTGAATGAGTAAGGAGATGGGGGATGGCTTTTAGAAATAGAAAGCCTAAATAAAAAGCTAAAATTTAATTTAAAGTATGTTTTATATAGCGGATTAGGCAAGGCACTGGCTTAAAACAACTTCTCTGTGTTACCATCTTCTATGGTGCTTCTTTTTTAGGGAAAAAATGAAAAAAAAAAGATTAGGGGCAAATGGATATGATTATATTATGTATAGGTATCAGAGCTGAAAGTTACTTTAGTGCTCATCTAGTTCAATCTCTTTGCTTTACAAATAAAGCTCAAAGAAATAAAAATGACTTGCTCAAGGTCACACATAAAATAGCATATGTGGTAGATGGGCAAATTGAACCTAGGGCATCTGAAGCCAGTCCCGTCCTACACCTTGTTGCTTCCTCCCTATAAAATATTCTTTTTAACAGTGAGTTCTCATCATTGAAATGTGTCACAGTGCTTATAATACAACAGACATATTTCCCAAATATGTTTGTTTGCTTACTAGATCTTACATTTTTTAACTTTTTATACTTTAGCATAAGAATTTCTTGCTACCTTAGCTTAAAATCTGTAGGGAAAACTCTGGAGTGCTTAAAGAAAAGAATATAAAAAGATAATGAGATGGCAATGCATAACATGAATCAAAGTATTTCAAACTTGGATTGCATGTTGTTTAACTTCACTATTCTTTGTATCCATGAAAATGACCTTATTGACCTACGATCAATTGGCAGGCCTTAAGCCTGGGTGGGTACTTTGTGCTGTTTTCCCATTACTAGTAATGGCTTGTGGTGAATTATCCTTGCTCTTACCTGACTGAAACTTCTCACTGGCCAGCAGTTCACATTTATGAGGTAAGGTTATGCAAGCACTTTATGACAATGGAATTGAGGGAAGCTAATTGGCTCAATTGAGGATGACCCAGCAACTTTGACCTCATAAGCACTGTGCTTTGCCTAACCTCATTTGAATAGAGACAGACTACTTGCTACACGCCTTTCTTTGTCAGGCCCTTATTATGAATCAAATGAAGGGCATAGGAAACTCAAGAGACCAGCACCTATAGAAAGGTATGTGTATTGGTACAATATTAATGTAGATATGTCATTATGCAAATGCTCTATTATGTTAACTGAAAATATGCATTTGAAACATGTATGCCTCTTTCCTAGCTGGCGCCAGTGCTCAGTCAAGGAAGAGGAGAGGAAGAAGAGAAAGAATAAATCTGAATTTCAACCTCTGCCATAGCTGGGAGGAGAAAAACACTATAGGACATTTGCCCAACAGGGACTAGGATCAGAGAATGAGCTGGGAGGATCACAGGGGCCACAGGAACAGCTTCAGGGAAGAGCAGAAGACTTAGATGGCCAGAGGGCTAGACATCTGGTGTCTAAAAGGACACAGAGTGGCTAGCCACATGGATAGAGAAAAAGGAACTCCTTCCAAAATCCTTGGCTTCAACAATTCTGGATGCAGCTACAGGCTCTGGGGGCGTGTATGTGAGCACTGTTATGCTTTTATGTGTGTGTAATAAGCAGAAAGACATGCTGCCTGCAGCTCGTTTCTTTCTGCTTCCCTTCTCACTTCAAGATGTTAATAAGCAAATGGGAACCCATAGACTCTCTGTTGTATTTTATAGAAGACACTAAAGAAACATTTCTGCTGAAAGAAGTCCTGAAACAGACTTTCCATAACACCTCAGCGTTCACCCAATACTTTCCTCAAATAAATCCACTTTGCTGATTAAAGGTGCTGAGTTTCTGAGAAGTGAAATGTATTGCCTAAGTAGGCAATGGTCTAAAATAACTTTTGTGATGTTCCCATCTTCTATGGTGCTTCTTTTTCAGAGGAAAAAAAATAAAGATTAGGGGAAAATAGTTATAATTACATCATGTACATGTGTCAGATCAAGGTTATAAACATTGTCCCAAAAGTCTTAGTCCAGTTTCAGGCTGCTATCAGTTCTTTTCTAGGATTCTTGTGATCCCCTTCCATGTTTTTTTTTTTTGGTATCCCTAAGTCTTCAAAATTTAACTCAAGTGTCACCATTTCCAAAAAACCTTTCCTAATCCACTCAGATGACATCTTCTGAATGAAAAACATTCACTAAGTGCCAAACCCTGTGCTGAGTTCTAGGAAGACAAGTCCATGGAAGAAGGACAGTCCCTGTCCTTACAGAGCTCATATGTTTTTAGGGGAAGTTAATATGTAAAGGAGAGTTGTGGCTAGAGAACGTTTGTGCATTTTGGATAGGGAAGTCAGAGATTATGGTAACTGAAGTGGTAGGGCAATTGATTAACTTTCCTTACCAGGAAATGTAGTGTTAATTTTGTTAGCATAGACAGTACTAGAGTTGGAAAGGCTTGGGGGTGGGGTTAGGACAGTGGGTACAGCCATGGAGATGGCTGGCAAGTGGTATAGTGGGAGTGAAACAAGGAAAAGTAAAATGTAGGGTCAAAGGTACCCTTCAGTTTACGGAGAGAGGTAGAGACTGGAAAATAGGCAATGTGAGATAGATATGTCCCATAAAAATATATTTTAAAAATACTTTAAGACATATATTGTCTTCCCATAGGATGTAAGCTTTTCAACATATCCAGCACCTGACACACAATAAGTAGACATCTAATAAATACTTGTTGATTGTTTGATTCTTTCTACAACACCACATGAAAGAAAATGAAAGAATCATTTTTCAAATGGTCATAAATTGAAGTCTGTGATCTAGTAAAACTGAGTGATAGAAGTTAAGTCCATTATGCTTGGGTATCTGAAGTATATCCAATATACCATACACTGAAATCAAAATTATCATCATATGACACTCTTGCATATACAAATTTTGATCCAGTCTGACATGGGGGGGGGAAGAAAAAAAGAAAAGGGATCAGGGAATGGTTGTACTATTCTTACTCATGATTGGATTTTTCCTAAATAACATATATAGATATAGGTTTAGATATAGATAGATATTTGGATATATATATCATATAAATATGTACTTGGAGATATCTATCATATATTCTTGTAGATAAATATATATGTGTGTGATATAGATAGAGATATGAAAATTGCAATAAAGAGCAAATACACTGGATAAAGTTGTGGGGCACCTGAGTGCCTCAATATCTAGTGTCATCCTACTTCCTTCTTAGATTATGAACCTTTGGTTAGTAAAATGAAGGCATTATCCTGTCTAATGTTATATGCTCAGGAATATTTTAAAATTAGATAGCCCCTGTAATGCTTTATATTTCCTCTCCCCTCCCCTCCTTTTCCCTGCCCTCTCCTCCACTCTACTCTGTTCTCCTCCCCTCCCCTTTCCTCTCCTGTCCTCTCCCTCCTTCTTTCCTTTCTTCCTTCCTCACTTACTTTTTTTTTAAATGAAGTGCCCACTATCTCCTTTTAGGACTTGTGATTTCTTTAATGTGGTTTCACAGATATAGGGAATTACTTGTAAGGAAATGCCATTTATATATGAAAATAGATAATTCTTTCTTAAGGATTTGTTGAAATTGTGAGATGAAGTTATTTGCCTAGGGACTCCTAACTGATGCATATCAGAACTGATACTAGAAACAAGGACTTCCTGATTCAGAGGAAGAGAGGAACTTTATCCTCTATAACAGGTATCCTATCTTTGAGAGACTCATTTTCTTAAAAAGAAAAATAACAATGTGTGGCAGCTTTTATTTTAAAATTTCTTTTCTGAAATTTGAATTTGACATTCTCAAAGGTGCACAAGAATGTACCATAGGTTCATTAGAAATTCCCTAAAAATTATAAGGAATTATCACCCACATTAAAAAATTTTAAATTAAATTTTATGTTTATTTTTAGTTTGCATCATTCATTTTCACAAGATTTTTAGTCACAAATTTTCTCCATGTCTTTCCCTGAACCACCACCCCAAAACAGTGATCCCACTGTGTACCCTATCCCAAATATTCTCTGTCCTATGTTCTCCCCCATTCCCCCTCCAACATTCCAGTAGGGCAAGATGGATCTCTATACCCCAGTGCCTGTATATCTTATTTCCCAGTTGCATGTAAAAAAATAGATTTTTTTAAACATTTGATTTTGAAACTCTGAGTTCCAAATTTTTTCCATTTCTCCCTCATCACCCACCCTTACTAGGAAGATAAGCAATTCAATATAGATTGTACATATGTAGCTATGCAAAACCTTTCCATAGTGGATATATTGTGAAAGATTGACTATATTTCCCTCCATCCTATCATGCCCTCTACTTGTTTTATTCTCTACTTTGACCCTGCTCCTTTTCAAAAGTGTGTGCTTCCAACTTTCCTCCCACCCTCAACCTGCCCTCCATCATCCCCCCTCTCATCAACTTCCCCCCTATTGTCCTGTAGTCTGAGATGCCCTATTTAGTGTATATGTAATTCTCTCCCTTAAGCCCAATCCAATGAAAGTAAGGTTGACCCATTCCCTTTTGCCTTCCTGTTCTTCCTCTCCATTGTAACAGTTTTCCCTTGCCTCTTCTATATGAGATAATTTATCCCATTCTGTCTCTCCTCATCTCCTCTTATTATATTCCTCTCTCACCTCTCAATTTCACCTTTTAAGTATCATCCCTTCCTATTCAATTGGTCTTGTGCCCTCTGTCTATGTATACCTGTACATAGTACATATATATGTATATACACACAGAGACACTTACATATGTATTCATACTTCCATATACCCTCCTATATAAGCATATATAGGTATACATACATACATATGCATATATATATATATACACACACACATTTATATTCCCTTCAACTATTCTCATACTGAGAAAATTTTCATAAGTTACAATTATAATTTTTCCATGTAGGAATGTAAATAGCTCAACTTTGATAAGTTCCTTATGATTTCTTTTCCTGTTACCTTCTCTTGCTTCTTATATCTAAATGTAAAATTTTCTATTCGGCTCTGTTTCTTTTTTCATCAAGAATGCTTGAAAGTCCTCTATTCCACTGAATGACCATATTTTCCCCTGAAAAACAATACTCAGTTTTGCTGGGTAGGTGATTTTTTGTTGTAATCTCAACTCCTTTGACCTCTGGAATATCATATTCCAAGCCCTTTGATCCCTCATCTGCCAGATCCTGTGTTATCCTGATTGTTTCCACAATATTAAAATTGTTTCTTCCTGGCTGCTTGTAATATTTTCTCTTTGATCTGGGAACTCCAGAACCTGGCTATAATATTCCTAGGAGTTTTCTTTTTGTGATCTTTTTCAAGAGGTGATTGGTGGATTCTTTCAACCTCTATTTTGTCCTCTTTCTAAAACATCAGGGCAATTTTCCTTGAGAATTTCTTGAAGGATGATTTCTAGGTTCTTTTCTTTTTATCATGGCTTTCAAGTAGCCCAATAATTTTAAAATTATCTCTCCTCAATCTATTTTCCAGGTCATTGGTTTTTCCAATAAGATATTTCACATTAACTTCTATTTTTTCATTTGTTTGGATCTGTTTAATAATATTCTTTACTTCTTATAAAGTCACTAGCTTACATTTACTCCAAACTAATTCTGAAGGAATTATTCTCTTCAGTGAGCTTTTGAGATTCTTTTTCCATCTGGCAAATTCAGCTTTTTAAGGCATTCTTCTCCTCATTGGTTTTTTGAGACTCTTTTCCCATTTGAGTTAGTCTATTTTTTAAGGTGTTATTTTTTTCAGTCAGGTTGTTCACTCTCTTTTCATGATTTTCTTGCATCATACTCATTTGTCTTCTCAATTTTTCCTCCACTTATTTGGTTTTCAAAATCATTCTTAAGCTCCTCTATGACCTGTAACCAGTTCATATTTTTCTTGGAAGCTCCTGGTGCAGGAGTTCTGACTTTGCTCTCTTCCTCCTGTTCCATGTTTTGATCCTTTTTTTTTCCCCAAAAAAGGAATTCAAAGTTAGATTGCTGTGCTTGCTTTGCTTCATTGGCTTGCTCATGTTGCAACTCAATTACTTGACTTTTGAGCTTTTTGCCACAGTAGAAGTCTTCTTCCAGAGAGGAGAGATTTGTCCCTAATTGCTGGGGTTTTCACTGCTGTCTGAGCTATTAGCTGTCTGCCCTCTCTGAAGCCTTCACAGGCTCTGGCACCTGGTCCCCCACTCCATGGCCACCACCCTAGACAGCAATCCAGATTCAAGTAGGTTAAAGCAAAAACGATTACCCCTTGGAATGGTCACTTGGTTCCTCCACAATCTGCAGTCCAGGAGCTCTGAAGCAGCCATGTGGTGACCCACCACACTGCAGCTGCTTTTTCCTCTAGAGGGCAGAGGCTGGACCCCACTCCCAGACTCCCTTTTCCAAAGTCCACTTACCTCTCACTTTGTTTTTGGCATTTATGGGTTGATAATTTTGAAAACTTCCACAGATGCTGGAGATCCATTCTCCCAAAGTCCCTCCAGCTGGCAGGTTTTCTAGGGCCATCCTTAGGCTAAAACCACAGGCTTACATGAGACTGGGCTCTGCTCCTAGTGGTCTGCCATGGACATGGACCCTTTTCGTCTGCCTGCTAGGCTGTATTCAGCAGGAGGTTTGTTTGTCTCTGTCACTTTGTGCATTCTGTAGCCCTAAAGTTTGTTTAGACTCATTTTTTATAGGTATTTGTGGTTATTATGGAGGGAGCATATGGAGTTTTCCTGCTTCTACACCATCATCTTCGCTCCTCCTATTACCCACATTTTAAAAAGTAAATAAAAGAATTGTAAACTTGTTGGGCTTTATCTTTTCAGTTTAACTCTTAGGAAATATTCAGTCTTGAACTGATATAACAAAGTTGTTTTTGACAAAATTTTCATTGATCCCAAAATGATTTAGTCAGATGCATAGTTAAATAACACATTTATATGACAGTGTATAATTTTAATTTTACTAAGGCTGTTAATATCTATAGTGTTTTATATATAAAATTATAAGATGGAATTATAATATATTGGAATGTCTTCTGAGGTAAATTATTTTATGAGGTTTTCTCTAAAAGGCACCTCAGATCAATTAAAGATTCTTCCTCCTAATCAGTCTTTCAAAGTTGCAACATGAACATGCAGTTGTGTATTAAATTTTAACTTTCTGACCAATCTGTTAATGTTGATATTTTTTTAAAAAGGAAAAAGTAAAATTTTGGATGGATTTTTAGTGGAGGATGAAGGCACTTTTAATAAAATGAGGAATATTAGGTCTCACTCTCTTTACACACATGCACACACACATATGCACATATACTTTTTTTAGGTATATAAGGCTATATTTTTCCTGCTTCCAGAAAACCAATATCTTTCCTATATATTACCATTAGAGTGCCCTGTAAAACTGCCTTTGAACTGGCTGCTGCTGGAAATGTCATCATAGACAATATACATGCTATGTTATTTTACTGATGACAGTTAATGAAGCTTGACATAATTCTGGTCCTTTTCACTGTGAAGACTTCGAGTAAATGTGAGTCAATACCTGTGTCAACTTTCGTGAGGTTCTCATGGATTTTAGCCTCAAAGATCTCTTTGATTTTTCATGTGTCATTACATTTTGATCAGCTTAGTGCCATATACATGAGTGCTGGATCCTCCCTGAGGGATTTTTCAATGTCCTTGAAGTGCTGGCTTTTGGAAACATGCCATCATAGCCAATTCATGGTTTCACAACTATGGAAAGGATAAGAATCTTTCATCCATGGGCACCTTACACTGCTCTATCATTCTGCAAGAGAGAGGAGGGAACGAGAATGGAACCAGTTTTGCTTTCCCTTCTTGTTTTCTGTTCCTACATTATTTATTCATTCCTTCAACGTTATTGATTAGCTACCACATACAAAGTTTCATGCTAGGGGCAATTATGTCCCATCATAGGATTAAATCTACCTATGTATATATCTATTTCCATATCTATATTGACATACATATATCACACATGTGTATAAAATATATGTCACAATCTCTGTCCTTAAGGATACAACTCATCTTCAATGAAGATGACACAATAATTGTACTAAAGAAAATGTATTCTATATGATCAGTGAGTCTTTGTATCAACCATTTTGCCCTTGTTTTCCAAAGTCATTATGAAGGATTCGATCTCCCCTCAAATTGCTTGTCATATACTTAGATGTGTTTGTTGCATCCCCACAACTGAATGTAAGTTTCCTGAGGGCAGTACCTGATAAATTTTTCCCCTTTGTATCTGTACCCATAGTGCATTATATCTTAACAAGTAAGTACTTAGAAGATGTTTAATCTTTTTCATATGGAATAGTTAATGATGAAAAGGGCAAAAAAAAGGGTTTTTGCAGAAAAATACAGAATTAGTGTTTAATGTCAAGGGCCTTAAGATATTTCCCCTATTATAGATGAACACCTAGTGCCTAATATGTGTAAGAAAAGAATTTTGTTTTAAAGTAAACTGTTAAAATATGTTTATGAAGAAACAGCTTTAATATAGAGTTTGGACAGTTCTAATGAGAAAGTGATACGTGGTATGGACTTGAAGACTTTTGTCTCTTTGATAACACTTTGCAGACTGAGGTCTCATTGAAAATGAATGGTAATTTTGATAGAAGAAGTTGGGGAATTTTGATTTTTTAAGTAAAATGTAAGTCACTGAGAGACATAAAATATTTGTTTAAGCTATTGGTCCCTTAGTACAGCAAGAGAGTGGCTGGAAGACAAGAAAATGAAACATCTGAGAAGTAAAGACAAAGTAAGATGGGGCTGAAAGCCAGCTTCCAACTGTGGATTTTAAGTCAACTGACAGAGCCTCACTTGAAGTGAAAACCTAAAGGGCCAGGGTTTCCCATTATATCATGGTCCATCTCCAGTCATCTGACCACTGGACCCAGATGGCTCTTGAGGAGAAAGAGAAACTAGTGACTTTGAAAAGCCCTTCCTCAATCAAATCAAAGTCAACTGTAGGTCATGTTATTATCTCCCTAGTGTTATGGTGCTTTTTGAAAACAAAGGACAAAATATAACAGTTGTGTGATTCCTTATTGGTCAGGGAGAACGATGTCTGCTCAGAGTCACAAGAATAGCTATTACACTTTTGTGCCACCTGCAGTTGAAGAAAGGTAGAGCTTTGCCCAAGGGCTTGCTCTCTTGCTGATACCTCTGACTGGAGCAGGAACAGTAGAGGGTTTTTTCTACTGCTTTGCTATCCTATCTTAATGAGGTGAGCCTTTACTCCATTTATTTGTGATATTTACTCCATTCTGATTGGTCCAGACAACATCTGGGTGAGTGAACAACTGGCTGATCTGGTCTGTATAGCCCAGAGATGACAAGTTTGATGAGTTTCACAGCTGTCTGGCTTAAAGAGAACTGCTATTTATATTAAGAGCTAACACTTTCTAAACATCCTTTTAAGGACGATGTTTAATTCAAAGAGTTTGTAAAGGCTGTGTTCAATTAAAGAAGATGATTTCCTCAGCTGAAGTGATAGTGATCAACAGTCAAGCAGCAAGCAGGGAAGCAGATTTTTTTTTTTGCAGTGCAGATGTTATTGAATAGACCAATAACATTGAAGTCTGCAGTCTAGAGTTATGAATTTCCTTGCACATGAGTTTTTATCTCATGTGATTTTCAGGACCAAGTACCTGTAAATGTGTGCCCATTTTTTCACCATAGTCTTTCAGTGCTTTGGTGAGGGATAATTAAGTTTATACATACATTGTGATGAATTATATTTGATGTAATACATTAGTATCTATAATATTAGTATTTGTTTTGCCTTAAGTAAACTCTTATCTTTAAGACCTAAAACTATTATTATTTTGAGTGGTGAGTGGTATAGGCAAAAAACTTGTTGTACAGGGGTTCAAAACCTAGTTGGTGAGTAAGGGAAATGTATTTTCTCTTAATAGTATTAATTCTATGATGCTGAGAGGATTTGTATGTCATTGTGTGGTGGTAATTGTCTCTGAAAACAGAGTGAGCCAAACCCAGAGATGTGAGGTAATTTACAAACCTGAGAGATGTGAAGTCCCAAGTACTACATAGTATGGGTGACTATGCTCCATTCTATGTCTCAGCACCACTAAAGCACATATTAGAAGGTATAAGTGTTAGAATAGAACATACAATTACTGTCTTTATAATTTGGTGAATGAAGAAGCATATAACTAAGAGAGCATATACTAAATGACCCAAATAGCAATTTGTGGATATTTTATTCTGTAGATGAGTAACATGGAATGCAAAGCGAAATATATTAAGGATTTTTTTATTCTGTTGCAACTCTATTACTTGTCACAAGAAAGAATATTTCAATTTACTTTTTATTACAGAAAAATTTAGTAATATAAGAATATATGTGAGAGGCAAGGTGGTACAGTGGAAAGAGAATTGGATTTGGAGTCATGGGATCTGGGGACAAATCCCAGCTCTGATACTTACAGTGTGACCTTTAGCAATCAATGAATCAAAAGACATTTGTCAAATTTTGAAATGTACAAGTTCCAGCACAAAGCTTTTGGTGTACAAAGGAAGGTAAAACAATCATTGTCTTAAAAATAATCAAATTCAAAGGGGAGAGATAATATGTAAGTAAAAGGTGACTACCACATATATAAAAGAGTAGATGGAAAGTAGGGGCAGCTAGGTGGCAAAGTAGATAGAGTGCTGGGCCTGGAATATGGAAGATTCAGTTTCCTGAGTTCAAATCTGGCCCCAAAGACTTACTAGTTGTGTGACTTGAACAATTCACTTGCTTCAGTTTCCTTATCAATAAAATGAACTGGAGAAGGAAATGGCAAACCATTCCAGAATCTTTGCTGAGAAAGTTCCAAGCAGGGACATGTAGTCAGTCACAACTGAAATGACTGAAGAACAATAAAGATGGAAGGTAATCTCAGAAAGGAAGTCACTAGCAGCTGGGGGTGGGGTTACATGAGGTGAGAAAGGCTTCTTGAAGAAGATAGAATACCAGGTGAGATTAAAGGAAACCGGGGGAATTATTAAGAGGTAAAGGTGAGGAGGGGGAACATTTCAGGCATTAAGGATGGACAGTAAAAAAAGGAGGTGGGAATGCAAGGAACACTTAAGTGGGGGCTTGGACGCAATGGCCTTTGGTCTACTCTGTGTCTATGATCCTATGACATGATTTAGTAAGAGGTTTATGAATAATCTGGACTAGCATTTTAGAAGAACAAAATCATGGTAGATAATCTCTTGGCTGAGGACAAAACTTTGGGAGAAGGTCACTTGATAAAGTTTTAAATTTCTGCTTCTTTTTTTTAATACATTTGACACTGTCAGAAATACTTGTTTTAGAAGCAGTTCTACACCAAGTATAGTCTTCTACAGGTGATGGAATACTTAGCCAATAAGGCAAAGTGGTTCTGTATTTTAGAATGTTATCATGGGACTGTGGAGAAAAAAAAAAGCCATTACCTCCAAACTTCAGCTAAGAAAGCTCTTCTCACCTCGTGCATAAAACTCTGTGACAGCCAATCCTTGAAAATTGCTAGAGGAAAGGTTTTGAGAGGTGGAAAGTAGAATCTGAGTTCTTGAGGGGGAAAAGTCTAATTTATTCAGAAAATGGATCATAAAGGTAAGTTTTTGAAGGATACTTCAACTGGCAGGAGACCCAGTGAAACGACTGTCAGAATTGAGGGTGACAAGATCTTGGATATTTCATTCAGAAAGCCTGCACATTTTCTCTGACCTGGCAGCATATTCTTTGGTGGCAGGAGAGAAAGCACAGAGGAATTGGACTAATGTCAAAATGTAATGTTAGTATTTTTGATGAATGGAGATGGTGTTATTGATACCTCCTTCAGGCAATAACTAATTCATTCCATACCAGGTCATTTTTTATTAACCTGACTTTTCTACAAAAAGTTGATTGCTCTTTGACAAAACACTGTAGTGGAAATCAGAGAAATAAAGAAGTATCAAGGTAAAGAGAAAAGCGTATATAGAATTTGGAGTCAGAGAACCTGAGTTCAAATCCCACTTTTGCTAGTTACTACCTCTGTGACCCTGAAAAAAAAACTTTGTTACACTCTCTGAACTTCTGTAATATCTGTAAAATAAAGAAGTCTGGCTATATGGCATTTAGGGTTCCTATTAACCTATGGGGAAAAAAAATATTAGCATTGGAAGGAATGTCAGCAGCTGTCTAGAATAACTTATACCTGACAAAATATCCCAATAATAACACAATAACACACAGTGGCCAACAATATATTGCTTGAATACTTTTAGTTATGGTACTATATTACAAAAAATACCTTTTAATTTTTAAGTTTTTCTTTGCATTAAACATAAACTTAACTCTACATCTTATACATACTTCTTCCAATGTTGGGCAAATCAGAAAAGGTAGAGAAAACTTCTATCACATGACATTATTCTAGGAACTTTAAAGGCTTCAAACAATAAAATAATATTGGTCAGGAAACTTATGGTTCAGCCCTGTGATGGCCAGTAACTTGTTTGATATTGAGAAAGTTAATCTTTCTGGCCTTCAGTGTCCTCATCTGTTAAAAGAGTATAAAAGTCACCTTCTCTTCCTCCTTTTATAGGGTTCTTTTGACCCTTAATAAATGTTTGTTGACTGACCAAGTGATCAAATCCAAGAATGCTTCAAAGATGAATATGAGTATTAGGCAGAATTTATTATGGAGCACATGGAATTAAAAATAGGTGATAACTCTGCTTGACACCTTTCCCTCACTCCATCCTTCAACGATCTAAAAAAAATGTCATGTAAATCTAGTATTTTAGTTGATGTCAATTCCTCATCTACTGATAAAGCTCAGAAAACCACAACAGTGGTCTTTTTAAAAATTATTAATTTTTGTTTTTTAGTTTTCAACATTCACTCCCCAAATTTTGAGTTCCAAATTTTCTCCCCAATTCTCCCTCCCCCCCCAATAGAGTGTGCATTCTGATTACTCCTTCCCACATTCTGTTTTTCTTTCTGTCTTCACCCAACTTCTCTTATCCCCTTCCCTTCTATTTTACTATAGGACAAGATAGATTTCTATACTCCATTGCCTGTATATCTTCTTTTCCAATTGCATGCAAAAACAATTTTTAACATTTGTTTTTAAAACTTTGAGTTCTCTATTCTCTCCCTTCCTCCATCTCCACCCACACTCATTAAGAAGACAAGCAATTCAATATCCATTTGTTTCCCTGAAGGATTATACTCAGTTTTGCTGGATAAGTGGGTCTTGGTTTTAATCCTGGCTCAGCTCCTTTGACCTTGGGAATATCACATTCCAAGTCCTCTGATCCCTTAATGTAGAAGCTGCTAAATCTTGTATTATCCTGACTGTTTCCACAATACTAAATTTTGTTTCTTCCTGACTGCTTGTAATATTTTCTCCTTGACCTGGGAACTGTGGGATTTTACTATGATATTCCTAGGAGTTTTCCTTTCAGGATTTCTATCAGGAGGTGATTGTTGGATTCTTTCCTTTTTTCTTTTATCCTCTGGTTCTAGAATATCAGGGCAGTTTTCCTTGATAATTTCATGAAAGATGATGTGTAGGCTCTTTTTTTAATCATGGCCTTCAAGTACTCCAGTAACTTTTAAATTATCTCTCCTGGATCTATTTAGAAGTTTATTTGTTGTTCCAGTGAGATATTTCGCATTCTCTTCTATTATTTTCCATTCTTTTACTTTTGTTTTATACTTTCTTGATTTCTCATAAAGTTGTTAGCTTCCATTTGCTTCATTCTAATTTTTTAAGGAATTATTTCCTTCAGTGAGCTTTTGTACTTCCTTTTCCATTTGGCCAATTCTGATTTTTAGGACTCATTGGCTTTTTGGACCTTTTATTTTTTGCCATTTGGCTTAGTCTATTTTTAAGTTGCAATTTTCTTCAATACTTTTGGATCTCCTCTAGCAAACTGTTGACTCATTTTTCAGGATTTTCTTGCATCAATTACATTTATCTTCCCAATTTTTCTTCTACTTCTCTTACTTGATTTAAAAAATCCTTTTTAGCTTTTCTGTGGCCTGAAACCAAAGCATATTTTTCTTGGAGGCTTTGGTTGTAGGAGCTTTGACTTTGGTGTCTTCTTCTGGTTATATGTTTTGTTCTTCCTTTTCACCAATGTAAGAATCTATAGTCTGATTTTTTCCCCTACTGTTTGCTCATTTTCCCAAGCAATTACTTGATTTTTTAGTTCTTTGTTAAGGTAGATCTCTGCTTCCAGTGTGGAGGGTATACTGTCCCTAGCTTCAGAAGTTTTTTTCAACTATATTCAGTGATATTTCTAGAGACCTGTTAATTTTCAGAGGAGAAATGTCTTCTCCTCTGCTGGTGTGTGCTCTGATTTGTGAGTGATCACAAGCACTCTTTTCTGTCTTGGAACTGTGAGGAATATTCCCTTTCTACTGCCACCACCAACTGTGCCACATCAGTGCTCTTCCTCACCAAGAACTAACCATCCAGATCCAACAGTGAAAAGAAAGATAATCCTGCCTTAGTGTCAGCAAAGAGATACCTATAATCCCCCTCTGATCAGCTGCTTGAATCTCCCCACCATCTGTGGGACAAGTGCTCCAGAAGTAGCCATTGTCACCAGGGCCAATGCCCTTGGGCTACAGCTGGACTTTGCTCCTCTCTCACCAAGCTCTGACAGACCTTCCCTACTGACCTTCTAAGTTGTCTTTGGTGTTTGTGGGTTGAAAAGTCTGGAAGATGCCACAGCTACCAGTGATTCAGTCCCCTGTGGTCTGCTCTAGCCTTGTCTGGGCCAGTGCAGACCACACTGGACTACACTCTTCTCTCATATTGGTGCAACAGAGCTTTCTGATCAATCTTCCAAGTTGTCTTTGGCTGAATGTTTTTACTGTTTTACTCTGTCATTTTGTGGGTTCTACTGCTCTAGAATATAGTCATTTTTACAGGTATTTGGAGGGGTTTGGTGGAAATCTCAAGCAGGTTCCTGCTTTTACTCTGCCATCTTTGCTCTGCTTCCACTGTGGTCTTTAAGAGAAAGTTTATAAAGAAAAAATATGGAATGTCTCAAATAAATATGAACATAAATGTCTCAAATAAATATATACATTGAACATTGACTCGTTCTTCTGTAGTGAAATTACTATCACTCTGTTGAGATTGTTCAAGCCCCTGATTGAAATACAGCAATAGGCACTAATCATTTTAAGAAATACTTCACAAGATCATTAACTGGGAAAAAGGAAGTACTTTATTAGGTAGTACTAAATCATCATTTTACAAATAACTTCATTGTTTGTAACATTCCTGTTCTCCAGGTATCTGTATGTTTGAGTGGTAAATGAATATAATAAATTTACTGCTTTAAAATAAAAATTAAAAAAACAGCTTTTGCAGATGTGTATTGGTCAAAGGGCTGAAATCCTGATGTAAAACTGTGATTTCCTAATTTTTTATATTATTTCTATTTCTGACCTGTTTTCCTTTCCCATGGACAACCATGAGTGTCTTGTTGTTATTAGCTCTTAAGATATACCCTAGCATCCTGGATTTCTCAACACTATGGTGGCTGTCATCAGCATCTGTGCCTCCTTCCTATGACCTTGAGTTTCAGTGTATAAATGCCACCAAGATAGTCCTCATGATCAATTCTTGTCTTATTATAGATATATGTGCCCTAATTAACTCCCTCTCCTTTTCTTACCTGTTAGGTAACTATAAAGAACTCTACAAAGTAACCCAGCAGCTCCAGTGGAGCTATACTTTCACATATGTACATACATATATTTATAAGTGCAGGTATATGTATGCATATGCAATGAAATGCATCACATTTGTATTATACATACATATATACACATATACTTGAGTGGCATGTGTGAGTGCATGTGTGTGTATCCTTATTTAATAAAAATAACAATTATGATAACTAATATATAATTCTAGATAACATTTATGTAGCTCTTAAGGGTTTGTGAAAAATATCACATGTTATTTCATTTTATCTTCTCTACTACCTAGAAAGGTAGATACTATTATTATGACTATTACAGTTGAAAAAAAATGAGGCTAAGTGATGTTAAATGACTTGTTGATCATCACAGAACCAATAAGTCTAAGGAAGTAATTGAACTCAGATCTTTCTGACTTCAAGTTCAAAATTCTATCCACTATACTACATAATTATCCCTTATAACAATCACAATGTCACATTTATATGACTCTTTAAGATCTAAAACACATTCTTTTACTCAATTCTGTGAGGGAAAAGGCAATTTATAGACATGTCCCATACTAATGTCATTAATTAGTTCCTTTAAAAAGTAATTTTAGGCAAGACAATGTTATAGGGGCAACCTAGCTCTACAGGAAAAAAAATGATACTCTGAACATTTGAACAGTGTTATAAATGAGCAATAACCCCCGAATAAGGCAACATTTCATAGCCTTATATTGGGGTCCAAAAATTCATGGCATTTTTGTGGGATGGTATTGTTTAAGCAACACTATATGCGTGGATATTGTCTGAATTTCATGCTTTAGCCATTTCATAACCATTATCTAATTTGGTAATAATAGTTGACATTTGTATATAGTTTATAAACACTTTATATACATCATAATGTAAATTTTCTGTATTTTTTCAAGTCACTCAGCTTAGTAATCTTAAGGAGAGTCATTTTTGCCTTTCAACCCCTCCTACTCTTCCCCAACCACCCTCCCCTCCCCCCCCATCAATAATTTGCCAGGTCCCATTGGTTCTACTTCCACAATGTGCTTCACATCTCTTTTTCTCTCATACCTTAAACTCTAATTCTGGTGTTTACCACCTCTCTCCTGAACTACTGGATTAGCCCCAAAATAGTCTCTCTGTTCCTAGTCTTCTCTCAACTTTCATATATCAATCAAATTAATATCCTTAAAATTTAAGATCTGACCACATCATCCACCTTGACAGGAGTCTTTCATGGCTCCCTTTCCAGAGTCTACTACCTAAAGCCCTCTATAAACAAGATCTCACCTATCTTTCCAATCTTATTTCATCTAGTGTCCCTTCATATATTTTACATTCTAGTCAAACTGGCATGATAGCTGTTTTCGAAACACAACAGCCCTTTTCTACATTCTGTGTATTTATACATGTGGTACCACACAAATATAGTGCACTCATTCTCTTATTTCACTTCATCCTTTTAACAACCCTGTAGATGTTACAGTTGTTTTTATTACCATCAGGCTAAGTCTGAAGAACTCGAGGCTCAGAAAAACTACATGACTTGTTCATGATTATATAACTAGTAGGTGCCATAGGTGGGATTTACACCCAGGTCTTTCCTGACTCTAAGCCCACCACTTTCCCCTCTATACTGAAATGCCTTCAGTAGTAATAATTAGCAGAATAATAGTAATTTACATTTATAGATCACTTTAAGATTTTCAAAGTACCTTACTTACAACATCTGTAATAGATAAGAAAGGATTATTTTCATTTTAATTGTAAGCCTAGATCCAAAGCCCATTGATGTGTGACTCTTTACTCATTGGCAGAAACAAATGTGATGCGCTGCCCTGCCTTGTGTGAGGGGTGGTGTGGAATTGGCAATAGCTGGAGAGAGAAGGATCTCTTTAGCTCTCTTCAGACCTTGAGCCACTGAATCTCTTTGAACTTCAAACACTTTTGACATCCAGAGAGAAGATGGAAAATACTAACACCACTTTGGGTTGATGAAGGAAAAGAACCTTGGAAGACATGGGGGGAGCTGGCTGTCTCCATCATGGTGTCTCTGTCCCCAGTTTGCTGCATTTGAGAATTTAAGGAGTCTTCTCTTGGGTGAGAACCCCTCAGAAGAGATGAAAGATCAATCAGTGACAGAAGATTATATACTAGACCCTATAGAGTGAAGGAACTCTTCTACTGGGAATGAAGTAACTCAGTTTAACCAAGAGAAAGAGTCCCAGATCTTGCCAAAGGGGAAATTCCCCGAAGTCTCAAGTGTAACAAGCTAGGGATAAGAAAATGATAGAAACTACTGTCTTCTCTCATGTCTTTCCACACACTTTTTCTTCAGCAACCTGAAATGGGGTTGGTCTCTTGTCTTTCCTCTCAAAAACTAAAAGCCAAAAACAACTGAAGCTATAAGAGCTAAGAATAGAATACTATGCCCTCTGACTTCAGAAGAAGGCTTATTGTACTGTATCACAATGCCTCCAGTAAAATCAAACTTTAATACAAAACATGATGATAAGGATTAAAGTTCTACACATCCTCTATCTCTATCTCTTTCTATAATCACATCTATGAAAACATTCTTTAAAATATCTGGACCTGTCATTTTCAGTGTTAGAAACTTCTGTTATAGAAATCCCTTCCATTAGTGCAAGATCACTTAGTTTTCTACAATATATAGAATTAGAGAATTTTCTGGGGGCCCTGAGAGTTAAATTGATTAGCTAAAGTTATACTGGTAATATATCAGGAACAATATATGATGCCATTTCTTCTTGATTCTAAGGTCGGTTCCCTATCCAAGATAGCATAAGACCTATTATTTATACACTTAAATTTAATACATATACATTCTTATATATATATATATATATATATATATATGTATCTATATATCTATAGTTACCTAAAATCTATAACCTTTTAAAAGAGCCTGACCAGTACAAGTATTTTATTTATTTTCCTTAGATGGACTTCAGCTTCATATTTAAAATTCATCTTCTTGGGTCATTTTGTACTAAATGAGTGACATGTGTCCTCTGAGAAGCAGGGTATGTCAATAACCTTTCTTTAAAAGTCACAAGGTTAGAATATAAGGAAAGAATTTATCTATGTCAGGATTACAACTCTGATTTTCCTAGGAAATAAAGCATAGTGCTGAGTCAGATTATCTTTGAAAATGTAGTATCTTGCCCCTCCCAAAATAACATGTACTCTGTGACTGTGATTGACAATATGGTGGCACGCCCCTCCCTGCTCCCCCATCTCTGAAATGAAAATGATGTTCTAAGATGGAAAGAAAATATCATCAGTTTTGTGGCCACTACTCATGTCTACCTGTGGGTGGTAGCAAAACATCTGTTTTGCACCATCAATTGTCTATTTCTCCTGCTATGATTTTTTCCAGGTGTTTAAAAAACCTTATTTCTATGAGTTTTGATGGAAATGACATATCTCATCATGTTGTGTTGTTTTCCCCATGATATAACCTGACTATCTCCAATTGAGTGTGAAACATTCTGAAAAACATGTCTGTGGAATTGAGAGTTTCTCTGTAATAGGTAGCAAACCATAGTTAGTTATAAGTCTACTTGTGCCCCATATTTGATGTCAGCTATCTTGTCTCTTTTTCCATTTATGTTCTATAGCAGTAGTTTCTTATAGAGGTCTATTGTTCTCTGAATAACATAAACCATACAAGAAAAGGAAACGAAGCAGCTGTGTTTATGAAAGGGAGAACAAAGAATAATAAACCTACCCTAACAAAACTGTTTGATAAGATTTTTAAAATACATATTTGGACAAGTCATACTCTGATCCCTCATCATGGTAGACTGATGGACAACCTTGACTTCTCAAGACTATGCCCACAGAAAGCAAGTTCTGGCTGGTCCTAATATGTTAGGAAGACACCCCAGCAATATTCATTGTTTGCTTTGTAAAACCCAATCTAATTATGGAGAGGAACATTGCTAGCAGGCTGGTCATTGAGCACAGCAATCTTTGATTATGGCAACCTGTGATAAATGTCACAAGATAACCCTCTTTTTTTTTTTGTATTTACCATAGTAGAATGGTTGAAAGGGGGCCATAAGTAACCAATACAAACACATAAAAAGTATCTATAAGCATAGACATAGCTATAGATATTCTAAATGTGACAAACTTGTCGAGTTTCCAATAAGTTAGTATACAGATAGAAGAATGAAAGGAAATTAATGTTGGTATTCTAACTGTATATCAGGGGTTCAGATCCTTGTGTTTATAAACTCCTGCATATTATATGAATAAAGGAGTCACTGGATATGGGAAGTCCAGAATGATAATACAAAAACTTTAAATAAGTCCTGCCTAATGGACAAGAACCCATTCATATTGATGTGGTAGCCATTTTGAAACAAACAAAAAAAGCAATACATTAGAGGAAAGGATGTAAAAGTAAAGCTATGGTAGAATACCTAAGTCCTTTGATTCTGCCATAAGTGCTCCCTCCTCCCACCTTTTACAGTAAAAATGAATTAGGGACCTTAGTACATAATAAGCTGGCCACGAAATATTAACGATAATTTTAATTTGTATATATATGCCACATATGTCATATATAAATACCTATATATATATATATATATATATATATAGACAGAGACAGAGAAAGAGACATACACATACAGAGACAGACAGACAGATACAGAGAGACAGAGAGAAAGAGAAGGAGGGGAGGACTGGAGTCAGGAAGACTAATTTACTGATCTTCCTGAGTTCAAATCTGATCTCCAGCAATTACTACCTGTGTGACCCTGGGCAAGTCACTCAACCTTGTTTGCCTCAACTCCCTCATCTGTAAAATGACCTGGAGAAGGAAATGGCAACCCATTTGCCAAGAAAATACCCAAAGGAGTCACAAAGAGTCTGATATGACTAAAATGACCAAACAGTAACAGCAAAGTATGCAGAGCAGGATGCCATAACTAAGGGTAAGATCAAACATGCTTCAGTCTTGTCTTTAGATCCTCAGTTCCTTGCACTGTTCCTAGTATATGGTAAATGAAGAATCAACACTTTTTTATTCATTCATAACAGGGTAGATACACAAATAGCTAAAATAGAAAATGTTGCATGAAATAATAGAAGTGCTAATAATAGAAGTGTTAGCCAGTTGTTATGTGAAATTTGAGGAGGAAAGATTGTTAGTGATATCGTGACTAGAGATTTCATAGGACAATATGTTCAACTGGAATTGAGTCTTGGAACACTAAAGTCCTTCTATAATACTGTTTACTATTGAGATCCTTATTTTCAGTATTGTATTCAGTGCTTAGCAATAACTGTACAACTAAAGAAGAATATGGAAAACATTGAGGAAGTTCAGAAGAGATTCATGAAGATGATTAAAGGGTTAGAAAATAAGCCCTAAGTGGTACCTTATTTGGACTGCAGAAGAGAGGAGTGAAATAATTATAGTTTTCAAGTACACTTAGGACTTTCATATAATGGATGGTGACTGACTGTTCTCAGTGTTCACTGGAGATGACAAAAGGAAAAGTGATGTTAAACTTTGAGCATAAAATTTCCTGAAAGTCAAGGTATTAGATACTGGAAAGGATTAGTAAGGGGCATAGTGAAATCTTCTCTGAAGATCTTCATAAAAATAGAACTCATTCATATTTATCCCAGATGACTTTAGGAAGAAGAGAAGTCTTCTCAAGGATCTTTCCTCCTTTTCAGTCTTTGGTATTCATATTAACTTTAAACATTTTCTGCACTCTGCTTTATAACTTCTTACCTGTTGTGGTCATTCTCACTTGTGTTCTACTTACACATATGGACCAAAGACTGAATTAGATACACAGACAGGACATTCATAAATTACATTTTTTTGTCATTATGTTTATATGTCATTATTAAAACTATTCTTTAAAAGTAACTACTGTGCAATGACCACAAAAATCTCCATATCATCTCCCACTTTTAGCAGTGTTAGCGGGATTGTGTGATGATTGGGATTCTTCAATTACCTCTTTTGCCCTTCCCTCTTCTACTGATTCTTTGTCTCTGGGATTAATGTTCTTTCTCCTATCTGGAAATATCAAGGGATCTGTAATTCTGTTTCTTTTTATTAGCTCTGAGCACCCAGACATAGTCAGCATTTTTGGGAAACAGGCTTCAGTACTATATCTCTACAATGAAGATTTTTTTCCCCCTTTAGTTTGCCTCCAGACAATTGCAACTTTATTTCCAACAACTAAACCTGTTGATGGTTAACATTTGTAACAAAGAGAGGTAAACATACTTTCGCTAGCTCTGAGGAAAAAGTTTCAGGCTCACACAAAGGCGCTCAAGGGAGAAAGGAGGAAAGAAGATATCTTTATGTACCTTTATTTTTATGTATCTTTATGCAGTATTAAGGCTTCACAATATATTGCCTGGGGGCAGGGTGAGGGTGTCAATTTCAAAAAATGGGGCTTTCCTCTGGACTACTCTTGTCAGGCCAGCCTCAGTTTCCCCATCTTTAAATGGGGATAATAATTAGCACCCACCTAACAAGTTTGTTGTGAGCATCAAATGAGATAAAGTGTAAAGTACTTTGCATACTCCAAAACACTACATAAAACTTAACTATCTGCATAAATGTCTTTCCCATACAATGCATCCAAAATCTGAAGACTTGGCTAGAAATTTCAAACTTACATTGTTGATGAAATAATTATTTTCCTTCCCATCTCTTTCAAGGAAGAGGAGGTAAAATGGGTGGAATCTGAGAAATAATACAAGAATTTCTATAATATTTCTCCACATAAGGCGTCTCCCTTAAGACAATATTTCCTTCAAGAGAAAATAAAAATATCAAATTCGTATGAAGGAATGGCTAGTAAGCAGGGAACAGATCAATTTCTCATCACTGTTGTTCCATCTCATTTGGAATTTCTTTCCCACCCTGCCATACCTTCTCCACTTCCTGGAGCTAAGCCAAAGCTTTGCTTATGCCAGAGGCTAAATTTGGTGAGAAAAAGTGGAGATGATCAGACCCTTGGGAGGTCTTGAAATCCAGCCAGGGAGACATTCGCCTGACTGTGTGCCAGGCGGCAGAGGAACGGAAGGTAAAACTCAGTGTCATGATCTCATTCTGGATGCATTCTGTTCCCTTTGGTGTGGGTAAATCAAAACTAGTATGAAAGGCAGGGATGGGCTCATACCTCTAGCTGTGATGAAGAAGTGTTATGACAAGTTATACCCTCTGCCACCTCCCCCACCTAACAACAATAGAATTAACTATGAAAAAAGGACCCACTTCTATACTCTTCAGGGGTCCAGACTGAATAAAATTGAGGGGCAAGGATTGTGTAATTAGCTAAACCCGTCGCATATAAACAAAATCTGAGTAGTATCATTTTTAAACAGCTTAGAGCAGCCGTGTCCTATTTGAAGTGCTTAATGGATTTTTTTTTCTGAATGATTTTATGATTCGTTAAAGTACAATTTCCTGCCAATTATTTATTTATAGATTTTCAAAGAAGATGAGCACAAAAGTCCTAGATTAATAACAAACTGTTTTTTAAAAATCCCCACAAAATTTGGCAACCAAAAGAAATAACTAATGCAAAGCAATGTAGCTTAAAATTCAGTCCTGGCAGGATACAAAATATTTAAGGTTACTAATTGAATAATAATAAACAATATTAAGAACAATATTTGGATTTTATTTATTTCAGGTTTTTTTATGTTAACTCACAAAGTGAAACAGTGCAATATAGTGGAAACAGAGCTGCATTGGGAGTCTGATGACCTTGGGATTGATTCCTCGTTCTTACCAGCAGTGTGACCTGTGGTAAGATAATTTACTATTTTGATCATCAATATACTAACATGAAAAATAAGAAAGTGGGACCAGACGATCATTAAGGCCTTTCCCAGGTCTAATTCTATGATCCTATGATAATTCAAGAAAACATCCCTTTGCAACAAATGATCCAGATAACAGAGGCAAAAGTATCAGCTGGAAGGTAGAGTTGCTTGCATTGCAAATCAAATTGCCTTCCATCTGTAATTTTCCATATAAATATGTTCTTGGATTTGTATATGACTTCTTCATTTCAAGGGAAAAGAGATATGAGATGAAGGCTCACTTTTGTGTTTTTATACTAACACATTAAAGTAGGTAGGACAAGTATTATTTACTCATCTACTACTATTAATAGAATGTAAGTTGCTTGACAGCAAGCACTATCTCATTTGTATTTGTACTTCCATCACTTAACACCTACTATGAGACTGGCACATAATAGGTACTTAATGAATTTTTGATGATTGGTTAATTAGTTGATCTTTATTTTGCAGAAGACAGTATCACAGTTCATGAAGATCAAGTGGATATTCCCACAATCAAATATCATAATTTAGAATCAGACTTTGGAACCATGGGTTATTTTCAACACTCCTTGCTGTTTTATTTAATAGATGTCTCTGGAATGTGGGGCACAGTGTTTGGTGCTAATAGAAAGATTCAAAAGACACAGTGCCTATGAAAGTCTAATGCATGTATTAACTGACTGATACTCAGCCCAAGGGCAGGTAGAGTGCTCACCCTCTCTCACTAAAAGTGCTAACTTTATACTGGATTCAGTTCTGGGGAAGCTTCTGTAGCAGCAAGTACCCCAGCATCCCCAGGGTGTCTGCTAACACAGGTTCTTAGATCTGCTTTGATAAAGGAAAGCAACTCAAAATGGGTTAACAAGCTTTCTTTAAGCAGTCAAATATATATCGTTTACCTAGTTCAGGGGAAAAAGGTCAGCACCCCGAAATTCAGAGTATACAGACAGAATTATTAAGACAGAGAAACAGATCAAGTAGACAGCTTTCCAAACTGTCCAACCATTACATCCATACTAAATCAACATCTGGGTTTTTCAAAGCCTTCATCTGATCAAATCACAGAAGACTTCTCAAAGTGAGCCCCAAAACAAAGCTACACATCAGGGCTTATATAGCCTTCTCCTGGCTCAGAGAATGTAACAACCTTATTGACCCACTGGCCAATCAAAAAGTATCTACTGAAAAACAAGCCTCCCACCCCAGGCTCCAGGTGCACTTTAGCCTAGGGGCAGGGAAGATCTTTAAAATTTGCATTCCCATTACAGCTTCTCCTCTAAAAAGAAAGGGCAGGCTCTTTTCTTGAACCTTCTGGCTGTTTAGTCCCCCAACTTTGAGTCTTGAGTAAACCATGTAAAGATTAAGGAAGACTCACATGTAGAGTATTTTCAAAATGGAGTAGAAAGGTAGCTGGTGTACACAGGCATAGGGCAGCTACTTTTTGCCTCCACATGAAAGAAATGCTTACAATACAAAAGATTCATGAGTGAACCCAAATTCCATCTCACCTTCTTAGGTCCTTCACTGTTCAAACAGATATTTCATTATCTATGCCTTCTCTTCTGGCAAGCCAGACCAGAGTTGGGGCAGGGAGTACAAGGAACTCAGGAGCTCCTGACTTCTTGAACTCACATGGTTGCCTTCCTCTTTGAAAACATTCATTGCAGGGTGCTGGTTTGGATACAGGGTCCCAAGGCCAAGTTCCTCTAGGTAGCATATGCATGTACAACAACTGATGCTATGTTTTTAGTTAGGCAAGTAGATATCAGGTAGAGTTTCACATGATAATTTTTCAGGATAAAGTGAGAGCAGAAATTCAAAGTCTACTGAGTTATACCTGCCTTGATGGTCAATAAGGGGAGAGCCTCCTAATCTAAAAGCACATGTCCTTCACAATTGAGCCATGGGTATGATGGCTCAGGTAGAGGCCAAGGTAGATTAGCTAACTTCCATACTTCTTCCATGAGATGGAATAACTCTGATCCCCTACTACATATATAAACAGACCTTTTCACTCACACTTTGCAACAGGTCAGTCCTCAAATGACTCAGTTGACTGGGACCAACCTGAATAGTTTAATTGAAATAAACCAACAAATATTAACTATCTACTATGAGAGGCAATGGAAAGTAGTGAATAGAAAACAAGCTCCAGAGTAAGGAATACCTGTATTCAAGTTCTTCCCTTAAAATATACTAGTTACATGTTAAATGACTAAGAAAGCCATTTAACCCTTCAGTATGCTAGATAATCCTAAAAGAACTTAAAAAGAGTTACCAATTTCCCTTGATGGAATAGATTTATTAACTGGAAGCTCTTACAACAATGAAAAAAAGACTAGGGAACATACATATGTGTGCACATCTCTATGTATGAACATACACATGCATGTATATATGTATGAAAAAGTGATTCAGAGATAAAAATGAAATAAACCTCACTCTCAAGGGGCTTATATTCTACTGTAAGGAAGTAAATTTTATAAAACAAAATAACATAAAGAGGTGATATAGTATAGTAGAGAAGACTTGGGTTCAAATCTTTCCTCTAATGCAGATTGGCCATGGGTAAATCACTTAATATTTCAGTGCCCCAGGGAACTAAGTAGTTGGAAAGATTTTCCACACTGGGATTTCCCCATGCCAATGAAATTTAAAAAGAAATAAACAAAGGTTAAAATGAAGAGAAAAAGAGCATTTTGAAATTGTGATTAAAAAAAAACAAACCTACAACCTCCCCGCCAAAATCATTCATCCTATGAGGTGAAATCACTAAGCAAAACATAGTGTTTAAAGTTTTAAGCTTAGTAAGTAACATTGAAGAGAAACATTGCTTCTCTTCTTAAATTAATGATCCTTTCCATAATTCTCCACCTCCATAATCAAGAGACACTTATGGATTTGATTGAAATAAACAGTCAGGCTCTGAAATTCGTCCCCATATTATCATAACCAGCAAATGTAACAACAAAATAGCAAGGCAAATGTCTTGCTTGCAAACCATCTTATGCCGACAACTAAACCCAGGAAATAAATGCAAAAGGCCTAATGAATTCTGATAATCATTCTTTAATATTTTTGGTTTCTTCTTTTCTTCTTTTTTTTTTAATGTTTTGGTTTTATTAATTAGTTTGTTTACTTTTAGTTTACAGGATTCAATTCCACAATTCCTTGAATTTCAAATTTTCTCCCCCTCCCTTTTTAACCACCCCCTCCCCCCCACCATGGCAGCATACAATCAAGTATAGGATCTACAAAGAGTTTCACATTATACATTAGTCAGGTTATAAAGGATTGTATCAGATGGAATGAACAATGGGAAAGAGGAAACAAAACCAAATTAGAAAAAGGCAGAGAGCAGGTAGTTTGCTTCAATCTGCATTCAAACTCTGTTCTTTCTAGTTCTTTCTCTGAATGTAGACATCTCTCTTCATCATGAGTCTTTTGGAATTGACTTATAATCCTGCATTGCTGAGAAGAGTCCAGTCTATCAAAGCTGACTGTCACACATACATTATGTCTGTAATTGTGTACAAGGTTTCTTCTTTTCTGAAGATGAAATTTTTATCTGCTGGTCAGAGATCACATTGGCTTATTGACTTTACTGCATCCAAACATTATGTGCAAACATGTATACACATATACATACATATATGCACATATGTGTACAAATATTTATACACCTATTCATATTTATACTGAGCACATATGTACATACCTCTTTTATTTCTTTCTCTCTCTCTCTCTCTCTGTCTCTCTTGTGTCACTCTCTCTCTCTCTCTCTCTCTCTCTCTCTCTCTCTCTCTCTCTCTTTCCCTCTCTTTCTTCCTCTCTATCATCACCTCTTACTCCCTGTTTGCACACCCTACTAGATAGTCAAGCACTGGGGAAGGAAAAACAATGTCCCATAAACAAGAATAACTATAATACTTATTATAGTTAATTATATAATACCAATTCAAGTGATACTAAAGAATTCTCTAGAGGTTGTAGATGAAGATTATTATGTAAGATTAGCCCATACAGTCACTTTTACTAAGTATGAGAGCTGTCCAGTACAGAATTCTCTAATTCTATGCTAATATTCTATATTAATATTAATATATACTAATTATATTAAGTATGAATACTACTATGATTAATAGTTGAACTATTTTTTTTTCCTTTCTTTTTGGACGGGGGAAGGCTGAGCATTTGGGGTTAAGTGACTTGCCCAAGGTCACATGGCTAGTAAGTGTTAAGTGTTTGAGGACAGATTTGAAGTCAGGTCCTGCTGAATCCAGGGCTGGTGCTCTATTCACTGTGTCACCTAGCTGCCCCAAGAACTATTTTCTTAAAACAAATGGGTTGTGTTCCAAATGTCTCCTTTCCTATGGTAGGAAAAATGTGCTATATGTACAGATAATTCCAATGTCCATTGAACATAATTTCCATTACTCTTTGAAGTAGCTTCACCCTGTTAAATAGCCTAACTGTTAAAGTCAAGATGGTTTACATGAGAATTCTCAGGAAATGAGTTTTATTATTCATGTAGCATGTTTATATGAATCGTCTACATTTATCATGTTAATCTGAAAGAATTGACACTGAAGGGATCTAAAAGGAGAAATCAGAATCTCTCTCTCCCTGTCTCTCTTTGTCTCTGTCTCTCTGTCTCTCTGAGTCTCTTTGTCTCTCTCTCTGTCTCTCTCTCTCTTGCTCTCTCTCTCTTTCTCTCCCTCCCTCCCCCCCCAATCAAAAGCATTTTAAAAACCATTTATTCTGTTTTGATATATTCCAGGAACTATTCTGACAGGAATACAAATAAAACATATGTATTCTCTACTCTTAAGGAGCTCACAGTCTCACAGACTACTGGGAGAGACAATATGGAAATAACTGTGCACAGACAAGACATATACAACTTACACTAGAGATCATCAACAGAAAGGAAGGTACTAACAACAGGGATTGGGAAAGACTTATCAAATATGAGGTTTGTTTTTTGTTTGCTTTTTCTGAGACTCGAAGGAAACAAGGAAAGCTGGGAGATGGAAATGATAAGGGAGAGAATTCTAAGTATGGAAGATAACCAGTAAACATTCACATTCTGGAACTCTTGAAAGAGGAACCACCAGGATAGCAGTGTCACTGCATTGCAGAGTACTCGGAGGGGAATAACATGGAAGGAATATAATTGTAAGTGCATTAAGGGACAGATATGGTGTTGTTTGTCCTATGTTTTCAAAGGCATCTAAAAATGGAGAAGATAATAAATGTATGGAAATTATCCCTGACCTTACTAATACTGCACAAAAAAATGTATATTGTGAGAATATCAATAACTATTGACCTATATGACTATTTTCTCATTTATACAAAATCTTCTTATACATCAATTATATATAAATCAAGGACATCTTCAGGCTTTTAAAAAGCAATATTCAGTAATGGACCACTTCCTAATCATCTTAATGTTAACTAAAAGATTTTTTTTTTATTTATTCTCAATAAAAAAATCTTCATTTTCTCTTCCTTCATATTTCTCTCATTAAGAAAAATAAAAAAAATGATAAGCAAAATAAATTCACACATTGGTGAGTGTACTACCTCCTCTCAGGAGGTGGACAGCATGCTTACTCATTGGTCCTCTATAATCATCATTGCTTATTGTATTCATCAGAGTTCTGGAGTCTTCCAAAGTTATTTGTCTTCTTTTTTTTATAGAAGTTGGGGTTAAGTAACTTGCCCAAGGTTATACAGCCAGGTTTTTGTGTGTGGGTGTTAAGTATCTGAGGCCAGAACTGATCCCAGGTCCTCTCAACTCTGGGGCCAACCCTCTTACTCACTGCGCCACCTAGCAACCCCTTTGTGCCACCTAGCCACCCCCAAAGTTATTTGTCTTTACATTGGTGTTGATATTTAATAAATGGCTGTGCTTATTTCACATTACTCTGTGTTACTTTATACAAGTCTTTAATGATTTTTCTGAAATCATCACTTTCAAAATTTCTCACAACTCAATAATACTCCAATATATTTCTGTACCACAATTTGTTCTGCCATTTCCCAGTTGATGGGCACCCAATTGATTCCCATCTCTTTGCCACTATAAGTATACCTATACATGATTTTGTATTTATATACCTTTTCTCTTTGATCTCTTAGATGAATATTAGTAGAATTGATATTGCAGGGCCAAAGATTATGTATATTTCAGTGACTTTGGGAGCATAATTACAAATTGCTTTCCAGAATGATTATACCAATTCACAACTCTACCAACTGTGCATTTATGTGCCAGTTTTCCCCTAGCCCCTCCAATATTCCTTATTTTTCTTTTTTGTCATCTTTGCCAATCTGATGAATATGGTGTAGAAACTAAGATTTGCTTAAATACACACACACACACACACACACACACACACACACACACACAGAAAACCATTTAATTTGCTAGAACCGCACATTGCTTTGTAGGCTCTTTTTCATCTTTGAAGTTATGTTGTATTCATTCTATCAAGACTTAAAGAATTTCTCAGCTTCCTGGAAGAAATCTGTAATGACTTAAAGAAGTCTGGCCTGCCTGTCCATCTACATAGCAAAAAAAAAAAAAATGATTGAAAGAAGGTGGCATATTGCCCAGATTCCAAAATGTCTTTGTATAGCTACCCTATAGAGTTTGTCCATTGTTATATATATATATATATATATATATATATATATAGAACAAACAATATAGATAGATAATGATCTGGACCCAGAGTTGGAAAGGGGGAAGGCAATAGGCTTGGTGGTTTTTGAGAAATTGAGAGCTTTTCCTTACCCTAAACTTTCCATAAGAGCAAAACTCACCTTTTTAATACTAACATTTTGCTGGTATTGCTACATGGGGAAAAAATACAGTGAATATAACTACCTCCAATGAACAATGAGGGAGAGAGAGAGAGAGAGAGAGAGAGAGAGAGAGAGAGAGAGAG
>NW_027187391.1:61882150-61961786 GCF_028583685.1 Petaurus breviceps papuanus
AGAGCTAGAGAGAGAGAGAGAGAGAGAGAGAGAGAGAGAGAGAAGTAATAGAGAAAGACATGTAGGATGGTGGTACAAGTAGGATGTAACCCATAACCAACCAGTAAAGTCAGAAAAGAGCATTGGATAAGAAGTCATCAATGAACTACATGACAGAAAGAAAAGATAGACTGGTTATGTGTAAGGAATCAGAGATAATAGATAGATAGCCAAAGGATTTCATTGCTACTCATGAGAAATAAAGAGAGAAAGCAAGGGAGCTCTCCAGAACATTGGGTACATGCCCAGGGATAATCTTTTGGAACAACATGGAGCAAAGTCACATAGGAAAGGCAAGAATGGATGAATTATGACTTTTATTATTGGAAGGAAGTACCGAATCAATGGGATCACAGATTTATTTGAGTGTTTGAGTAGTCAGGAAAGGGAAAACATTGATTTACAATTTATCATAGAAATTTAAAACTATAATTAAATTTAATTAAAAAAAATTTCCTCCCTGAAAACATTAAATATTTGTCTTTATTTGACACTAAATTTAAATGAGGTTGCTTCTCTTTATGATTCTAATTTCTAATAATAACAAATCAGTCTTACTTCATCCAGATATATTTGCATCAGTATGTAGAGAGAGGATTCTTTTGAACTAGTGTTTAACACAATATGCAAGAAAAAGAAGGAAAGAAAGAAAAAAAAAACTTCCCTTTTTCCTTACAATAATCCAAAGTAAATGGGAAGCCTTCTCATATTAGATTTGTAGGCCAATTTCTTCAAACACACAGGTTAATATATGTGTGCCTCTATTCTTCACTTGTTTATAGAAATCCAAAACTTTTACATCTTTTGAAGACTTTTGTCATTAATGGAGATGTAGAACATATACTCTATTTTATGGTAACCTTTTTGAGGACGTCTGCATTTTTCTTCTTTTCCTATTTCCAAAGCCATATATATAATAAGCACTTAATTAATGTTTGAATTGTCCCTAACAGAATATATCCTTCAGGCTGAATTTCTCTAGGTAGGGGTGTCATGGATTTACTAGGAAAAAATACATTTAGTTTCTTTAAAAAAAACTATCCCCATGATTCACATCCTATTGATTGTCTTTTCTTTTGACGTCTTTTCTTTAAAAACAGAAGAAAAAAAAGATATAAGATAAAAAAGAGATAAAAGCTTTTTTACTCTTACTTGTTTCTGGAGATACTATATCTGAAAACTGTGCTAGTGAGTTCTTTACCTAGTAGCAAGTAGGTAGAATTTACAGCCTTGCAAGGCCTAGGCAGCAGCTTCTTTGCCAAGGATGCTCCAAGATTTTTTTTTTAAGCCTCTCATTTACTCAGTGACTGCCTGCAATGAGTGATCTTAGAAATGGATAAAAGTAAAGGGGCTGATATATGGAATCCACTTTCATTACTGTAAATGATATCATGTGTTTGCATTTACTTTAAAGTTGATCAAATGTAACAGAAGACAGTGTTGACAGATGCTGGAGAAGTGTTAACCTTTCCTTTTATCTTTCTTGTGTGCGTGGAGCTTGTACTATAAGGCTCCTTAGATAGTTTTATTAGCTGATAGATGAAGAGCTGTAAAAGATACACAGACAAAGAATTCCATTGTTAGAAACAATTGTCTGAAACACGATGAATGAGCTACTTAAACTGTTTGGTTCATGTACAGTAACACCAGGCCTTTTAACAAAATAAAGGAATTAGGATTTTTTTTAAAGCCTATTTTTTCTAGCTTGTTTTTAATGTAAATTGAATTTATATTAGCTGATCAAGTCCAGACATGAGGGCAATTGGTTTACATTATGTGAGAGAGTTGTTCCTTTTATCCAAGGAAACAAGCCTGGCTGATTTATGTATATGTGAATTTGTGAATTTACTTGAAAGTTTGCATGGAGAAATATTTTAAAAGATTATTTATCACATCACCCTACCTCTTTTTTTTTTATTGGTTGTGAGACATGCTTAACTACATATATATGTATATATACATACACGCATGTATATATGTTCAATTAATTAAAATTTAACAACTTTAAGATTTTTTAGAACATCCTGCATACACATGCCTATCTATATGTGTGTGTGTCTTTCTCTCTCTCTATACACACACACAAATGCATACACATATATAACATATCTATCTCTTTATCTAGAGAGAAACAGAATGACACCAGAGACAGAGACACAGAAATTGGAGGTAGCATGGTACAGTGAAAAGTGTTGGATTTGGAATCAGACAACCTTTATTCAAATTCTACATTTGTAGAATTTTTCTACTTATGGGATCTTGGGCAAGTCACTTAACTTCTTTGGGATTGTTACCTTATTTGTAAAGTGAACAGTTGGGCTAGACAATTTCTTAGGTCATTTTCTACTCTAGATCTAGGACAATGTACAGGTTTCTTCTCAGGAAATTAAAAAAAAAATCAAAAACAAAAACAAAAGAACTGGACTGAGTATCAGGAGACATAGATTGTGTATCTCCCTGTGCTGCCAATTTACAGACTGACCTTAGATAAGACACCACTTCCTGAGTATTAGATTAAATTAGGTTTAAGGTCTTTTTTCCCCACTTTTTAGATGGGGGAGGGCAGAGCAATTGGGGTTGAGTGACTTGTCCAAGATCACACGGCTAGTAAGTGTTAAGTGTCTGAGGCTGGATTTGAACTCAGGTCCTCCTGACTCCAGGGCCTGTGCTCTATTCACTGCAGCACCTAGCCACCCCTATAAGGTCATTTTTAAAAGGTTTCTGTCTATTACTACAATCTTATAGGATCTGTCCTTCCATTTCCTCATCTGTAAAAAGAAGAGACAATATTAAAAAAATCTCTAGGTCTCCTTTCAAGTATGAAATTGTATAACAGAATCTATTTATATTTGTGTTTTGAGGAAATTATCTTATATTTATTCACATATATGAACTTTCTAGTCAAAATTTTAAAGTTTAGACATTGCCCACTCTCACCAATGCCTAGACTTTTAACATTTTGACTAGACATCCCAGTTTTGACTAGAGGATCCTCTCACAACATAGATACAAATAGATCATTATAAAATTTCATATCTGAAAAGAGACTTAAAAGATCATAGTGGAACACACATATAAAACAAAACAAAATTTTAAACAAATATTTTCTCTTTTTCTTTCAAATTGTTACTAGTTGAGTTGTGAATTTTAAAAAAAGAGAGAAGGGAAGGGTATATGGGTAAGGAAAATGAAATCAATGGTAGCAGAAGGTGCTTTATTTTTTAATAGAAAAACTTTCAGGGACAAAAATATTTTCAACAAAGAGAAATTATTTGAATTAATGTGGTCTGTGGTTCTTGACACGTCAACTCTAAGAACTTACCTATTTTTTGTTTTGTTTTGTTTGCTAAGTAATGATGTTAAGGCTTAAGTTTTCTCTTATCAATCTTAAGTCACCTAAGATGAGTAATATACACACAGCAATACAGCAGTCACTCATTTTAAATTATACATCAGACAGCCTTCTTGACCTTTTCATACCATTTGATTCTCTTGACTACACCCTTCTCTCACATAATCTTTCCTCCTGGATTTTTATAACAGTGGTTCTCCTCCTGATCTTTTTTGATCAGTCTGACTGATCCTTTTGAATTTTCTTTGCTGAACCATAGACTATGTTCATGCCAGGATGTACTCCAGGACTTTCTCCTAAGTCTGCCTCTCTTTTTTCTCTGTATCCTGCCTTTGTTATATCATCAGCCATTTTGGGTTCAAATTTCATCTTTATGTAGATGATTTCCACATCTCCACATTCAGAACTCATCTTTCCTTTAACTTCCAGCCCTACACAATCAACTTCCTGATGGATATTTCCACTTAAATGTCCCATAAATATATCAAACTCAATTTGGGAAAAAATGAACTAATCTTTCCTCCAAGAACCAGCCTTCACCCTAACTTTCTTTTGTCATCTATCCTGAGCATACCACATTTCCTGTCACTCAGACTTAAAATTTCAGTGTTTCCTCAACTCCTTACCCTCCTTCACTTCTAACCCATCTATATTTAATCTATCTCCAGATCTTATTGATTCTGTCTCTACAACATGACTGTTCTCTTTTCTCTACCTACACAGCTTAGTTCAAATTTTCATCATCCTATACTATTTTGGAAATATCCCTTTTCTTTGTCGAGTGGGGTTTAATCTTATGCTTTTGTGCATAAAATTATTTGTTCCAGAGAAATAGATTATACCTTCATCGAGATGATTTGCATAAGAAATTTATGAAAGAAGGAAAAAAGTCACATGTAACAGCATTTGTAAGTGCATACAGTTCTTAAGTTTTTCAAAGTTCCTTTGAATACCACTAACTAAACCTCACAAATCTGAGATTAATTGTTATTATATAGAAGAGGAGACTTTCAAGATTCTTGCCATAACTGTGTTAGGGACAAGAAAAGTGAAATAGTAAAAGTTAAATGTGTGACTGTACTTCCAAATTTGTTTCTCCCTTCTCCAATCCATCCTCTACACATTTGCCAAATTGGTATTCCTAAAACAGAAAGGTCTGATCATTTCACTTTCCTAATCAAGAAGCTTCAGTGACTGACATTTGACACTAGGATAAAATATAAATGCATCTCTTAGGTAATTTAAGGTCCTTCTCAACTAAAACTTGAAAAGTAGCTCCAGACTGATTTTCTTGACTTATTATAGCATATTTTGTATGCCTGCTATGACCCTGATATACATTCAATCTTTGAGCCAAAGGAATCTAACTGATTCAAACAAATCTACCAAACTGCTCTTTCCTGCTCACAAGCCTGTGTACTACTTCCACAGCTTTATGCCTTCCATAGACTGTAATGTTTCTTCATCCCTCTCCTATCTTAGAATGTCTGATTCTCTTCAAGGTTCAGTTTAAGTGCAACTTCCTACCAAAAAAAATGCCCTTTCCTGGTCACCTCAGTCATTTGTATTCCTTCTCTCCCAAATTAATTTTTATAAATTTTCTATTTTCTTATTTCTGTCCAATTTATTGGTTCCTAATGGAATAGAAACTTTTCATAATTGCTATATTCTTAGGACCCAGAAAATTGTTTGTTGTATAGACTGAACTAGATTTTCTCTTTACTAAATAGACCTGGGGTGAGAAACCTGCATTCTTGAAGCCACATGTAGCCTTCTAGGTCTTTGGGTGCAGCCTTTTGACAGAGTCCATGTTTTAAAGAACGGATCTTTTTACTAAGGGGATTTGTTCTGTGAAGTTTGGATTTATTCAAAGGGACACACTTAAGGACCTAGAGTGCCACATGTGGCATTGAGTTGGAAAGTTCCCCACCCCTGAAGAAGACTACAGATTTCATTCATAAGTTATAGAGAAAGTTATAACAGATTGTAAATATCTTCAAACCCTACTTATGAATGAAAATGTACTTACTAAATGCTTTTTGTATATTACACTTATAGTGTGTCATGTGTTGAGTATTCATATAGCAAAGGAAGCAGATCCCTGCTCTCAGGGAGCTCATATTCTAGTAGGGGAAGCAACACATGGAATGAAGGTTTCAGCTATAAGTCACATGGAAAGGCCTCATAGTCCTTAGGAAGCAGCCACAAAATACATGGCAACGCCTCTTTAATGACACTTCTACTCTTCATCATGTCAGAATCTGATGTTGACCATGTGACAGTGCCAAAAGCTTTGGTACTAAGAACTTTGTTTTCTGAGTCTTCAGCAACTGTGCTTATCGCACCTGCAAGAACATTTGCTAGGTAGGCTATATCTAAAAAAGGGGTTGGGTTTGGAGTCATGGATGTCGGAACTGGACTGAAAGTATTTCTATATGCACAGCTCCTGAGCTCTGGGCCATTAAGATCTGAGGGGGTTATGGTGGCCAAGGTGCTGGTGGAGGCTTGCTTTCTTGATGTGTACTGCCCCCATGGTGTCCTACCCCAAGGCTGACTTGCCTGTCCTGTGAGTGGCAGTTGTTGGTTTGTGGAGAGGGCTGGTCCCTTTTCTATAAGATTTTGTTTTCTGGAAGATGTCTCTAAGGATTGAGTTTGAAGCAGGATAGGTGGTCTTGATGGGACTGCTGCTCCCAGAGTTCCTATGCCCATTTGCATGTTAGCAGCTCTTAGTTAGCAGTTATTGCATGCAGTGATTAAAAACAAAAAGTAGGGATTTTTGGTAATGATTATTTTCCCAATGGAAGCACTACCAGTTTGGAAAGCACTACTATTGTCAAAGTTCTTGGCTTCATGATGAATAAATTGAATAGATGCAAAAGAAAGAAGTTTAGTGACGGTTTAATCCATTTCGGTTTCTTCTCTTGTCCCCTTATGTTCTCTGACTTAAGTTATTCTCTGTGCTGAGATTTAGAATCATGATGTTTAGTGTTTGAAAAGGATACCTCAATGAACATTTACTCTGATTTGCTCACTTTACAGATGAGGACATTGAAGTGCAGAGAGTTTTAGTAATCTACCTACAGTCACGGGGTCAGTTAATGGCATAGCCAGAACAAAAAGCGATTTCCTGATATCCTATTTCCTTGGTCTTTACCCTATTTCACAGAAAGGTTATTATAATAACTGTTATTTGATATTCTTTACAACAGCCTGACGAGGTGAATTTTTCTATATTGATGTAACACAAACTAGTCTCCTAATGCCAGGTAGGGGTAGGATGTATCTATTTGAACTCCATACAATCTCTGGCCTCAAATTCTTAATGGAAGGTTTGACATTAACAATGTTGTTCCACCATTCGGTCATGTCTGACCCTACATGATCCCATGGACTTACACATAGAGGTTTCTTGGCAGAGACAATAGAATGCTTTATCATGTTTTCTCTAATTTGCTCCCATTTTATAGATGAGTAACTGAGGCAAATAGAAGTTAAATCACCTGCAGAGTCACACTGCTAGCAAGTAGATAAGGAAAGATTCAAATGTAGGTCTTCCTGATTCCAGAACAAGTGCTCTATACACTGCACCACCTAGCTGCCTCTGGCATTAACAATAGATTGCCTTAATTTTATAGATGTAATAAAACAGTCATTGAAAGATTAAATAAATCATGACATTCAAATATCATGTCACTGTATACAAAGAAACTTAATAATAAAAATTTATCAGTCCTGGCCTAAACAATTATAAATTGCACATATAATCCTTCCAGTAGTGACTGGCTATTCCTCGTTCCTCCCAAAGCTGTGCTGTGGGGTCTTGACATCCTTATTCCAAGATGAGATTTAGTGTCAATAACTCCAATCATGAGTGGAGGGTGAGGGCAAGGAGGGAAGGACATAGGTCATATCTGGATGTGAAAATAGGGATGGGATAGGATGCAAATTCTGTAGTCTTCTGTTAGCAACATGTTCAGGCAAAGGCTCCAGCTATTTTTATCCTTCACAAATTCGCAAAACATCATGTGAAACAATTCAACAAATATTTATTAAATACCCACTCTGCAGAAGGCATTGTTATCTATACCAAGACTATGAAAATGAAGTGAGACATAATTCTTATCCTCAAGGAGCCTACAATTAATAGGGGGATAAGACAAGCAGAACTAAAATGCAAGTTATGCTACAATAAGTGTATTTATCCCTTTTGTGAGAGACTTATGGTAAAAGGGCCCTGACAACCTTGGGCAGAGCATCGCAATTCTTTTGGTTCATATGTACCCTCTTAGAAATCTTAGAAAGCCTCTATATGACTGGCAGCACTCAGGATACTGATTCCATTTCTATAGCTGCAAGAACATATTTTGTAGTCATAAGGAGATCATGGGTGAGGTACTAAAAAGGAACACAAGGCCTCAAGGAGCAACAACCAGGCAGTTTATTAATCATAGATGCAAGCATGTTGTTCTCTATCACTTTAGTCTCATGGGCAAGTATACTCAGACCCATGGTAGTAACTCCCTAAAAAATTAGGAGGTTGTATCAGCAATGCCATATTCACAATGCCTATGGAGATCACAGATATGCTGATATAATTATCCGTCACAAAATACATCATGCTTGCCATATGGGGGAATAAACTAGAAAATTTATTAAGATACCAAAAGACTGAGTCCCAAAACCAAAAAGTGAAAGCCATCAGAGTAGTTTTGACATTGGCACAGGTAGATAAAGTAGAAAGCACCCACATTTTCAAGCCTTTAAAACAGAACAGGCTACCTCAGGCAAAGGTCCTCCTCTCCCCACTCACAGCAACCTCCCAGCATCCGGGAAGCGTGCTCCCAGCAGCTCCGGCCCCTGGCAGTCCTCAGCAGGAGTCCTTAGCAGAAATTCTGGCTGACTCAAAAAGGGCTTCGCGTTGCCACCGCCGCTGCCTCTGCTGCTGCTGCCGCCGTCGCCACCAACGCCAGCCACCGCAGGAACTCTAGTTTGGCTTCCACTTCCTCTTGATCCGCCCCTTCCTGTTATGTCAGCAAGTCCAATGGGGCATGGAAGATCTTTAAATCCTATAATCCTTTCAGAGGTGGGGATGGCTTGGTGGTGCAGTGAATAGTGTACCAGCCCTGGAGTCAGGAGGACCTGAGTTCAAATCTGGCCTCAGACACTTAACACAAAAACTAGTCAGTGACCTTGGGCAAGTCACTTAACCCCAATTGCCCTCCAAAAAGCAAAAAAAAAAAATTAGAGGTAAGAATTGCAAAGTTTGACCTATTGATAAGGCCTAGCTGAAGGTAGCTCAGTGGATAGATTGTTGGACCTGGAATCAGGAAAATCTGAACTCAAATTTGACCTCAGATACCTATTAGCTGAATGACCTTGGGCATTTGTTTGTTTAATGGACTGGAGAAGAAAATGGCAAATGCCCCAGTATCTTTGCCAAGAAAACCCCATAGACAGTATCAGTGGTCCATAGGGTCATGAAGAGACAGATATGACTGAATGACTGAACAACAACAAAGCTGAACAGAAGTGACTTGATGTTTGGCCACTGATGTACTCCTATGTGCTAGGAAATTCCTAAGAATCCACTAACCAGTGTAGCAAGTTTCATCTAAGCCAGATGTGCTAGGTATGAAAGGCTCTTTTGATTATAATCAGTTTATCAAATTTTTCTAATTAAAATGCCCATGTAGTCAAACAGGGGTAGGGGTAGGAGTAGGGGTGGTACAGATGCCACTTGCTGATTGATTGCCCTTAAGATTCCCTTCCCTCTTGTTTCTTGTGAATTATCTAGCAATAGCCATTATGCATAAAGGAGAGTCAGAGTTTGGGGCTCTCAACCAGGGTACTCATCCCAACTTATGCCCAAGCCACCTTTGGACTGAAGGACTGAGGAGCTGCAGGCTTGCATGTCTATTAGTAACAATTTGCCTGAACTGTGATCATGCCTTCTTGCTACTTTATCCATGATCTCCTCACAACTATTACTGAAAGATTTATTCAGAGAAGTAAAAAAAAAAAATCTTGATTGAATAACTATTAGTTCAAAATAGACTACAATGTAAATTCCCAGAATCACAATATCAAAATGAGGGTTTCTATGACCAAGGCTCCCCAAGACTCTGGAGTTTGCTTGTCTCTCTTTGCACTTCCTCTTTGTTCCCATCTGGTAACTGCAGGTATTGCTCTCTGCTGCCCCCAGATGGTATACTCTCTGCTTCTAATTTAAGGATTAAAAAGAAATTACTTTAATGGTTCTCCTTGTCTGGAGACTCCCTACCGTACACTCCAACACCAAGTGATAAAGTGCTAAATTGGGATTGCCTCTTACTGAGACTATTTTCTTTGCCACAGGCTCACCCGGGAAAATCTGGGCACATACAGAGATATTTTGGAGCTTATTATATGGAGGTTTCATCAGGGGTCCCTACCACAAACAGTAGGTTCAGTAAGGGTGAGCAAAAATTGCATTTTCCTTCTGCTGTCTGATACTATGAAAGGCAAGATTTCACTCAAGGGGACTTTGCCCACTTCCCCAAAAGAAAACAAAGCACCCATTTATTTTTCTTAAAAGACTGATTTTATGATTTCAAAGGTAAAGGGAATTCCCAGGTGGTGAAATTCCCTTCACCAATGCAGGCAAACTATTTCTCTACAATATATAGTCTTAGAAAGTTATCAAGATTGTTGAGAGGTTAAATGATTTGCCCAGTACACATTCAGTTTTGTCAGAGACAGGACTTGAACCTTGGTCTTCCTGGTTTTGATGCTGACTCTCTATCCACTATGACCCTTCCTATTGTTGTGAAGTACTTTGATTGGACTATCTGAGTCAAATCACTGCAGCCTGTTGTAGTTTTAATAGGTACTAAGGTTTATATGCAGGCTACTACCAATTACCTAAAGCTGAAGGGAGTTGCTAACTTCAAGGGGGTGAAAGAGAGAGATAACAAACAGTATTGTCAAGATGTAGCAAGAGTTCAAATAAAGTCAATAGCATGAATAGTTTGTAACAGAGGCAGTCATAATTCCACAATTTCTTCTAGCAGTATTCAATAGCTTGAACACTGTGGCAGAGGAAGAGAATGAGTGAAAGTTAGTCAGGTTTAGGGATTACAGGTCAGGAAAGAGAAAAGGATAAGAGGGAAAGGAATTCAAAACTGAAGAAGGGAAGAACACACTTAAGGGTCTTTCCCTTGGTTTGTACAGTGTTAGCAGGACAGGATAATACCAGATCCTAGGTCCAGAATTTCAGCTTTCTTACATCTCTCATTTTATCTTTGACCATTTAGTACTAGAAGAAGTCTGCCAGACTTTCCTGAAGAGAAAGGAAGCCACTACTGATTATCATAGTAATTTTGAAAGCCAGCTGCTCTCTGAATCAGTATTTCTTCTCTCCCAGCTTCTAAAAAGTCTCACTGGTAACTCCTCTTGCCTATTCTACTTTAATTAGCCCTATCATTAGAGTAAAATAGCTGATCATTGGGGCAAGACTGGTTAAGGAAATAAAATAAAGCAAGAGTGAGACTGAAAGCAAAGGAAGGGATTGAATACAACATCAGAAGTCAACATGAGGGCAAAGGTATTGAATCATTCATTGGTTTCTTTCTTTCTCTATAAATTCTTCTGTTTTACAACTACTTTCCAAAGAATACCATTGTTTGGACCTTGATTGGCTCAGAGTGAATGTAAATAGCATTTATTTCTGTTTTGGCCAGAAATCCTGAGGATCTTCCCTGACCAGACAGATTTTATTTTAACTAGGTAAAAGAGGCATTCTCTGCCTTATTTCTTACCTAGTCTTAATCACTGAATGAGGCCTTGCCATAATCAAACTGAGACCTATCGCAGACTTTAGCTGAAAAAGACCAAGGTCTCACACTGCTTCCAGTGCCATTTCCAATATTCCTGATCTATATCTTGCCACTGGACCCAGATGGCTCCAGAGGAAAAAGCAAGCCTGGTGACTTTGCAAAGCCCTCCCTCACTTAAATCCAATTCATTTGCATGTCATCACCTTCCTGATACCATGGTCCTCTTCAAGAATGGAGAACAGGGGGCAGAGCCAAGATGGCAGAGTAAAAGCAGGAACTTACTTTATCTCCCCCTCCAACCATCTCCAATACCTGTAAAAAATTACTCTAAACAAATTTTAGAGCTACAGAACCCACAAAGTGACAAAGAGAAAAAAATTTCCCAGTGAAGGCAGCCTGACAGTCCAATGGGAAGGATCTATTGCACCGGGCTGGGAGCAGAGTGCAGTCCCACATGAACTACCTGGCCCAGACTGTGACCAAGAACCAAGCAGGGAAAAGCAAGAGAATACTGCCTCAGCTCCAGCAAAGAGATTCCTGAAAATGTCCTCTGGTCAGCCACTTGGTCCTCCAATGATCTGTAGACCAAAAGATCAGGAGGCAGCCTCCAGGCTGCTGCCACTGCTGCCACCACCTCCATCACCCCGGGGGCAGGGGCTGGATGTCATTCTTCTCTCGCTAAGGATCAACAGAGTTCCCCACTGACCTTTTACTTTCGCTTTGGTGTTTATGGGTTGAAAAGTCTGAAAACCACCATATATGCCAGTGATTCACTCTCCTGAAGTCTGCTTGGGCTGGTCTAGGCTGTGGGTCTGGGCCAGGTGGTTCATGTGGATAGAATGGAAACAAAAATGCTAATTGGACTGAAGGCTAAAAGAATTTCCAAAAGAGTTAAAGAATGCATCACCCTCAGTTCCCCAATTTTTCCTCTCTCACCCTTATCTCTTCTTTAACTCTTTTGGAAATTCTTTTAGCCTTCAGTCCAATTAGCATTTTTCTTTGAGGTTTTTCTTGTAGCTGTTTTCATATTGTTGTTTTCACCCAAGTTCATTTTGGTCTTCCCTGACACTGTAATAGAGAGTTTTTTTTATGGTCAAATTATATTTTTGTTTTGTTTCCATTCTATCTCTTGACTTTGAAGTCTATGGTAAAGTTGAACTCTGATCATCTAGAGATGGGTGGTCTTGGTCCCAAGCTTCTGGCTTTTTTATGCTGTGGTTTTCAGGACTTCTTCTAGAGGGTCTGCAAGTTTTTGGTGCTTTCAAGGTGGTGTGATCTACAGAGGACTGTGTCACCGATTTTCTGGTCTGTGCTTTGTTCTTTACTCTCTGGTCCTCTGTAGCCACAAAACCTACCATTCCACTTTGCCTTGGTACTGCAACCAAGGCACCAACTTATTTGCAACTGAACATAAGCACTCCTTTCCACTCTGAAACTATAACCCAGAATTGCACATAGGCAATAAAATTGCCGATCAGTTCAAGCTATATACAATTCCAACAAAGAGTCCCCTGTACTCCCTTTCTGACCAGTTGTCGTATCTGCTTACTATCTCTGGTCTGAGAGCTCCTGAAGCTGCTGCTTCCACTGTGAACACTATTGCTGCTTCTGCTTGTGTGGATTCTACCCTAAAGTTACAAACTTCTATAAACCTCTTAAATTTTCCAAAGCTGGAAAAATTCACTACCCCAACCTTTTGTTGGGTTTGCCACTACAAAATTTGATTTGAGGTGTTATTTTAATGTTGTTTGGAAGGGAATGTTAAGAGATGTTAGCTGGGTTGCCTCTAATTTGCCACTTTTGTTCTACACCTCTATTAAGAATTTCTTAATACTGTAAAAGTGAATTAATAATGTGTTACCTTCTAACTACTAGAGGAGCAAGGCATGATAATGACTTGAGAGCTTCTGCCCAAACACTAGGTTTCTGAAAATGGAGCATTGATGGGCCATGTAATGAAATTGTGGGGTGCAAAGGGAAGGAAATTATTTTGCTATAGAATAGGATACTCCATTCAAAACAGGTCTGTCTTTTGCAAATGACAGTAGCTCCACTCCCCAAATGAATTAGAGGATCAGAGATTTGGAGCTGTAAGAGACCTTAAAGGCAGCTAGGTGACATGGTGTATAAGCTTGCTAGGCATGGAGTCAGGAACATTTGAATTCAAATTCAACATCAACTTATATGACCTTATGTAAGTCACTTATCCTCTGTATGTCTCAGTTTCTTTAACTGTAAAATGAGGATAATGGTACCTCCAAGGGTTATTTTAAAAATATTTGTAAAGCATAGTGACTAGCACATAGTAGGTGCTTATAAATATTTCTTTCCTTTCTTCTCTTTTTTCCATCTAGTCTACCCCCACACCTCATTTAATGGTTGAATGTCTTGCCCAGTGTCAAATTGGTGTTAAGTAATGGAGCCAAGATTTTTGCCCAGTTTTTTTTACAACTAATTCAGTTTTCTTTCCACTGGACCATGCTACCCTCCCTTGTGCCTTAGAGCTCAGAGTAGAGTTTTTTTTTTAAATCCTTTCACTTCTCAGGGGCAGTTGAAGAACAGGATGTAGCAATTCTATTCATTGGTGGAGGGATGGAGGTTTGGAGGACAGTTTCTGTTGGACTCATCTACAACCTGACCAGTTTAAATATGACAGCAATACAAAGAAGACACATATAGGGCTCTTCTTTGCTCTAGATCTGGCTCCTTTCCTGCAAGGGAAGCTGTGTCATCTCATTCTCTCATTTTCTTTCCTCCCTGTGACTAGCTGTACTTTCATTTCTCCCTCTTTGGCAAATCATCTCAAAAAGCTCTGTTGAATAGCTTTAAATTCCTGTCATTTATTTGGGATTCCTTGGAGTAGAGAAGCTCTATGTGACATCTCTAGTAATGGGTGGAAGAAAGAGAAGAAATAGGAAGCTTCTTTGTAATGTATTTAAAAAGCATTTTAATATGTAATATAAAATGTACCCTATAATATTGAATATGTGAAGCTTTAACATTCTGTTTAAATTTTGCTAATCCATTACTCAGAGGAGTTGAAAACTGGATTAGAGTTTCTCATTTAGAGTCTTTGCACTGCTTTTGGGCTAAGTAAAATGCCCAAATTAAAGATATTAAGCTTAAATGAAAATTGCACCCATATTGTCAAAGTCAGCTAAAGCATTAGCTATACCTCATACTCATTTTATTGGGTTTTATTATAGTTAAAAACGCAATGGTTGCCATCTCATTTCCCCTATATAGTAGTATCAATTGAAAGTCATTTGAGAGGATAATAATATTATTCTTTTTAAAAGAAAGTCTATTCTTGCGAGCACAATTTGAAAAATACCACTGTTAAGTTACTGACATATAAGAAGATATGAGTTGTAGAGCCTTGGATTTTCCAAAGGAAAAAGACCAGTTTGCCTCCCACGGCCCCACCTTGTCTGTACTGAGCCCTAAAATATATTCATTCACTGAACTATTTATTGTGCTACATTGTCATTGGTCATGATTTCATGATCCCAGAACAAAATCCCAGACTCACCATTTCTATCTCTTCACAAATGACCAGACTAAGTATTGACTTGTCTCACAGAATTTCTAGCCTTCTAGTCAGCTCTTTATTATCCTGTGAGGTCCAGCCTATAAATTGGATGGTCTGTCTATTGAAGCATTCCTTTGCTTCATGACAAGCTCAGTTATCTCTTGATGCAAGTAATTGCCTCCATTACAACTTATACTCATGACCTTCTGCTGACCTCTGCAATATAGGGCCATAAAACTTAAGAGAACTCACAATTCTATGAGACTCTTGGCAAACTTCTACTCAGCACCAGATTCTTTCCAGCGCCCCTACAAAATTAACCTACCTTGTATCTTTTTGGATTCTTTTCTTTATTTTTTCTTTTCTACTTACAGAGTAGAACTAGGCACATGTGTAAAAACACATTTCCTCTCCACAGTGCCAAGAATATAAAAGAAAGTTCAAAAAGCCAGAGGGAACACATTAAAAATAAGGAAAGATGTATATTTAACAGATTCTACTAAGATACATTCCTAAGCATGGATTTGAATGACACTGATTCTGAAACAATTCAGTGGTCATTTCAAAGTGCTAAAGAGTGACTTAGCACCTACTATGTGATGGGTACTATAATAGATGCTAAGGGAGAATACTAAGTAAAATAATAAATAACTTCTGCCACTTAAAAGAATGACGTCTGAGGGGAAAGAATAGATATTCACACAAACATAATGTGAAATATGTACTCAATCATTAATAAACATTTATTAAGTATCTACTACCTTTGGGTATTATTATTAAGTATGTAATAGGCAGTATGCTAGCAGTAGAAGAGATAGGTGTATCAACTGTGAAAAAATAATTTAAAATAAAAATTTTCATCCTACTATCTCTATTTTATTTTTTTAATTATAATATTTTTCAATCAGAAAAATCCTCCCTCTTAACTTCTTCCCCTCTCCCCACAATTGACATCCAGAAAAAAATTAAGACCTTGTTACCAGCATGCATGATCAAGCAAAGCAAATTACCACATTGACCACGTTCAAAAACACTTGTCTCTGTCTGCATTCTGATTTGTTTACCTTTCTACCAAGAGGTGAGTAGCAAGTTTCATCATTAATCTACTGGAATTCTGGTCAGTTATGTGGTTGATCAGTTGTGTTAATTCTATTGTTTTCATTATATATATTGATATTCTCACGGTTTTATTCATTTGACTCAATTCATATATATCTTCCCAAATTTCTCTAAAATCACTCTTTCACAATTTCTTATGGCACAATTCATTTATATACCATAACTTGTTTAGTCATTTCCAGATTAATGGACTCCCTATCAGATTCCCATTCTTTACCCCCTCAAAAAGCTATAAATATTTTGAATATCTTTTGTTTTACATAGGATTAATCCCTCTCTTAATTCATCTTCCCTCTAATTTTCCTTTTCCCCTTTGTTCCCTTTCCCTCTTATTTTCCTGTTGAGTGAAATATCTGTATGCACATATGTGCATGTGTGTGTATATTCTTCCCCCCTTTGACCAGTTTGGAAGATAACAAGGTTCAAGTGTCAACTGTTCTCCCCTGCTTTCTCCTCCTTGTGTATATAGATGTCTACTTATGCACCCTGTAAACTTCCTCTACCTTCTTCTCAGAGTATTCCTTGTCCCGTCTCTTTCCATTCTTCTTTTAAGACCATCAAATCATAACAGAATTACTCTCCAGCCTTGTCTAAGATGAATTCCTCCATGACCTCTGATAATAAGGTTCAGAGGGAACCTCATCTTCCCTCATTTAAATATAAATTATTCATTTTCATTATTCATTCCATTATCCTTTATTCAATCCCTTATTATTTATTCATGTTTGCCTTTTTATGCTTCTCTTAACTCCTCTCTTTGACCTTCAAAGTTTCTACATAGCTCTTGTCTTTTCATCAGGAATGGTTGGAAATACTCAATTTCATTAAAGTTGATTTTTTTTTCTCCTGAAGCATCATACCCATTTTTGAGGAGTAATTTATTCTTGGCTATTATGCTATATCCTTTGCCTTTAAGAATACCATTTTTCCAAGTTCTTCATTTCTTTTTAGTGTCAGTTTCTAAGTCACTTGTTATTCGGACTGTGGCTCCTATGTACCAGAAGTCTTTTTTCTTTTTCTTTCTGGCTACTTGCGGTATTGCTGTAGGTGTTTTTACTTAGAAGCTCTGAATTTGGGCTAGGATGTTCCTGGGAATCTTCATTTTAGATTTCTTTTGGGACATGATGGGTAGATTCTTTCTTTTTCTACTTTACCTCTGATTCTAAGACATATGGGCAGGTAGTACAATTATTTTAGTTTTTTTCCTTAATCTGTTTTTTTTTATAACAGTTGTTTTAATTATGCAATATCTAACATTTTCTTTTCATTTTTTTTTTGTCTTTTGAGTTTGTTTTAGTGGCTTCTATTTGAAAGTGGCTTCTATTCAAAAACATTCCATTTTTCAGAGAGTTTGTTTTTTGGGAAAGGTTTTATACCTCTTGTGCAAAACTGTTGACTCTCTTTTGGCTACTTTCTTCCAAAACTATCATTTCATTTAATAAAAAAGAAAAAAAATAACTTTTTAAAAAATCTTGCTTTGCCACTTCTAGGAATTCTACTGAATTCTAATTGTGTGCTCTAGCTGGGCTTTTCTCAGAGTTTTGTTTGTAGATATTTTAGATTCATAATACTTTTCTGGAATTATTGTTTGAATTCTCTAGCATCATAATAGTTCTTTGAGGCAGGATTTGTTTGTTTGTTTGTTTGCTATTCTTTCAACCTACTTCATTGCTTCAAATTTTATATTTGGGCTGAGCTCTGCACATTTCTGAACACAAGGGCTAGGCTCATCTTACTTCTGTTTTCTTGGGCTATTGATCCCTTGCTATTTTTAATATCTCAATGACAGGCTGTGGCACTGCAAATTTTAAATATTCCCCAAGTGGTCTGATCCAATACACAATCTTATTGTTACCCTCCTGGTCTGGGTTCTCTAAGTTCTTCACCTGAATTTGAGTCTGAACTTTAGCAGACTGTTGCTGGATACATTCACTATCAGTCAGTCAAGCACGCTCTGTTGGTTCAGTGACAGAATTTCAGACTCTCCTCTGGTCTGAGCTTTCTGCCCTGGATATCACACTCTAGGATAAGTTAGATGCCAGAACTTTAACCACTCTCTTCTCCAAAAAAACAAACAAACTACCTCTTGCTTCTAAACTTACTCCCTTCTAAGCACATGGTGTTGGGTCTCCCCTCCCAGAACTACTGACCCAGGATGCAGCTCCCCTTCTCAGTCTACCTTGCATCTGTAACCAGGAATTGAATATTGGGGTAAGATTTCCCAGGTAAGTCACCTGTTCCTGCTTGCACACTGCATATGATTTGTGAGTCTAGGGCCTCCTTTTGTTATGTTTCCCAGTCTCTAATGGACTCTGGCAAATGCCGGGTATTCCTGGTCTAACCCATCCCCAATGTCCACATACCTGTCTGTCTCCCATTGCAATCTGGGCTTGGAAAATGGCCTACTAGGACTCTTTGTTGATTTCCACATCAGGATTCAGTCTGGTGCAGTTTACCAATTTCTACCACTTTAAGTAGAGGCTGTGGTTCATTGTACTGATTTTTTTTTTCAATACCACCTTCTTATGTCTACTTCCTCTGTTTTCTTTACAGATGAAAAAAATGAACTGTGGCAGTTGATACAGCTTGGAGGTATTCTTAAGTTGCATCTCAATACTGCAAGATATTCTTAAATGCTGGTTCTTCTAGTGCTAGGGAGGTCCTTAAAATACAAAAAAAGATCCTTGCCCTCAAGGATCTCACATTCTGTTGAGGAAACAATTTATTACTGGCATGAGAACTGTCATTGCAAAGATACACAGATGGGATATAGGGTATTACATAAGAAACAGAGGAAAGTCCTATTTTGCTATAATAAAGAGTGTGAAAATTGGAGTTGTATAGAATAAGACTAGAAAGATAGTTTGGAGCTCAGTTGTAAAAGACTTAAAAAAACAAACAGTATCTACTTTGTCCTAGATCCTATTGCAAGTCACTGAAGTTTAGTGACAAAGTCAGATACGCATTTAAGGAAACTCATTTGATGGCTACTTGGAACATAGATTGGTTTGAGCAGATTTGAGATAGAAGATAATTGGTATAATCTAGGTAAAAAATAAGTCATAAACTAATGTAGTGGCTATGCAAACAGTGAGAAGAGGGAAAATGCAACAAATATTAATTTATAAACAACAAGATTTGTCAAATGATTGGATACATAGAGTGAGTGAGAGGGAGAAATCTAAGATTATTCTAAGTTTATGAAGCTAGGAAACTGGTATACAGCAATTAAACTTGGGAGTAAGAAAGCTAGAATGGTATTTTGAGCAGAAAATGTGAATCTTGAGGGGGTAAGAGATAAGATGGCAGAGTAAAAGTAGGGACTTACTTGAGCTTTTCATCCAATTACCTCTAAAACCTGTAAAAAATGACTCTCAAGAAATTTTAGAGCTAAAGAACCCACAAAATGACAGTGATACATTGAAGACAGCCTGGCAGGGTAACAGCAAGAGTACCTCACTAGGGTGGGAGCAGAGCTCAGACCTGCATGGACCATGCTGGCACAGACTTGCAGCACAGACCAGGCCAGAGCAGTCTTCAGGAGAGTGAATTACCAGCAGCTGTGGCAGTTTCCAGACTTCTCAACCCATAAATGCCAAAGAGAAAGTAAAAGATCAGCAGGGAAACTGTTGAAACTGGGTGAGAGAAGAGCTAGATCTGGGCCCTGCCCCTGGGGCAGCAGAAGTGGTAGTGTGCTGTGGTGGCAGCTGCTTTAGGAGCTCCAGGCCCACAGATGGTGGGGGAACCAAGCAACTGATCAGAGGGCAATATCAGGAATCTCTTTGCTGGTGCTGAGGCAGGATTCTCTTGCTTTCCCCTGCTTGGATCTGGGTCACAGTATTGGGTGGTGATCCTGGGGTGAGGAGGAGTGCTGGTGTGGTAGAGCTGTGGACAGTGAATCTTCCTCACAGTTCTGAGGCAGGTGCCTAGAAGAAGCTCTGACAATATGTGTGCAAAACCCAAGAAATTTGGGACACAGCACTCTCTACTATGGAAGCAGAGTTCTACTGTGGCAAAGAGTTCAAAGGTCAGGTAATTGACTGGGAAAATAAGCAAACAAAGGAAGATATCTCAGATTATAGAATCATTCTTTGGTGACAAAGAAAGTCAAAACACTTGAATCAAAAAACTCCAAGAAAAATATGAACTGGTCACAGGCCATGGAGCAGCTTAAGAAGGATTTTGAAAATCAATTAAGAGAAGCAGTGGAAACATTGGGAAGAGGAATGAGAGTGATGCAAGAAAATCATAAAAATGAATTAACAGCTTGCTGAAGGTGTCCACAAAAACACTGAAGAAAATAACACCTTAAAAATAGACTAACCCAAATGGCAAAAGACATCCAAAAAGTCAATGAAGAAAACAATGTTTTCAAAAAACAAAGCAGATTTGGCCTGATGGAAAAGAAAGTCCAAAAGCTCACTAAAGAAAATAATTCCATCAAAATTATATTGGAACAAATGTAAGCTATTGACTTTATGAGAAATCAAGATATTATAAAATAGATCCAAACAATTAAAAAATAGAAAAATGAAATATCTCATTGGAAAAACCACCCACCTAGAAAATAGATCCAGGAGAGTTTATTTAAAAATTATTTGACTACTTGAAAGCAATGATCAAAAAAGAGCCCAGATATCATCTTTTAAGAAATAATCAAGGAAAACTACCCTGATATTCTAGAACCACAGGGTAAAATAGAAATTGAAAGAATTCACTAATCACATCTTGACAAAGATCCCAAAAAGAAAACTTCTAGGGATATTATAGCCAAATTCTAGAGTTCCTAGGTCAAGGAAAAAATATTCCAAGCAGTCAGGAAGAAACAATGTGAGTATTGTGGAAAACACAATCAGGATAACACAAGATCTAGCAGTTTCTACATTAAGGGATTAAGGAGCTTGGAATATGATATTCTGGAGGTCAAAGGAGCTAGGATTGAAACCAACAATCACCTACCCAGAAAAACTGAGTATAATACTTCTGGGAAAATATGGATAAGCAATGAAATAGAGCACTTTCATACATTCTTTTTTTTTTAGGTCAGTTGGGGTTAAGTGACTTGCCCAAGGTCACACAGCTAGTTTTTGTGTTGTTTCTGAGGCCAGATTTGAACTCAGGTCCTCTTGACTGCAGGGCTAGTGCTGTATTCACTGTGCCACCTAGCCACCCCATTTTCATGCATTCTTGATGAAAATACCAGAGCTGAGCAGAAAATTGAATTTCAAATACAAGAAGCAAGAAAAGTATGAAAAAGTAAACAGGAAAGAGAAATCATAAGGAACTTATTAAAGTTGGACTGTTTATATTCCTACATGGAAGGACAATATTTGTAAATCATGAGACTTTACTCAGTATTAGGATAGTTGAAGGGAATATATATGTTTGTATGTGTGTGTGTATGTGCATAGACAGAGGACACAGGATGAGTTGAATACAAAGGGATGATATCTAAAAAATAAAATTAAGAGGTGAGAGAGGAATATATTAGGAGAAGGATAAAGGGAGAGATAGAATAGTTTAAATTATCTCATATAAAAGAAGCAAGAGAAAACTGTCACAATGGAAGGGAAGAGCAGGGAGGTGAAAGGGAATGAGTCAACCTTATTCTCACTGGACTTGGCTTAAGGTGGGAAAAACATGCACACTCAATTGGGTATCTTACCTTACAGGAAAGTAGGGGGGAAAGGGATAAGAGGGAGGATGAAAGGTAGATTGAGGGAGAGGGCAATCAGGAACAAATACGTATGAAAAGGGACAGGGTCAAAGGAGAACATAGAATAAATGGGGGGATAGTATGGAGGTAAATATAGTTAGTCTTTCATAATATGAGTACTATGAAAATGTTTTGCATAACTGCATATGTATAATGTATATTGAATTGCTTGTCTTGCAAGTGGAGGTGGGTGAGGAGGGAAGAAGGGAAAGAATCTGAAACTTGAAGTTTTAAAAACAAATGTTAAAAAATTGTTTTGGGTGGTTAGGTGGCACAGTGAATAGAGCACTGGCCCTGGATTCAGGAGGACCTAAATTCAAATCCAGCCTCAGACACTTGACACACTTCCTAGCCGTATAACCTTGGGCAAGTCACTTAACCCCAACTGCCCTTCCTCCCCCTCCAAAAAAGCAAAAAAAGAAAATCATTTTTACATGCAACCAAAAAATAAGATATTATAAGCACAAGCAGTTTTCCAGAGGACTGCTACTGGGAACAGCTTTAAGGTTCTGATTACATAGTATAGGGAACTCCCTATTCATTCAGCAGTAAATTAAAGCAAAACATCCACAGAAACCAAAGTACAGCATTCACAATGTTATAACACAATAACTTATCACTAAAGAGGCCACATAGTTTTCCCCAAAGTGGCCAAGTAGTTTTAAACAAAAGATATCATTCAGTAAGTCCTTAACTCAATCATCATTAAGGAGCAAGCCTCTTTAAGGGACACAAAGTACAGAGGTCAAAGTTCTCCACCCCTAGGTCACATTGTCTTAATCTCTCAGTTACAAAGTCTTCTTTCTTCTTAATTGGAGATTTGTTTCCAATTATCCTTAATTCAATCATCCTTAAGAGGTACAAGGTACAGAGTACAAAGTTCTCCCATCCCTAGGCCACAGTAAACCATGATCTTCTCAGTCACCACTAAGTACCCAAGGAGAGATCTTTCTATCTTAACCCAAGGCTGGCTCTCAGATTCCATGGTTCTTCTTCACAGTCCCAGCTCCTTTCTAAATCTACCCAACTGTCACCTGGATTCAAAGGCAGGCAGCTCTCAGCTCCTCATTATGATGGGAATGGGAATTTGAAAATCTTCCCTGGCCCTTAATAGACCTAGGGGGGAATTTGAACACCTGCCCTGCTTTGAAATTAAACTCTGCCCCAATAGGATGAATGTAATCACATGGAGCCTGCGATGGAGGGAATTTGCTGAAGTGAAACAGAACCCACAGGAAGCTTCCCTGCTCTGAAGATAAACTCTGCCCTCTAATAGGCTGAATGTGGTCACATGGAGCCTATGGTGGGAGGAGTTTTGCAGAAGGAAAGCAGAGCCCACAGGAAGCTGGTAGTCAGAGTGAGCCAGATGGCAGAGGGATAGAGAACACTCACACAAGGAGTCAGATAAGCTCATGAGTAGATATTGATTTTGTATTGGTTTGTGGGAAGGCTGAAGGATGCTGTGGCTCTCAGGATTATTGTGGCTTCTGAATATCTTTGGTACTATGATGGAATTGGCTTACTGGTTTTGGGATTCAGTTTTCTGGTGTCTAAATAAATCCTTCAGTTCTCTTCTCTACTTGGAGAATCTGATATATTTTGCAATTGAATATCATGTGATACTTATAGTCACTATCTTTATTGTAATCATGGGCTCTGTAAATATTGCATTGGCGCTATACTGATCCAACCCTTCATCTAGTTCCTGATCCGTATTGAAGCTCATGGTATCCAGTCCACCTCAAGTGCTTCACAGTATCTGTTTCTGGGAAGACAAAGCTTAACAGAGCCAAAACAACATTCATAAACATTGCCAACACCATCATCAATTTACTATTTTCCTGTGAAATCAACACAGACATACAAACATTATTTAATACTTATCCCTGCAGCTATAGCTACATCTATAGTTATGGTTATAACAATCTGTAGTGGGACGGCCAGGTAGCACACCGCTCCAGTGTCAGGACGACTTGGAGATTGAATCCCGGGCTCAGACACTTAGCACCCACCAAGAAACACCTGGCCATGTAACCTTGAGCAAGTGTAATGGGAATGTAAATTTTTAAGATCTTCCCTGCCCCAGGCTAAAGTGCACCTGGAGCCTGGGATGGGGGGCTGTAGCAGCAAGTACCCCAAGTGCCCTCAGGGTCGCTGCCAACACAGGTTCTTAGATCTGCTTTGTTAAAGGAAAGCAACTCAAAATGGGTTAACAAGGTTACTTTAATCAGTCAAACATATATCGTTTACCTCGTTCAGGGGAAAAAGGTCAGCACCCCGAACTTTGAAGTATACAGGCAGAATTATCAAGACAGAAACAGATCAAGTAGACAGGTTTCCAAACTGTCCAACCATTACATCCATACCAAATCAACATCTGGGTTTTTCAAAGCTGGGGGGGGTCCCTCTGGACAACGGCTTCCCAGAATCCAGCTCAAATCACAGAACACTTCTCAAAGTGAGCCCCCAAAACAAAGCTACACATCAGGGCTTATATAGCCTTCTCCTGGCTCAGAGAATGTAGCAACCTTCTGGACCCACTGGCCAATCACGAAGTATCCACTGAAAAACAAGCCTCCCACCCCAGGCTCCAGGTGCACTTTAGCCTAGGGGCAGGGAAGATCTTTAAATTTGCATTTCCATTACAGAGGCTTGTTTTTTCTGTAGATACTTTGTGATTGGCCAGTGAATCAAAAAAGTTGTTACATTCTCTGAGCCAGAAGAAGGCTATATAAGCCCTGATGTGAGACTTTGTTTGGGGCTCACTTTGAGAAGTGTTCTGTGATTTGATGAAACTCTGGGAAGCCATTGTTGAGAATCCCCTGGCTTTGAAAAACCCAGATGTTTATTTGGTATGGATGTAATGGTTGGACAGTTTGGAAACTGTCTACTTGATCTGTTTCTCTGTCTTGATAATTCTGTCTGTATACTCTGAAGTTCGGGGTGCTAACCTTTTTCCCCTGAACTAGGTGAATGATACATATTTGACTGATTAAAGTAAGCTTGTTAACCCATTTTGAGTTGCTTTCCTTTATCAAAGCAGATCCAAGAACCTGTATTGGCAGCCACCCTGGGGACGCTGGGGTGCTTGCTGATACAGCAAGTTACTTAACCCCAATTGCTTAGGGGCAGCCAGGTGGCTTAGCGCCGGGATGACCTGGAGATCAAATCCCAGGCTCAGACGCTCAGCACCACATCCAGAAATAACTGGCTGTGTAACCTTGAGCAAGTTACTTAACCCCTATTGCTTAAAAAAAAAAAATCTGTAGCTATAGCAATCTCCCTCTTTCTAGATGACATATGATAGAATGGACCTATTATTCATTAATATATAGAAAATCTTTGAGAAAAGCCCTTTGCCAGTGCAAATTGACACACAATCTACACCTTTGAGTTATCCTGAATCACCTTGGGCATGCTCTGATTATGTAACTTGTTCAGATTTACAGATCTACTATGTATTAGAGTCTGGACTTGAGCCAAGATAGTCTAGATACCAAGACCAGTCCTCCATCCAATATTCCAAACATACTTCAAATTTGATTTAATACATTTGTAAATATTAGCCTGGGTAAAACAATGGAATAAATTGGATTTGGTATATTTGTATTAAATTTGTGGTAGGGTTTGGGGGGAGAGGAAATGTTTTATTCCAATAAACTAATAAATGAGTTAGACTTTCCCTAGGGCATAAGCTACTCACTAATATATCTTTTAGGGTATGAAAAGGGGAACTTAACTCTTTTAGATCAATGACGGCCATTTTAGAGAATGAAACTCATCAAGTTGAAATTGCTGCTTATCCAGGGAATTTACTACAGACTTCAAATTAAAATGAAATAAATCTTGAATTAGAAAAGGCCATTTCTGTAGAAATGATAGCTAAACTTACCATTATTTCCCAGGTTGAGATGTTCTGACAAACAAGTATAGTGCATTTGACAGGGGAAAAAAAGAGTATTGTGAAATGAGGCAAACCATATTTTCTTAAGTATCATAATTACTAATGCTGTAATATAGTACATATTTTAATGCATCATAAAGGGAATGATATGATAATATATTTTACTAAAGAGTTTAGTAGTGGGAGTAAAACTCAATTAAGTCCAGACTCATTAACGCTTAATTTCGTTTAAAACATTATTGCTTGTAATTGTACATTTCTTAGATTTACCCACTACTCTTAGTCTTATTTCTAGTGGGCTTGTATCTTTCTAGGCATACAATGCTTTTCCAGGAAACTTCTGAGTTTGAATTTCTAATTTGCAAACATATTTGTCTCTTTTAGAGCTGGCATCTTCTGATTTGGGAAAGCATGAGCTGGTAGGGAATTGGAGTGTGGTAATTGTGAAGATGATTCCAAGTGATTTGAGATAATAGGAGGAAAGCACAAATTTGACATATATCAGCAGTTTCATGCACATGGTGTAAATTGCACCTGCAATTCTGGAACAGGCATATACTCTTGGAAGGAAGCCAAAAGGTAGTATTTTCAGACACCTGTAAGAAGAGTCTGACACCTCATCTGAGTTATTTATTTCAAGAGTTGAAAATATTAATATTTCTTTGCAGAATTAAAGCATTAAAGAAGTTCAGATTGCTTTTCTCAAGAGACGATATGTATTCTTCTTCTTTGTACCTTTCTGTAGAAATTGAAATTTCACATTGTATTTAATGTTAGAGTTAAGTGAATTACAAAAACTTTCTCAAATATAAATGCCCTGCCTTCATTGAATCATTAATTAGTCATGGGCCTGTATTAACTACTTCTTTTCAAATATGTCACGTCAAACAAAATTACTTCCACCCTGGGGTGTCTAGGTGATGCAGTGAATATTGTACTGGCCCTGGAGTTAGGAGGACCAGGGTTATGATCTGGCCTCAGACACTTAACCCAAAAACTAGCCATGTGACCTTGGGAAAGTCACTTAACCCCAATTGCCCTCCAAAAAGCAAAAAAAAAAAATTACTTATACCCAGTAGTTTTCCCAGGAAATATTATAGATCTAGCAGTTTCTGATTCTCAACTTCCTCAAATTCCTAGGATAATATTCTGGACACAAAATGATCAAAATCAGCAGAAGAAATGACACAGGATCATAGAGTAAATTCTGGAAGGAAACAGAGAATACAGTCCAATTCCTTCATTTTACAGATGAGGAAACTGAAACAGAGAGAAATTAAGTGACATGCCTAGGGTCACACACCTAGTAAGTATCTGAGGCAGGATTCAAATTCAGGTCTTCCTGACTCTAAGTCCAGGGCTCTATCAATCATGTTACTTATTTGTACTATGGATCATTTTACTGAACTGTAGAATGAATTCTAAAATTTTAAATGTATAATTGGTGGAGAATATGCACACAATCATATTTGATTTGTTTATATTTGGTTATCATGTCAATAACAATGGCCTACCTTATATTTCATTATTATTACCATATTCTTGCCCATTTTGTGGCTTACAGATATATAGATTTGGAATATATGACACCAATGTGAATGACAAATCAAGATTAGAAGTAACTCAAAGGGTAGATTAAAATACATCATAGGATATTACTATTTTTACTTTTAGAAGTAATATAAAAGACATGCTCATGAGCATGAATGACGAAAGATATCTTTGGAATGGTCATGTAGTAAGAGTGCAAGGCAGCACATCAATAGCTTGAGTTCTAGATTGGTACTTAGAAGTATTAAACAAACTGACAATATTCTTTCCGGATATCATATGAATCCTCTAAGGAGGCTTTATAGAAAGAAAGAGCTAAAAATTATATCAGTTATGAAGGCTTTAATTTGCCTTAGTAGGGCAAATACCTTAACCCCTGAAATAATGGATCTCTGAAACTGGTATTGTATTATTTATATGTTTTCTTTGATACAAATAAATGCATCTGTTAAAGGCAGTAGGGAATAATGGATAGGGAGTGAGCCTCAAAGTCAGGAAGTCCTGGGTTCAAGTTCACCTCTCTTACTGTTTGGGTGAGTGACCCAGGCAACTTTTTTTAAAGATTCTGATTGGCATTTGTAGAGGGATTTTCCTTACTAGGAATTCCTCACACTAGTAAATCACAGGTACCAACCAAAACAAAAAGACTCTATGATGTTCTCTTGCAGTTTTCAGAACATTTTCAAATATATTATTTCTTTTAATCCTGCTATCAAAAATATTAGCTAACAATAACATATATTATTATCTCATCTTATACATCTTATATGCCTGTAAAAAATGAAAATCAGAGGCTAAGTATTTTGCTTTATAGTATGGAAATAGGAAATGTCAGCATCAGAGTTGGAAATGACTTTTCACAACATTCTTACTATCTTACATTTGTAGTGATGTGAGTTCTGCAAAAATAAATCCATAGTCTAAAATTCATAATGGTAGAATAAAAAGCACATTATATTAGAAATAAGAATAAAAGGGTTTGACCATAAATTTTGACACAAAACTTATTGTGTGTATGCTTATATATGACCTTGGAACTCTCTGAATCTCAATTTTCTCTTATTTAAATGGGAATCATAATGCTCTACTTTCTGTTTCACAAGATTGTTATGAGAAAAATATTTAATGAACCATAGGAATTACAGATATGTGAGTGTTAACTGGCAGTTGTCTTTAGCTCTAGTTTTTTAGAGATGAAAATACTTCCTGTACTTCAGAGGTACCCTTCCTTGTCCTGAGAGATTGGTGTTTCCACATAGAATAACATGTACATTAGGAGTTGCCCAGTTTTGGGAATTTATAACATGGCAAAGGGAGGTGGAGGGAACTGTATATTAGGGCCTTCAGACAGTGGAGAATAAAAATGTTGTTGCTGTGTTTGATCTTCATTTTTGAAGAGGACTGTGGCATCAGGGAAAAGATGACATGACTTGCAGTTGACTTTTATTTGAGTGAAGGAGGAGTGTAGAAAGTCACCAGCCTCAATTTCTCCTCTCGAGCCATATGGATCCAATGACCAGATACAGATCAGGGCAACTGGAGATGACCCCTCATAAAAACATATGAGCTTGAAGAAGTCTGATTATAGAAGAGTGAGAAAGACAATTGTGGAATTCAGGTTCCTAATGCTATTCCTCATCTGTTCATCACTACTAATCCCAAGTATATTCTTGACTTAAAACATAACATTCTAAGACTCATGATATAGTGTAGCAGCAAGCACCCCAGCGTCCCCAGAGTGGGTGTCAACACAGGTTCTTAGATCTGCTTTGCTAAAGGAAAGCAACTCAAAATTGGTTAACAAGCTTACTTTAATCAGTCAAATATATATCGTTTACCTAGTTCAGGGGGAAAATGTCAGCACCCCAGAACTTCAGAGTATACAGACAGAATTATCAAGACAAAGAAACAGATCAAGTAGACAGGTTTCCAAACTGTCCAACCATTACATCCATACCAAATCAACATCTGGGTTTTTCAAAGGGGGAGAGGAGGGACCTCTCAACAACGGCTTCCTAGAGTCTCATCTGATCAAATCACAGAACAGTTCTCAAAGTGAGCCCCAAAACAAAGCCTCACATCAGGGCTTATATAGCCTTCTCTTGGCTCAGAGAATGTAACAACCTTCAGGACCCACTGGCCAATCAAAAAGTGTCTACTGAAAAACAAGCCTCCCACCTCAGGCTCCAGGTGCACTTTAGCTTAGGGGCAGGGAAGATCTTTAAATTTCCATTTCCATTACATTTAGGAACCTCTTAACCTTGGTAACTCTTTCCCTCTTTGGCCAGGCAGGCTCCAGCATGGGACTCAATCACACTCAACTTCTGATTGTTGTTCTCTCTGATTTCATGAAGGGATTAGCCATGTAAGAACTGGAAACCATGCCTGGGGGCCTAGCAATTTGGTTGTTTGCATTTTAGACTTAGCATAATATAATTCAGCAGGAGACAGATCAAGCCATAAGACCATATTATGGGGAAGGGGAATCATGATGGACATTCTACATAAAAAATAAATAAATAAATAAATGGAAATTGACTGTTTGCTTAATTGTTTATTTCATGTGTGGTACATGGTAGGTAGATAAGAGAAAAGCCTGAAAAGGTTTTTTAAGAGGCTACTGATCTACCCAAAAGGAAGCCCAACTGAAACCATTATTGGGCTTCTGACGATGAAAATTCTACTGTAAGCATCTGTAACAAGAGTAAGTCACACTAAGGAAGTCCTTGATCTTTTCTACTTCCTCCTTCCAGTTGGAAGGGGCAGAAAATTAATCTTACCTGTAACTTGCCTATGTAACATAGGTCTCACATATTTCTACCCTTCCCCATCTTCTTTCTAACATCAGAGGCCAGAGATTAAACAGACTCATCATCATTGTTATCATCCGTGTCATCTCTATCATCATCATTATCATCACTAATATTTATATAGATATCTTTAAGGATTACAAAAGGCTTTAGAATATTTTCTAATGTTTATCAACATCTGGATAGCTTTTATCACAGGTTAAAAAAAGGCTATCAGGCCCACATGGTCCCTTCTTTTGTTGTTTTATAGAGTTCATGTCAATTAGGAAATTATTAGTAATATATTGAATCACAATTATCTTAGAGCTCCCAGTTAGAAAAAATCCTGACATTTAGTGAGAGGTGTGGATGCCAAGAAGTTTTTATATAGTCTATGTTTTGAGGAAGGCCTAGGGAGAGGAACTTGCATGGGAAAAAAATCAAACCTTTTTGGGAACTTCCTTTAGGTTCAATCTGAATCTTTTGTCAAAAGATGTTTGCAGGACTCACTTTCCCAAACTGATCTCTTCTATCTCTGCTAACAGCCTTCCTTTCAATTCCTCCTTCTGACTTATTTGTATTAGTTTCTCCTTTCAAACACAAACTACTTATATACTTATTTTGTAGAACTGAGAAAGTATTCATATGCTTATGGAGGTATGCTGATTAAGGGACCCCTGGTCATTTTTTTTTCTCCAAACAGGTAATGAAATTGCAGAATGTAAGAGACGAAGACAAGGTGATCTCAAGTTTTTCTCCTGTAAACTTCAAAGTGATCCATTTACATTTTTTACAGTGTGCTCCTTTCATACTTAAGTTGACCATGTGCAGAAAACTTGATCTTTATAATTTTACTACATTTACTGTTGACTTTTTGGTGTATAGTTGTTCTTTCTATTTATATTGTTATAACCACTTATAAAATATTTTCTTAGCTCTCCTTACTTCACTCTGAATCAGTTCATATAGATATTTCCATGCTTCTCTGAATTCATTATATGCATCATTTCTTACAGCACAGTAATATTCCATCACATTCATATACCATGCATATTTTTATTTACTCCTTTAGTGTCAGGTTCCTTAACGAATTTGAGAGATTTATGTGCCTTAGAAATCAAATGGCAACAATTTATATCATACAACTTGAAACCATCTGAATGCCAAACATGCCAACAACAACATCATCAAACAAGCTAGAAATCTCTGTAGTCAGTTCAGAGAGTAGACTCTGGCAGTGAAGATGACAACCGATTATGGAAGGTGAACTCAGTTCCTAAGGTAGATTTTGATCCTTCCTCTTTCATCTCTTTGCAGTGAAAGGAAGAAGGAATGTGTTTCTCTTCATTGACCCATTAGCAATGGTATCTTCCCTGTAGCTTTAAATAGTAATTCAAGGACATTGCTTCCTGATTCTAACCTCTATGTAGAGAATGGAGAATAGTGAATTTGAAAGTTTGAGAGTCCAGTTGTGGAGTTGATTTGAATGAGTTGGTGAAAGGAGTCATTCTTTGTCATTTACCTCCAGGTCTGGCCCCAGGAGATAAGATGCTTTTTTGGGAAATGACAGGCCCCAGTCAAGCTTCCTATTAGTCCAAAGTATGGACTGTGTATCTTTCAAAAAGTGTAGAGCAGTATCCTAGGCCAAGATGTCAATTGAATCCAAAACTAGAGGTATTGGTGTCAATCTCTGAAAAGTGAAGCCACATCCAGTACAGCAAACAAAACAAAAACAAGTTTGGTTAGAGCAATGTGTCTCTACAACATTTGAAGCAACAGTTACTCACCCCTCCTTACATATTCCTTGTGTGACTGTCCATTTTTAAAATCTATAGGCATCTACTCCTCTCCCTGATGCTATGTGTACTTATGGTAATATATGTCCCAGTTTTATGAGGGAGATGTGCTTCTATTACTTTTACTACATTATTATAGTAAATGCTTTTGCCACAAATTAATTGTATCCTCTGACTGACTACATAAATGCATTGGTGAGAGTGTCTGAATTATATTTTTATAAATCCACAGAGTCCCTTAAAATTGAGGTATTTGTTCCCTAGAAGACTACACCTGCAGATCTGAATTGGGGGGCAATGGTAACCCTAAATGAGAAAGAACAGGTAACTGGTCATTTATATGTTCTGAATTGCCATTTCTTGGCTAATATCAAGGTTCATTTTCCTTCCAATTATTTGTTACCTTCCCTCTAAGATATATGGATAATTCATTTCTTAATACCCTTAAAACTCTAGCACTCCTAGCATGTGCCTCATATTTATATACTGGGCTTATTATAGCTGCTCTTCATATCTTTGTTCTCCTTTGTACTTTTTCAATTCTTTCATATATCACATGACTATGATATTAGAGTCTAAATATGGTGGCTCCATTTGGTAAAGAGAAGTTTTCTATATAAGTCTTTACAGATCTTTTCAATTTTTAAATATATTTAAGGTGTACCTTTGAGTTGTGTCCTACAATGCTCATGTGATGATTTGGCTTAATTAAGTTTCTTATCAATTTTTTGATGAAACTGTTTTGCACTTCTATTACTTCTTATTGTTTTATGAGGTAATGCTGTTGTCTGTCTTTTACCATCCTCTTCTGTAAGATTTTAAAAGGGTTTATTATTTTTTTTTTACACTGATTATATTTTACTCTAAAATCTCTACTTTGGAATGGGATAGAGCCAAGATGGCAGAGTACAAGCAGCAATCCAGCTGAACTTTTCTAATATTTCCTTCCAAACAACTTGAAAATATATCCTCAAATTAAAGTTTGGAGTGTCAGAGTCAACAAAAGGTTAGAATGAGATATTTTTCCAGTCTGAGGCAATTCGGTGGATCAGCAAGAGAGATTTATGACAGCAAGATGGGAGTTAGCCAGAAGAGATGTTGCAGTTCAACCAGAGAATAGCCTTGGAGGCAAATGTTACAGTGGAGGTGGCTACAGCAGCTGCTTCAGGGAAGTCTAATCCCAGAGCTGGTAAGGAGATCAGACAACTGGTCAGAAAGAGATTGTAGGGTACCCTTTGCTATAACACTGAGTTTAGCTGGCATTGACTGGCCACTCTATTGCCTATATACAGGTCTTGGTTGCAGGTCCAAGGTGGAGAGGAACACTTGTGGTTGGTTATAAGTGAGCAGAAACCCTGACTGTAGTTCCAGGGAGGTGGCATGTATTAGCACTTTTGGTTGCAGGAGAGTAGAGGACCTGGTCAGTTCCAGAGCCAAGAAGAGTGCTGGTGCTTGCCGCTGCAGAGGAGCAGGGGCCCTTCAAGAGCAAAAACCAGAACCCAAACCAGGACAGCAGTAACCATGCTTATCTCCACCTTAGAAGTACCAACATGGAAGCACTGAAAACTTCTAGGTAGGCCCCTAGAAATAACTCTGAAAATAGCAGCATGAAAAAGCCTAGAAAAGCATGAAACTTGGAAAAATCCCAGGTGAGTAAAGCAAAACTTTAACATAAGTTCAAAGTCAATAAATAGGCTGGAAAATTGAGCAAACATTAAAAAAGTACTTGATTATAGGGTGTTAGGGAAAGACATAAAATCAGAAGACAACAAGTTTAAAAATAGCTATAAGCAAAGCCTCAGAGAAAATGCTAAATAGACCCAAGCTGAACAAGCTTTCCTGGAAAAGTTAAAGAAGGAGATAAGATTGGTAGAAAAAATAAGTAGGGAAAGAAATGAGAGTGATGCAAGAAAATTATGAAAAGAGAATTAACAGCTCAGTTAAAAAGACACAAAAATTATTAAGAAAATAACACCTTAACAGAATTGGTCTAGTGGCAAAGAGGCACAAAAATTCATTAAAGAAAAGAACTCCTTGAAAAGCAGAATTAACCAAATGAAAAAAGAATTACAGAAGCTCATTGAAGAAAATAATTCCTTAAAAGTTAGAATTGGACAAATGGATGCTAATGACTCCACAAGACATCAAGAAACAGTAAAACAAAATTAAAGGGATGAAAAAATGGAAGAAAATATGAAATATTGATGGAGAAAAAAATTGACCTGAAAAATAAACAAGGAAAGATGATTTAAGAATTACTGGACTACCTGAAAGCAATGATTGAGAAGAAGAACCTAGAGATCATATTTCAAGAAATTATTAAGGGGGAGGCCAGGTAGCACAGTGAGTAAGAGCACCGGCTCCAGTGTTGGGATGACCTGGGGATCGAATCCGGGCTCAGACACCTAGCACCCACCCAGAAACACCTGGCCATGTAACCTTGAGCAAGTTACTTAACCCCAATTGCTTAGGGGTGGCCAGGTGGCTCAGCAAATAATAGCACCGGCTCCAGTGTTGTGATGACCTGGGGGTCGAATCTGGGCTCAGATACTTAGCACCACACCCAGAAATAACTGGCTGTATAACCTTGAGCAAGTTACTTAACCCCGATTGCTTGAAAAAAATAAATTCTTAAAGAAAACTTCCCTTGATATCCTTAGAACCAGAGGGAAAAATAGAAATTGAAAGAATTCATTGACCACCACCTGAAAGAAATCTCAAAATGAACTACCAGGGACATTGTAACCAAATTCCAGGGCTCTCAGAACAAGGAGAAAGTATTGTTAAGCAGACAGAAAGAATTAAAATTCAAATATCATAGAGCCACAGTCAAGAAAACACACACACACACACAAATAACATCTTCCATTTTAAAGGAGTGGAGGGCTTAGAATATGATATTCTGGAAAGCAAAGATGTAGGGTTACAACCAAAAATAACCTACCCAGGAAATTGAGTGTAATAATTCAGGGGGAAAAATAATTATATTTAATGAAATTAAGGACTTTCAATTATTCCCAATGGAAAGACCAGACCTAAATAGAAAGTTTAACATTCAAACCTAACTTACAAGAGAAGCATATAAAGATAAACATGAAAGATTATAAGGGACTCAATAAAGTTAAACTATTTATATTTTTATATGAGAGAATGAACATGTAACTCCTAAGAACTTTATTATTAATAGGGCATTTAGAAGAACTACTACTACCCTCTACTTGGAGGGTTCAGGTGTGGGTCAATTATGTTGGGATGATCTCAAAAAAAATGAAGGGCTAAGAAAGAGGGATAAAAAGGGGAAAGAGAAAAGGGAGAGGTAGAATGGGAAAATATTTCTCACATAGAGAAGGTATATAAGGAAGAACTTTTATAATTAGGGGAAATGGGTTGTGCTTTTCTCATTTAGTTTTCCTTGCTTTTTTGCTATATAGCTTATAAGAAAATATGTTTCATATGATTTCAATGTATTATTGATATTTTACTTGCCTTCTCAGTGGGTAGTGGAAAGTTGTGAGGGAGAGAGAGAATTTAGAACTCAAAATTTAACAAATGAAGAATGTTAAAAAAACTAGTAAAACTTAAAATAAATATATTAAAGAAAAAATGCAATCTCCATTGTGAAGAGATCAAGTATTTGCTGCCTCAAAGAATTTATCAGTTATTGTAGTCTCCAGGTGGTGATGATTATATTAAGCTTTCTAGGAAACAGTAATAGTCTTTGTTGATATCTATCATTTTATTCATTCTCTATCTTTCAGACTCAAGAGAGTCAACAATTTGTTTGATCAGATCAAGTTAAAGATGTTTCAAGTGCAAGCTATATATTCTCATTTTTATTCATTTTAATTTAGGATTGGTTTTTATCTTTAGGAAGTTAATAGTCTACATATAGAATGGCAAACTGGAGATAAACATTATTATACCATTTACCAAGAAAAGATCAAAATGGATAGATGCCTTAGATATAAAGAGAGATATTAGAAGAGAATTTGAAGAACATGAAACGTTCTTCTACTTACCAAATGTTACTTCTACTTACCAAACTTATGAATAGATGAACAATATATGACTAAACAAGATATAGGGAATTGAGCATGGTGCAAAATGCATAATTTTGATTATATTAAAAAGTTTTGTACAAATAAAACAAATGTAGCTAATATCAAAAGCAAAGCAGAAATTTGGTGAAAATTTGTAGTTTCTCAGATAAAGGTCTCATATCTCAAATATATAAAGACCTTTGTAAAATCTGTAAGAATACAAGTCATTCCCCACTTAACAAATGTTCAAAAGATACGAAAAGGCAATTTTCAAATAAAGAAATCAAAACAATTCATAATCATATGAAAAAATGTTCTAAATCACTGTTGCTTAGAGAAATTCACATTAAAACAACCTTGAGATATCATACCCCTCAGACTGGCTAAAATGATTGAAAGAGAAAGTGAAAAATGTTGAAAGGGACATGGAAAAACTGGAACACTAATTCACTGTTGGTAGAACTGTGAATTGATCCAACCATTTTGGAGAGCAACCTGGAATTCTGTCCAAAATATATTCTTTGGCCCAGTGATACCACTACTAGGTCTATTTCCAAAGATCATCAGGGAAAAAGGAACTATATGGGTAATTTGCTAAAATTTTATCTTCTAAAATATCTATAGCAGCTCTCTTTGTGGTATCTGTTTTGTTAATGGGATATGAGATCTTCCCCACTCATTAATACACCTCATGTTGAGCCCATTACCTAGCTTAGGGTAAGCTTGGTTGTAGGAAGGCTTTCACAAAAACCTTTTGCTAATTTTTAATAAGGCACTGATTCATGCCTTCTGCCTCTAAAAATGGTATATATACTCCGAGGTTAGCATTTTGCTTTGGGGCTCACTCATTGGAAGAGTGTTCCTCTGATTTAACCAGATGAGACTCTGGGTAGTCATTAAGGAGACCCCTGGCTTTGAAAAACTTGATGCTGGTGCTTCTCTCTCTGCTAAATATGTATGTGTTGCCTTGATCAGATAGTTGGTTCTGTCTGTTTATCTGTCCTAATTTCTGAGACAGAAGCTGTGTCTGTTGGTCTTTATTACTCTGCATTTTCCATTTGTATTTTCTCTGAAGTTCAGGGTGCTGACTTTTCCCCTGAATTAGTGAATGTAATTTAAAAGGATTGTTGACCCATTGAACAGTTCTCTTTCCTAGGAAAGCCAATCTAAGAACCTGTGTGAGCAACAATGCTGGGTATGCCAGAGTTGTTTCTGCTACAGTAATGAAGAACTGGAAATTGTGGGGATGCCCACCAATTGGGGGCTGACTGAACAAGTCGTGGTATATAATTGTGATAGAATATCACTATGCTGTAAGAAATTATGAGCTTGTTGATTTTAGAAAAAAAAAACGTGGATAGATTTGCATAAAATAATGAAGAGCTAAATGAGCAGAGCTAAGAGAACATTGTATGAAGTAAAAGCAATATTGTTTTAAGAACATTGAAAGGCTAATTCATTTTGACTATTATAAATGCTCAAATTAACTACAAAGGAGATATGAAGATAATGTCTGAATCCAGAGAAAGAACTGAAAAGTAGAAGTATGTATAGAATATTACATATGTGATATGTATGTATATACATATATATGACTTATATATGCATACACATACATATTTGTGTCTAGTACTAAGGGTGGAGGAGTGTAACGGAAATGTAAATTTCTGTGTTGCCATCTTTCTAAGATTGTATTGTGTATGATCTTAGATCTTCCCTACCCCTAGGCCCTTTGATAGGATTAAGTGCACCTGGAGCTTGTGCTGGGAGGCTTGTTTTTCAGGAGATACTTGTGATTGGGCAGTGGGTCAAAAGGGTTGTTACATTCTCTGAGCCAGAAGGTTATATAAATCCTGATGTGAGCTTTGTTTAGGGGCTCACTTTGAGAAGTGTTGTGTGATTTGACCAGATGAGACTCTGGACAGCCATTGAGAGGCCTCTGGCTCTGAAAACCCAGATGTTGATGCTTCCCTCTCTGGTAACTGTGATTAGGTATGGATGTAATGGTTGGGCAGTTGGAGGCCTGTCTGCTTGATCTGTTCGTTTCTCTGTTTTCTTGTAATTTCTGCTTGCAACCTCTGTATACTCTGAAGTTCAGGGTGCTGACTTTTTCCCTTGAACTAGGTAAATGTTATGTTTGATTGATTAAAGCAAGATTGTTAAGCCATTTTGAGTTGCTTTCCTTTAGCAAAGCAAATCTAAGAACCTGTGTTGGCAGCCACCCTGGGGATGCTGTGGTGCTTGCTGTTACAATGAGGGAAGAAAAAATGAAAAAATGGAAAAAAAACATTATAATTTCATTATATAATTAACAGGAATAGCAAATTATTTTTGTTCATTTACATACATACATACATACATATATACACACATACACACACACACACATTGTCTACCCCAATTGGATACGAACTCTTTGGAATGAAGAATCATCTTTTTTTTTTAATCTTTACCCAACAGCTACTGGAATAGTGCTAGGAACATAATTGCTCAGTCATCTCCAACTCTTCATGACCTCTTTGGGGTTTCATTGGCAAAGAAGCTGGAATGGTTTGCCATTTCCTTCTCCAGCTCATTTTGCAGATGAGGAAACTAAAGCAAATGGGGTTAAGTGACTTGTCCATGGTCACACAGTAAATACTGGTACCTAATAAATGCTTATTGATTCCCTTGGAGAATCATTTGTAATCTGACATTTGAAGCCTTTCTACTCTAGTAGGACCCATTACAGCTTACTCCCTTCTGACATGGTCTAAGACGGATGTGCTGGTGGTGGAAAGAACAGCATTTATCAAACTCCAACCATGTCCTAATCATTGTGTTAAGCACTTTACAAATAGTATCTCAATCCTGGATAGCTAAGGGGCTCTTCTATGACTTAATAAGACATCATAAGAACTTTATTGGGGTTCTTAAAAATAGTTCCTAAAAAGCAAAATATTGCATCTCTTCACCTAAAATTTTTGTCCTGACACACCAAAGCTTTTGCTATATACTTCATGAAGGCAAACTTACTATCACCCTAAAAATGTTTTCTAAAATATCTCACATCATTCTTCATGCAACATGTCCTTTTCATTTTATTTCTTCCTTTTTTAGAAAAAAAAATGTTATTTAATGTCTGTCTTTTTAAAACATATTGCAATCAATTTTTCAGTGATAATATAAAATTAAATATTTAACAAATACTTATTAGCACATAAATAGAACTTATAAGAATATCCATAACATTAATTAAAACATTCATAACATTTTAGTCACCTCAATAAAAGTGTTATCTATATACCTTAAAAGGGTAAATTTTTTAAAATTTATTTTATTAATTTTATTTTATTTATAAATTAAATTGGTTTATTTACTTTTAGATTAAAACATTCAGTTCCACAGTCCATTGAGTTTCAAAATTTCTTCCTCTTGCTCTCCTCCCACTCCCCATTATGACAGCATACACTAGAATATGGGGTTTACAAATATCTTCACATTAATCATTGGTCAGGTTGTAAAGAAGGGTTATAACTGATGGAATGATCAGTGGGAAAGAGGTAACAAAACAAAACAAGAAAAAGAAACACAGTAAGTAATTTGTTTCAATCTGTATCCATACTCCACATCTCTTTCTCTGGATGTGGATATATCTTTTGATAATGAGTCTTTTGGACATTGCTGAGAGGATCTCCTTGTATTGAAGTTAGTCATCACACATATGTTGTGTCTGTGATTGTGTACAGATTTCTCCTGGTTCTGCTCTTCTCACTCAGCATCAGTTAATATAAGTCTCTCCAGGTTATTATGAAATCTGTCTGCTCCTCATTTCTTACAGCACAGTAGTATTCCATTACATTAATGTACAACAACTTTTTCAACAATATCCCAATTGATGGGCATCTGCTTGATTTCCAATTCTTTGCCACCACAAAAAGAGCCACTATAATTATTTTTGTATATATGGGTCTTCCCCCCAATTCTCTGATCTCTTTGGGGTATAACCCTAAAGTAGTATGGCTCAGTCAAAGGGTATGCACTTATTTATAGCCCTTTGGGCACAGTGCCAGAATGCTCTCCAAAATGGCTGGATCAGTTCACAACTCCACCAAAAATGTATCAGTGTTCCAATTTTTCCACATCCTCTCCAGCATTTATCATTTTCCTGTTTTTCATCTTAGCCAATCTGACCAGTGAGATGTGGTGCCTCAGAGTTGTTTTGATTTGCATTTCTCTAATCACTAGTGATTTAGAACATTTTATCATATGCTTATAGATATCTTTAATTTCATCTTCTGAAGACTGCCTGTTCATATCCTTTGAACATTTATCAATTGGGGAGTGGCTTGTATTCTTATAGATTTGACTCAGTTCTTTGTATGTTTTAGAAATTAGGCCTTTATCAGAGACAATGGGTATAAAAATTCTTTCCCAATTTTCCACTTTTCTCTTAATCTTAGTATCATTGGTTTTATTTGTATAGAAGCTTTTCAGTTTAATGTAATCAAAATTATCCATTTTTGCATTTTATAATGCTCTTTAACTCTGTTTCATCATGAAGTCTTTCCCTCTACATAGATCTGACAGATAAACTATCCCTTGCTTTCCCAGATGACTTACAGTATCAGCTTTTATACCTAGATCATGCATCCATTTTTACTTTATTTTGATGTTTGGTGTTAGATTTTGGTCTATTCCAAATTTCTACCATACTATGTTCAAGTTTTTCCAGCAGTTTTTGCCAAATAGTGCATTCTTATCCCCAAAACTGGGGTCTTTGGGTTTTTCAAACAGTAGATTACTATAGACATTGGCTGCTGAGTCTTATGTACCCAATCTATTCCATTGGTCCATTTTTCTATTCCTCAGCCAGTACTAAGTAGTTTTGATGACTTCTGCTTTATAATACAGATTAAAATCTGGTATGGCTAGGCAACCTTCCCTAGGATTTCTTTTCGTTAATTGCCTTGATATTCTGGACCTTTTGTTCTTCCAAATGAATTTTGCTACTATTTTTTTCTAGCTCTACAAAGTAAGTTTTTGGTAGATTGATTGGTATGGCATGAAATATGTAATTTAATTTAGGTGAAATTGTCATTTTTATTAAATTAGCTCAACCCGCCATGAGCAATGGGTGTTTTTCCAATTAGTTAGATCTGATTTTATTTGTTTGAAAAGTGCTTTGTAATTGTGTTCATAAAAGTCCTGGGTTTATATTGGCAGGAGATTCCCAAGTATTTTATAATGTCTATAGTAACTTTAAATGGAATTTCTCTATCTCTTGCTGTTGGATTTTGTTAGAGATATATAGGAATGCCGAGGACTTATGTGGGTTTATTTTATATCCTGCAACTTTACTAAATTTGTTTGTTTTCTCAAGTAGTTTTTTACTTGATTCTCTAAGATTCTCTAAGTATATCATCATATCATCTGCAAAGAGTGATAGCTTAGTCTGTTCTTTGCCTAATTTGATTCCTTCAATTTCTTTTTCTTCTCTTATTGCCACTGCTAACATTTCTAGTGCCAGACTGAATAAGAGGGGTAAAGCAGCAAGCACCCCAAGCATCCTGAGGGTGGCTGCCACCACAGGTTCTTGTATCTGCTTTGATAAAGGAAAACAACTCAAAATGGGTTAACAAGTTTACTTTAATAAGTCAGATATGTATCGTTTACCTAGTTCAGGGGGAAAAGATCAACACCCTGGACTTCAGAGTATACAGACAGAATTATCAAGACAGAGAAACAGATCAAGTAGACAGTTTCCAAACTGTCCAACCATTACACCCATACCAAGTCAACATCTGGGTTTCATCAACATCTGGGTTTTTCAAAGCTGGGGTCTCTCAACAATGGCTTCCCAGAGTCTCATCTGATCAAATCACAGAACACTTCTCAAAGTGAGCCCCAAAACAAAGCTACACATCAGGGCTTATATAGCTTTCTCCTGGCTCAGAGAATGTAACAACCTTTTGGACCAACTGGCTAGTCAAAAAGTATCTACTGAAAAACAAGCCTCCCACCCCAGGCTCCAGGTGCACTTTAACCTAGGGGCAGGGAAGATCTTAAAAATTTACATTCCCATTGCAAGGGATAATAGTGGACACCTTTGTTTCACGCCTGATCTTATTGAAAATGCTTCTAGCGTATCCCCATTACATATAATACTTGTTGATGGTTTTACATAGATGCTACTTATTATTTTAAGGAAGACTCCATTTATTTCTATACTTTCTAGTGTTTTTAATAGGAATGGATGTTGTATTATATCCAAAGCCTTTACTGCATCTATTGAGATAATCATATGGTTTCTGCTAGTTTCTGCATTCATTTACCCTTCTCATTTTTTGATACTTATAATTTGGTTTTCTTTTTTTTTATCATATTGACTAAGGGTCTATCCATTGTATTGTTTTTTTAAAATAATAACAGCTCTTAGTTTTATTTATTAATTCAATAGATTTTTTAAATTCAATTTTTATTAATTTCTCCTCTGGTTTTCATTATTTCTAAGTTAGTATTTAATTGAGGATTTTCAATTTGTTCTTTTTCTAGCTTTTTCAGTTGCATGCCCAATTTATTGACCTCCATTTTCTCTATTTTATTTGTATATGCATTCAGGCATAAAAAAAAAAAACAACCTTCCTTTAAGAACTACTTTTCTTGTATCCCACAAGTTTTGGTATGTTGTCTCATTATTGTCATTCTCTTGAATTAAGTTAATTATTATTTCTATAATTTCTTGTTTGACCTACTCATTCTTTAGGATTAAGTTATTTAGTTTCCAATTAGTTTTTAGTCTATACTTCCATGGCCCTTTATTACATATACTTTTTATTGCATCATGATTTTAGAATGATACATTTAATATTTCTGCCTTTCTGCACTGAATTGTGAGGTTTTATGCCCTAGTACATGTTCAATTTTTGTATATGTATCATGTGCTATTGAGAAGAAGGTATGTTCCTTCCCATTCAGTTTTCTCCAGAGGTCTACCATATCTATCTTCTCTAAGTTTCTATTTACCTCCTTAACTTCTTTCTAGTTTATTTTGAGGTTATATATATCAAGCTCAGAGAAGGGGAAAATGAAGTCTCCCACTAGTATAGTTTTGCTATCTATTTCTTCCTCTAATATCCTTGACTTCTCCTGCCACAACATTTCATGGACTTTTAAATTTGGGAACTCTTTCAGGAGGTGTCTAGTTGATTCTCTTGATTTCTATTTTACCCTCTGGTTCTGGGATATCAGGACAGTTTTCCTTGATGAGCTCTTGGAAGATGGTGTCTGGGATCATTTTTTCATCATGATTTACTGGTAGACCTATAATTCTCAAATTATCTTTCCTGGATCTGTTTTCCAGGTCAGTTATTTTTCCATTGAGATATTTTACCTCTTTTTTTTTCATTTTTTTATTTTCATTTTTTTTTTCATTCTTGATGTTTTGCTTGACTGATTCTTGGTGCCTCATAGAGTCATTAGCTTAAATTTGGTTGATTCAAATTTTTAGCTAATTATTTTCCTTGGTTAATTTTTGAAGATCCTTTTCCATATGTTCAAATTTCATTTTTAGTTCACACATTTTTTTTATTTTTAAGGAGCTGTTTTCTTCATTGTAATATTTTTTTTCTAATTTCACAATTTTGATTTTAAAAGAATTATTCATTTTATCTTCTACCTCCCTAATTTGGCTTTCAAAGTTCTTTTTGAGCTCATCTAGGAATTCTTTCTGTGCTTGAAATCAGTTCATATTCCCTGTTGAGGCTTCAGCTATGGGTGTGGAGTCAATACTGTCTCCTTCTGAATTTGGTTCCTCCTCACAATAATAAGATTTTAGAGTCTTTGTCTTTGCAGTCTGCTTTTTACCCTTTTTTGAGGCAGGGCCTTAGCCACGCTCTTCCTCTGGGGTTCCCAAGCCTTTACTGTTTAAAATTTTGCCTTGGGGCAATAATTACTGTGTTTTCAGGGTCAGAGAGGGGGATTGGAGCACTCAGGTTTCACTCTGCCATCCTGGTCCCTGGAAGTTCAGATAGGTGCTTTTTAAATTTTTAGGCTGTGGGTTGGTAGTCCCAGGAGTAGCTGCTACCACTGGGTAGGTGCCCTGCATTTGTCTCTTACCCAGCTTCTTCTTATCCCAACCCTGCAGTGATTGTCCTAGGAATGGCCCTTTTGGTTGTTGGATTGACTTGTTGCCGTACAGATCAAGCCTTGTCTGGGCCTCTGCACACCAAGTCGTCTGGACCTCTCTCATTTTATTTCTTCTTACAGCAGGATCATAGCTATACATATGGTGATGATATTAAATAATACATCTTGATGTGTGACCAAATTAATAATGGACTTGTTAGAATCAGGTACTATGAAAAATTAACCAAAAAAATCCATCTTGAAAAATTATTCTTCAGTAGACTATCTGTTTTCTTGTGTTATAAATAACTTTCAAATCCATTTTCAGTCCACCAAATAAATTACATATTGCCTCATATGTGATCAACATAATGACTTCTATCAGATAAATGTGTAAGTTTCTGAACACTATTCTATTCTTTTGAATAAAAAGGAAAAAAATAAAGAAACATTTTAGATGATCAACTTGGACATATATCCAAGTAAATAGTATGTACCTAAACTCTGTCTACTTAGCTTTCTAACCTAGAATTAGAAATGTCAACAAATTCACTTGTATCACCTATTCATCCAATATAAGCTCTTTTATTTTCATGACGATTTCACAGCTGCATTAAGTTGAACATTTTGAAATTAGGTAAATATTACAGACTTCTGGGATATTAATTATTTACTAAAAGTTAAGGTTTCTCCTCAGGAGTAATTAATCAACTATGTAGTCGGGACTGCTAGTCCAAGTGAATACTAGTAGTTCCATGCAATGCATTGATAGATGCTTCCAGCTTAAACACTATCTTTTTGGTTTAAACTCACCATTTGTTGGAAGCTAAAACCTTGGAATCACACCAAGATGGCCCTGTAAATCTTGGAGACATTGGCTGAATTGAATTAACCTTGGGTTCATTTATGTCCAAACTGCTCTCTGTATTAGACACAGGCTTAGTGTTGGGAGTAGCTCACTGCAGATTCTTTTGTATACATTCCCAAAATTCTTTGCTTCTCCTAAAAAGAAAAAAAAATGCTACTCTAAATTGGCTTGATAATTTTGTACATTATTGATTCTAGAAAAATGAAAATTGTGGTAATGTCTTACAAATTAAAATTCTAAACTAGTAAGATGGTACTGAAACTTCTGTTAATTATCAAGTTTTTCCCACAGTCAGTGGAGTTGATTAGAATCACTCGTAGCCTTGAGAATGCTCACACAATCAAATACAAGTAAGTGTCGTCTTTTAATTATTCACACCTGCAAACATTCAAAGAGAAACACCCTGGTGAATTTTTTTTCTGAAATGGTAGAAATAAACATACTATTCATGTTCAGTCTGGGATTTTAAAGAATGGACCAATCCTCTCTCCTTTTTGTGTATGGCAAAATAGCCCTTGTCAGGAAGACTTTATATAACATAGTACTTGCATGGAATCTGGAATAAAAACTATTTTTGTAATGTCAGAAGAAAATAAACTCATTCAGCTTAGAGAATAAGTTAAGCATGGGGAGTTCCATGCATATCCAAGTGACACAGAAGCATCTACACATAGCCATAGTGTGTTACTGCAAGAATTAGAAACATTAGCTCTGTGGATACAATTCTCCAATTTCCTTTAGGTATTTCGACAAGCTAATAGAATTTATATTAATAATGTGAATGAATAAATTAATCTTCTTAAATCTTTTTTTCAATAACTTTTACCTTTGAACAGTGGAAACAAAATTAAATGTTTTAGACCTCAGGAGACTACTGAATGACTATTTCAGATCAAGTCATTTAAGCAAAAGAGGTACCAATTTTTTTTAATGGCTTTATTGATGATAATGTAAAGATACACACCTTCCTATTTTTCCATATTTATAAGAGTGCTTTTATGACATGTCATATTCATGTTAAGTGAAAATGTTTTTCAATGATATTATGAATCATAAATTAATAAGGCTATGGATATTCTTCTCTTTTCATGAATAAGAATACTCTTCCCCAAGCTGATTGGAGAATTAATTCAAAAAATGCAACCATAATTTCAGAGGCCTTTTGAGAATGAATTTCCATCTTAAAGCAATGTGTGTCTACTGTTTATGATGGGTAAAATAATAACAATGAGGAGATAGGAGACAATGTTTTTAATCTAGAGAGTTAAATGATATTCGTGTCCTTTATCATAGCCTTGAATTTGCCTGATAGTCCAAATGTGAGAATTAGGAGTGTTTCATTTCTTCAGGTAGCCTCTGGAGATCTGAGAAATAGAGGTAACTTGCAATCTGCTCATCCTCTAGAATAACCACAAGGGGTGTTGCTAGGAGTGCACAGTTTAGGTAAATGTTTGAATTTCTTCAGAATTATTATGTGGATATCATATGATCCTGACAACTTCTCTAATTTTTTTTTGGGGGGGGGTTATTATTGTTGTTCATTTGGCTTGGAATACTCTTAAATCATAAGAACTAGGGTCATAGATCTAGAGTTGGAAGTGACTCCAGAATCCATCTAATATGATCTCAAATGAGGCCCAGGGACATTAAAGTGACTTTCCCAAGGTCACAAGGCAGTAATTGTTGGAATCGGTCTTGAACCTTGACTTCCCACTTCAGCGTCAGTGCTTTTTTTCCCCTGAACCCTATGGATATTTGAAATTTGTCAGAGGAAATGTGGATACTGAGGGTAAAAAGAAGACAGATGGGAAAAGAAGATATAGAAATGAGAGGAGTGGGAAAGAAAGATGGACAAGTATGTATTTAAAAAAACAGAAAAGCAGTTTGTGGATTTTTCACCCTAATTGGATTTTGTAATGAAGGATAAGTTTTTAAAGACAAATATGGTTAAGGTTCCCTGGGGAAAGATCTTCAGCATTGTACACGATTATTATGATGTTGTTTCTTTTGAGAGATCCGATCTGATTGTCTCACAAAAGAAATCCCCCAAACAACCTGAAAACTGGAATTATTATGGATAAAATGACAGTGTTATAGTCTTTTCTAAGCACATAGGTAGGTTTTCATTAAAATGTGAGTAATATTTTTATATCTTGCCAAAAATTTCTGATAACTTTCAGTAAAGTTCATGTGTTTATTTCAGGGAAATAACTGTTTGGTAGAATCAATGAACCCATAGCCTCTTTTATTAGAGGCTGAACACCTTTTTTAAAAAGAGTTTAAACTTGTTGACTTAAAATAAATTATTTAGCTTCTGTAGTAGAATTAAAGAGACCAGATATCTGAAGGAAAATATACAATCTCTGTCAGCAGCCTCCCCCTTCTTCCAAAAAATACTTCCCAAGTAGACAATGTATTTCAACTCTGTTTACTTCTCTTTGACTTCTGAATTAAATGTAATCCTCCTGAAAATGTTGCTTCTTAATTGGATGATTGTAACACCAAGCACCCTAGTATACCCAGGATGGGTGCTTAGTACAGGTTCTTTAGATCTGCTTTACTAAAGGAAAGCAACTTTAAAGGGGTCAGCAATCTCTAAATATATTTATATACATGTATGTATATGTACATGTGTTTATGTGTATGTGTGTGAGAGAGAGACAGAGACAGACAGACCAAGACAGACAGAGAGAGACAGAGAGACAGAGTGAGACAAAGAGACAGACAGAGACAGAGAGACAGGGACAGAGAGACAGACAGAGACAGAGAGGCAGAGAGACAGAGACAGAGATTCACTTATTTCAGGGGAAAAGTCACCACCCTGAATGTCAGAAAATACAAAAAGAAATTACAAGCAGACAAAAAACACAGTGAAAAATAACACAATTCAACTGACCAATAGATAGGGCTTTTCACTGTCTAATCATTTCACACATACATAGTTACTAGAGAGAGAAACACTAGCTTCTGGGTTTTTAAAGCCGGGGAGGGGTGGGGGGTTCAACAACTACCCAGTGTCTCCTCTCACCAAATCACAAAACTCTTCCCATAAGTGAGCCCCAAAGCAAAACCTCATCTCGAAGTATATATACTGTTCTTCAGGGTCAGAGGACATCACAACCTTCCTGATCCACAGCCTAATTACAAAGTAACAAAATGTGGGAGTCTTCCTGAAAAACGAGCCTTCCCCCAATCAAGCCCCTCCTGTTGGGTTCCTCTTGAGGTCCATTAAGGGGCAGAGAAGATCTTCAAATTCCATAAGCCTGTTGAGGGGCAGGAAAGATATTCAAATTCCCTTGCTATTACAATGATCTATCACTTAAACTTATACCACCTGGTATTCCTCCTTATTTGGGGAAAAGAGAGTGTGAAATTTAAGTTCACTTATGTATTTCAAAAATTTCATCATCTGATTGGTGAAAGCATTCTTTCCACTGATTTTTATTGCAATCCCTCCACAACTCAGTTGATTGTCTTTATAAATTGCTATGCACAGATAAACACATTAACTAGCAGCCATCCTTCTCATGATGAACAAAGTCCCTAGCCTATTCTCCAGGCAGCAGACATTTTCAGTCTTTCCAATCTGGAAAAGAATTTGTATTATACTGGTATAGCCGTTGAAAAATAAAAGTCATGTCCAAACCAAAATAAACTATTTTATTAAGATTGTTTCTGGGGGCGGCCAGGTAGCACAGTGAGTAAGAGCACCGGCTCCAGTGTTGAGAAGACCTGGAGATCGAATCCCGGGCTCAGACACTTAGCACCCACCCAGAAACACCTGGCCGTGTAACCTTGAGCAAGTTACTTAACCCCAATTGCTTAGGGGTGGCCAGGTGGCTCAGCGAGTAAGAGCACTGGTTCCAGTGTCAGGATGACCTGGATCAAATCCGGGCTCAGATACTCAGCACCACACCCAGAAATAACTGGCCATGTAACCTTGAGCAAGTTACTTAACCCCAATTGCTTAAAAAAAAAAAAAGATTGTTTCTGGACTTATGTACCATATCTCAGCTGCTTCCTATGTTACCTCCTTCAATTCCCTCCTCTTTCTGTTAATTTCTTCCTGGAAACTTCTTTTAGGGAAAGTCCCAGAAAAGCAATCTTTGTGCTCAGGAATTGGTCACTATGCCACTGTCTAGGTATTTGCTTTCCCATCCCTACCCCCCATTTTCAGCTCACCTTTTATGTGGTCATCTTTCCCCATTAGAATGTAAGTTCATTGTGGGAGAAGAACTATCTTTCTTTTTGCTTGTATTTGTAACATCATTCATAGAAAGTGTCTAAGGTACTTAGTAAGCAGCTAAAAATGCTTGTCAACTGCCTGACTTAAATAGGGATGAACTTAAATAACTTAAATTACATTGACCATGATTTTGTTAATTCTTTGTTTGTGTAACACCTCCATAATTGCATGTCCCCTAAGGTTATGTCATACACTCATTTTTTTTTCTTTTCCTACTGCTCTATCTCACTTGATATTCTCATCAACTCCCATGATTTCAATACTTAACTTGATTTCAGATCATTCTTGATCTACATATCTAGATCTATATTCTTCAGAGTAACAATCTCTTCTCACTATTTTTGGATGTCTTGAGCAGGATATCCCATAGGCATAAAAAAAACTAAGTATGAGCAAAACAGAGACAATTATTTTTCCCAATAATCTAGTATACAATGAAGAAGCCTTTTCATATCTGTCTCCTTTTCTGAACTTCACTAGTAATGTTGGGTGTACTATGATCATCTGTATCAGACTTCCCACTCATAGTCACTCCACAAATCTAATTCATTGACAAATTTTCTCATGTTTTTTTTTTCTATCAAACTATCTCTCTGTTACAATCCCTTCTCTCCATGAACACAATATCTATTTCAGGTCCTCATCATAGTTCCACTAGACTATTATAATAGCCTTTTTTGTGTGTACATACGCATGTGTATCTTTTTTATATTTTGTTATGCTTTTCTTTTTAATATTTACTTTCTAATTTTCAGTTCTGAATTCTCTCCTTCCCTTTAGCCTTTTCTTTCTCTATTAAGAAGGAAAACAATACAAGACCCACATATCAGTCTTCTAATTGGTTCCCCCTTCACAAGTCCTCTCTCCCTATCTTATGCTCAATTGCTAAAGTGGTTTTGCAAAAGCATAGATCTAATTATGTCACTTTGCTCCAATGACTTCCCATTGCCATCAAGATCAAATGTACACTCCTTTGTTTGGTATTTAAAACTTTTTATGACTTGGCACCTTTCCACCTTTCCACTGTTGATTTACCTGGCTAAAAGTCCTAGTTAAAATTCCACCTAGTCACTCTTAATTCCAAATAAACAAATAAAATCAGGAAAGAAGAAATGTTATTGTTCTTTTTGCTGTTGTTGGGTTTTTTGTCTTGTTTTATTTTGTTTTGTTTTTAATGGGCACTTGGTTCAGATGCTCTCTCTCTCTCACACACACCCAAACACACACATTCAATGCTAAAAATGGCACAGGATTTCAAAGTTTTTTTTTATACAATGACTTCAGGGGGCTACCAGAAACACTTCAGAGTTGTTTGTCGTTGTTGTTTTCTTCATTACCATAGAGATCATAGGTGTAGAAAGAACCACTCTTAGCTTCTGTTCCTTTTTAGGTGATAGAGGCCACATGTAGTCTTTTAGGTCCCTGGATGTGGCCTTTGAGTCCAAGTTTTAAAGAACAAATTCTTTTATTAAGGAGATTTGTTCTGTGAAGTTTGGATTCAGCCAAAGGGCTGCACTTGAGAATCCAGAAAGCCACATATGCCCTCTAGGCTGTAGGTTCCCCACCCCTGAATTTTAGGGTATCTCCTTGAGTCTTTGAAATCAGAATATTTCCCTTTCTACTTTCCAAATTTATAAATTGTCTCTTGAAGAAGAGGACAGGAAAAAAGACCCAATCTGTGATTCCATTAATGCAAGGAGCTCTCAGAGTTAGAAATACCCTCAAATAATGGAGGTTGTACATTGTTGGTGACTTGCCATTTTAAATGACTCTAGCATGAAAAGGTTAAGTATTCTGGCAGGCTCACACTGCTATGTTGGAGAAGCATGACATAAATTTAGGTCTTCTAAGCTCCAAAGGTTCTTCTCCAGGTTAGGCTGCCTTTCTTGGAGAAAGTAGAAGGAAATATATCGTATTAAGATATTAATGACTTCCTGCTTTAAACCACTGGTCCTGCTTTGGCCTAAAAGTTTACGTTTTCCGATGACTTCAGTCATCTCTCAGCATTGATCCTGTTGTGTGATTTATTTCTAAATCAATTAAACAATTAGTAAGTCTCTACCATATATGTGAGATAGACCTAAATTCTATGGATGTAAAAATAAGAACACATTTCCTGTCTTTACAGAATTTGATTTTACTGTTTACAAAATGCATGCTTATAAATAAATCCAAATTAATTTGAGAAAAGAGAGAACACTAACAAATGGAGAGAATAGGGAAGGCTTTGAGTAGGAGGTGGAGTCTGAACTGGAGCTTATAGAAAGATATGTGGCCAAAGAAACAAAAAGGAGAGGTGAGAGTGTTGTGGTTTAAACCCAGGGATGCCAAAACTGTTGTGGTGGGGGCTCTGCCCACCAAAAACTGTTGGGGTTTCAAGATGTTTTGTGGTGGAAACATCTCAAAAAATTCTGAGTCAGGCCACCTCTAATCCAAGTAGAGACATTTATTAGGTTTGATGCCTCTCATGAAGCAGGCTAAGTTCTAAGAGGAAACAGCCACTTCAGAGAGAGCAAGATGGATTTTTATAGGGTAAAGATTCAACTACATGACAGAAATTTACATAGAATATAGGAATATGATTAATATTAAAAAGGCAAGAGGAGTTTGCTAAGGAACTAGGTAATGGAGGATGGGTCCCATCTATGATTCTGTGGTTAAACATTCTGGTCATGCTGCCCTCTAAATGGCTAGCCATTGTGGTCCTATCTGGTCAAGATAGATAGTTAGGTATTGTGGTCCTGTCTTGGGCTAGATGGATGATGTAATTATGGTTGAATACAAGAACATACCTGTTTCTATGGGAATGGTTCTGGGGGCAGTGACTAGGTAGAGGAAGTATCTGTGTTCCCATTACATGGACACACCTGCTGTTTCTGTGGGAACTAAGAACTCATGGATGCACCTGTTGTCCCAGTGAGCATTGGGGCATATATGAAGAAGTTGGGAAATTGTCAGGGGGGAGCTAGGTAGGTATGGTGGGGCTGTTCTTCAGTGGGGCTGGGCCTATAATGAAGTTAGAATATTGGGGCTAGGGGCAGCTTTATTAGGATTCCATCAAGAGTATATTTTAATTATGGAGATTATCTTGAATAAGGCATAGAGGCAGAAGAAGTTGCTAAATTAAGGGGGAAAGCTATCAGTTCAGTAAAATAACATGAAATAAGTCAACAATCATTTATTAAGCACTTATCATGTGCCAGGAATTCTGCAAAGCACTGGGAATACCAATACAAGCAGAAAACAAGACTATCCCTGTTTTCAAGGAGCTTATATTTTATTAGGGGAAGACAACCTTTTAAAAGGAGCTGGAAAGATTTTGGGGAAGGAGGAAAGATGAATGTACCCAGTACATAGTATTATAGAGAAAGTCTAGAATAGTCAGGAGTAGAGCCTGGTGAGGATGGGAGCCATGACTGGACTAGGCTTCTTCCTTAAAAAGGAGCATTTGGGAGGAACCAGTCAATCAGAGGGAGAGACCAGAGGGGCAGAGGGTACTTCCAATATGTGAATTCTAGGGTGAAGAATTTTCTGGGGGTATTGTACAGAAATTCTAGGAGAGCCATGGGGAAATGCTGGAGAGGAATGAGAAATGCTAGAAATAAAACTGAAAAGATATATAGGAACCAAACTACAGAGATCTTTAAGTTCCAAGTTGAGATGTTTACATTTTTATCCTAGAAACAGAAGGGGGACACTGAAATTTTTTGACCAGGGAAGTGACATGAATTTTAGACTTGAATTTTAGAAAGATTCTTTTGGGATATGTGTTGAAGATCAGTTAGAGAGGATGGGGACTAAAAGCAGGGGAAACAAGAGACAATTACAAGGGTTCAGGTGAGAGGTGATTAAAGTCTGAGTTAAGGTACTGGTCATGTCAGTGGAGAAAAGGAGACAAATGGGAGAAATGTTGTGGGGATGGAAACAAAAAGACTTGGAATATGATTTGATCTGAGGGAGAAAGTTGTTGTCTCTGTGGATGGGATACTGAAAACCAAAATGACACAGTGACAGTGTATTCACTCAATGGTGGCTAACTTATTATCCCTAGTTAAAGAAAGTCAACCCTTATGGAGTTTTGAAAAGTTTCATATCACCAAGTCTCTCTCTTTTGTCATATACTTACCTTTTCCTTTTTTTTTTCTTCTTGTCCAGAACTATGATTTCACTGGAAATAGAAATGTTTCTCTACCAAGTCAAAATCCATTAAACAATCTCTCCTCTTAGAGAACAGAGACTGATTTTGCTTTTCTTTGTATTAGTGCAATGCCTGACATGTATTCCTGACTTAACTTGGCTAAGGCTGATCCATTTTATACTCCCTTGCTATGATAGTAGAAGAACTTTGATGGTGGCTTTTATAAAGCAGTTATAGTGCCATGTACAAAATAGTCATTTAATAAAGGATTACTGAATTAAATAAAATTATAAGCAAACAGTGCAACTGAGAAACTGGCAAAAAGTGTCTTTTTAGACTGTACATCTGGATGCCTTAGTGTTTTTGATTCAGTACTGAAAGTCTAGGTCAGGAACAAATTTACTCTTTTTCTTATAAGGCCCTATACTAGGTCTCTTTATTTTTTAATTTTTAATTTTATATTTTCCAACTGCAGGTAAAAATTTTTAATATTCACTCAAAAAAATTTTGAGCTTCAGATTCTTTCACTCTATACCCTTTCTGCTTTTTGAGAAGGGAAGCAAATTTATATAGGTTATATATGTGCTAGTGCACTTCCTCACCCTGAGACTGTAACACAGTGCTTCAACCCAGGACTGTGATCTAGATCCACATATGGGAAATGCAACGGTGTCCTGAAAAGGAGCCCCATAATTGCCTTTTGACCAGTTGTCTCACCCTTTACTCTCTGTGGGCTGAGAGATCAGAAAGTCCACTGCTGCAGATTCAGCTGCCCCCGAGACCTCCTTCTGTCTTGCAGGGCCACTGCCTAAACTGAACTGTGTTCCACTCCCACTGTGGTATGACAGACCTCTACTGCTTACCTTCTAGGTTGTCTTGGGTCAGAAAATTATTTCACTTCATCCTTTTGTGGGTTCTGCCACTCCACAATTTATTTAGAGGTATCATTATTAAATTGTTAGGAGTTCAACTTGGGAGAGCTCAGGCAAGTTCCTACCTTTTTTTCCAGCATCTTGGCTCTGGACCCCTACTTCATTTATTCCAGCTAATCCATAGTTTTTGCAATTTACCTTTTGGCTTTCCCTAGGTATACCAAGGGCTTCCAAGTAGAATGTGAACAGATCTAAATCCATAATGACATCAAATATATGTGCAGTTGAGAATTATTAAGAAACCAGGGCATTTTTAATCTTCTAATACATGTGCAAAAGTAGACTATATGCCCAGTCCCTTTGTTGCATCTCAAATCCAGTGGCAGAGCTGAATTTTGCAACCTGAAACTTTGTCCTACTGTTTAACCCCCTAAAATAATATCTCAGACATTTCCCTTAGCTTTGGGGAACATTTGTAGTACTGGTTTCCTAGAGATGCTTAAAGCTTCCGACCACAAGTAGCAAAAGCATGAGGACTGAAATAGTCACACTCCTTGACCCAAGAGGTTGATTCTATTCTGCTTTTCTAACCTGTGTGTGAATCTATCCAGTGTTCCTTTTTCACAGCTATTATGTACTCTGGATAGATTATTAGGCTCATACTATACACTGGGTAGTTTCCAAAGAATGACTTTGAAAATATACAGGGTGGGCTAAGGGCTGCCTTAAGAGTCAGCAAAGATTTGTTGCTGAACTTGTGGGCAGCAAGTAGAAGCAACATGCAAATTACTGTTCTCATATTGATGGATTTCTTAGTTTAAATGTAGGCCAAAAGTAATATATGCTTCTATCTACATTTCCATTCACCAGGATACACATAATATAATATTTTTGGAAAAAAAGGTTATAGAAAAAGCCAAACTGCTTTGATGTTTCCCTCTATAAATTTATACAAAGCATCAACAATAATGCTCCAATTTAAAAACAGAACTCCAAAATACTCTATTTGTATTTACTATACAAGTGAATTGGGTGGACTGTTCAAAGGACAGAAAACTATCTAGTAAATGATTTTGCCAAAAGGAAAAAAAAAAGAATGTTATTGAGAGATCAAGAATTTTTTTTTAAGTAGGTCAGTTAGAAGTGAGGTGAAAACATAAACCAGAAAACAAAACTGGAATGTTTGACATATTTAGGACACAGGATTCTTGATAGATAATTGTCTTCCTTTTTTTGTTGACCCAGATAGTCACTAATATCAGTCAGAGAGAAAATCATCAGAATATAATCACCCATTTATGGCTATTTCCCCCTCAGTGGTCTGTCAACTGAACTAAAGGTTCTGATTTATTCACCTCTATTTATTGCTGATACTGTCTTTGCTTCTGTTCAACCCATCTCCTTTTTTATTCCCATACATATAATGTAAACCTCCCTCTGGAGACTTGAGTGTGCCTGCCTTGTTATGGGTGTGCCTTTCCTAGATGCAGTCTTCTGGAAAAATTACATGATTTGCTGATCTAATGACAAATGCCTCTCAGGGATATAGCATGAAACACCAACTAGGTTTCATTTCAAGATATACAGACAGCAACATGACGAGCATCCTTGGAGGATATATTTATTAAAGGAATACCAGGAAACTGACTGAGAGGCATGGCGTATTAGATAGAGTCATGGTTTTGGAACCAGAAATGACTGTGTTCAAGTCCTGCCAAAATCAAGGACTGGATGTATGTCTGTGGGAAAGTTACTTAATTTCTCAGGGTTCTAAGAAAATGCTCAAAGGCTATAAGTTGCAGAGAAGGCGCTGATCTGTAATGTTGGATAGAGTTTCCTCATATAGAAGTTCCCTATGCTAATGAAAACACAGGTCTAGTCCCTATTCCTATGAGAGCAATTACGTCCTCCCAAATCTAATCTCAAAAAACAAAACAAAATAATGTTCTTAGAACACTCTTGGGATGATTCCACATGCCCTTTTTTTGTTTTCTCTTGAAAAAAAAATATGAATGTGTTTTCACTTTTCATCTGCAAACTATATTGCTTTTTAAGTTAGTAAAGGATGGGAATTTTAACCATCGCTTCCCTCACCCCTCCTCCCCCCCAAAAAAGAAAGAATAGAAATAACCTAGTGGTAAGAAAAAACTTGAATCCAAGTGTTGACTTTATGGATACTAGCTCTATGACCCTAGGAAAGTCATTTAACCTCTTACTGTCTGAAATAGCTTTTTAAGATTATAAATTGTAGAATATGTACTGATCTACATTAGCTTAGGGGATTTCTTACATGGGAGTTACACAACTGAAGTTATGGTTAAAAATGATTTTTAAAGATGAGGCAAAAAAATGGCGAAAGTTAAAAGCAATCAACTTGCCAGCTGTTTTATCTAAATGACAACCACTATCCAGGAAAGTGAAAACATCTAAATTATGGATTTATTTTTTTTTCACTTTTTCATCCAGATGTTTGACATTGTATAGCCAGTCACTAACTACCAAATTATATATCTAACAATTCTAACATATTCTGTACTGCAGACTACCATTTGAAATAATAAATGGGCAAACAGCAATAATTTAGCTCTTTCCTCCTTTGGGAAGACAGATGTGTTAATAGTTTTAAAGCACAGTAAGGGTAAAATTGCCAGATAACAAAGCATAAATATTTACATTTCACCTCAGGGCACATTATTATTTTGCAGAATGATTGTAACACTCCAATTGAATTGAAATTTTAAAAAATCTTAAAGCATGACTCCAATATTCTTTACATCCTATTTTTCTTCTAATTTCATTGTAAAGGGGAAAATAGCAGTATAGGCAGGGAGAGGAGTATTTACCACCCTTTTGCTATTCCACTTACTTTAATGTATTAGAGGAAACATAAAACCTTTTTTCTCCCCAATGGGTGGAAGAAAGCAAAAGTGCTTTCTTTTGGCAATTAAAATTTTAATGAAATAAAGCATTTGAGAATGAAAATTGATCACCGTACATAATTTGTCTGTTTTACATTACCTGTAAAATTGCATCCTTGGATTAAGTAGTTTTTTTTTAATCAGTTTACATCTCCAAGCATGACTGTAATTCCTTAAATATTTATACAGGCTTAATGTACATCATGCTGTTTTTATTAATTTTAACCAAAAAGCCTCTCTTACCAATTGCTACTTAATGACTATATAGCTTTTCCTCTTGATCTCTTTTGTTCTTTGCTACAATCGTTTTTACTAAAAAGAAATAAAGTCTGAAATGAAAGAGTAAGAGAGCTAAATAAAACACCACTCTGAATGATTCACCATTTTGAGAAAGGCAGCCCTCTGACTCACCTGTCTCTGGCAGACAGCCTTCCCTGGGTTTTGTTACTCAAAGAAGTTTTCATTCTTTTTATTCACCAGCTAAAACAACAATAACAAAACATTCTTTTAGTTTTGTGGCTGTGATTTGGGGCTTGGTGTACCTTGATAAAAACACTTCAAAGTCCCTGAATCATCTCTATTCCATTTTACGGATCAGCAAAAGGAGAAACACTCTTAAGAGCTTAGGAAAGTCAACAGGATAAAAAATTAAGGAATTTATATTGAGTATAACGCACTTTCAAAATCAAATATTCATTTGTGTAGTGGATATTTCTCAAGTACCAATTTTATGCCCATGCAATTATTTATAATACCCATACACACAAACATACATATGCATTAATATGTATTATATTTTCATATTAATATGTATATATGTTAGCACAATACTAATATATTAGCATTGATATTAACATATATGTGTATATATGCACACACATATATACACAATATACTAATATGTTAGTACATATACATATGTGTGTATAATTTATGTATAGTGTATATGGTATTACATATATATGTATATTTATATATTAGTATTGACTTAAACTTTTGAAGTATCTAGTATAGACCTGGAAAAATTTCCTTCTTCTGTAAATAGCTTTCTTGTTAACTTCTACTAATTGAGAAATTTAATTTAACCTACTTAGCTAAATTATACATTGCAGAAAGTAGTTCTACTTATTAAATAGAAATATCTTTCTCTCTCAAATGTCCCCCTTTCTGTGTCCCTTAAAAAATGAAAAATCTTAGAGCCTAAAACATATAGTTGAAATGGAATATTAAGCTCTTGCTTTTTGGAGCTGGGGTATTGAAGAAAATGTCTGATTTATTAAAAGACTGAGAAAACCTGTGTTTTTATTATATTTGAAGGGGCAATAGTCATTCATATGGAAATTCTTTCATTCCAGAAAGCCTTAGATATTTGTTTATATTTTATGTCTTACAAATCCTCTATTTGTCCTTAATTAGAATGAAAAGGGATTATGAACAAGCATAATTTTCTGTTCATTTCTAGTTTCTAAAGATAAGAGAAGTTTTACTCACATATCTGTTACAGATATTTCAAACAAAAATTTCAAGATATTTTAGATTAGTTTTGAATGAAATACTTTCTGCTTTCTATTTTCATAGTGTCTTCTATTTTAATGTGACTCACTTCAAGTAAACAAGAAAGAATTATTGAGTTTCTATTATAATGAACATTATTTTCATCCCTTTTCACAAACTAGAGAGGGAAAAGATATACAGGAATTCTGAATAGGTTTTATACTTTGAAAATCTGCCAATGTTTGTGTATGTCATGCTGTTGTTTTATTTTGGTTTGTTTTGGTTTTTGTTACAAATGGGGACTAATATCTATTTTACTTCATAAGTTTTTTTTTTCCTTTCCAACATGGCAAGAAATTTTTATATTTGATTTTGTCGGGCCTATCACTAGTTCTGCTCACAGATTTAATAATAATGAGCATTTCTTTCATTTCTTATTACTTTGATAGAGTATCTAGGTCTGAGTTCCTTCCAGTTTTAAGATCTATCTAAAAATATAAGAGGAACATTTTATATCTGAACACTGGCTTTTCAGATTTCTGATTCACTTGAATTAGACTGGCATTCAAATATAATCCAATATAGTACTCCCCCACCTTTCCTACTCTATATTCCAATCTGGTCTATTTTAGGACCTCCTTCCTTCCCTCATCTCTCCCATATAAATTTTATTCCATCTTGACTTCCTGGGATCACAATATAATAAATATCCAGCTAATATTTACTAATTTTATCTCCTCCTAAAATGTCCCTTCTCTCCCCTCTCCCCCCAAAAATACCCTCTTTTCTCCTATTATCTATGCTACTTTTCCTTTATCTCTAGCTAATTCTCTCCCCTTCCATAAGTTTACCAGAGGCCCCTATAGAATACAGTAACATCACTCACTGAACTCTTTATAGAACTCAGTCAGTCACAGCTGTATGGTTCTAAACCATGTACTGTTTGCTACTGTTTACAGTAACTTTTTATGCTAACACACAATTTAGTTGTCTCCCTAAAATGACCATAAGATTCTTGAGAGCAGGGCTCCTTTTATGCCTTAGGAAGTGACTCTAATCTAATTAAAAATAAGAGATGCTCAAGAAATGCATTTTAAATGATTTTGAGTGTAAATTGACTTACACATCAACAGATAAAAAAAATTTAAGAAATCTAAATTAATCTAGATTCTTTCTAATCCTAGCCGGTGCACATTTGAACGTGATCCTTATCATTCCAGGGTCTCAATTTCCTTCTCTATAAATGCAGTATTTTCTAGCATACTATTCCTTTAATTATGTTATCTAGTCTTCTGCCCTTGGAATACTATATATGCTACAGTGCTCCAAGCCCATCTGCTTTAACTTCAGTAGTGTTTCCCTGATATGGATAACCCTTCCAAACCCTCTTCAACTGAGATATTTTAAAACAGTTCTCTAGCTTATCCATATATGCAAACATTAAGATCGTAATAAATACATCCAGTGTATGAAGTACTGCTAGTTAATATTTTAACACATTAATCAGTATATTGTTCTCTGTTATAAATTGGTACAAATGTACCTTTTCTTTTAGTAAAGTTCCATGTAGATTTCCTCCCACCCCTCAGCTCAATTCTACTCTACCCATTTGTGGAATACTATTACAGAGTAGAGAGTAAACTATTCTGGTTCATATACAGATATGGGATTAAAAAGAAGCCAATAATGTATTATAAATTACCAAAAAAAATTTCTTTCCAATGAAATTAGTCTATTTTGTTATCATTTTTTTCTTTAAGAATACCAAGCATTCAGTCCTCTATTTTCACATTCTAAAGTTAAATCAGCAGTACACAGAACACTTCATTGCCAGAACTTTCCTTGTCTTGGTACATAGACATTTTTTATAAATTATTCATATGAATCTGTTGACTGTAGAACTTTGGCAATTCTCCCGAGGACCCCTGGTAGATTTTCAGTCAGTGAATTCTGCAAGTCTCTGGCAGCATGAGCCGTTGTCTATAAATCAGACTCAAACTATTTTGTGCTGCTTTTAAAATTACTGCCATCAACAAAACCCATGAGCATGAATTACTTAATCTATGCAGATGTTGTTAACCTCATTAATTATTTAATCTGAACAATAATGCTGGGGTTCCATTTGCCTTAATCCAGAACAAGCAAAATGCTTCTTTGAGGAAGGCCATTTATAGGTGTGACCACTAGATGGGAGTAAATACCCTTTTACTCTCATAAGAAAGCAGGTCACAATTTCATTCGGTTTAGGTGTAAGGTAATTTTAGGTTACTGCGCTGAAAGCTCTTGGATTGCCTTTTGTTAACTAGTGGAAGTTACACATAAGATTGAATTGCTTTTTTCAAGACTTTAAATTGATCTGAAACAATTTTCTCTTTTCCTGTCAACTTAGCTAATCGGGTGATTTCACCATGAATGAATTGTAGAGAAAGTTTTTTTGTTATTTGTGTTTGGGGCTTTTGGTTTGTTTTATACACTGAAGATCACTCAAACCTGTAAACCAGTTCTCTTTACCAGTTTGCACATTGGCTAAAGCACTGAAGCAAAAAGTGCTTATAGAAAAATTCAAAATATTTGTTTTCTCATTTGTTGTAAACCTATCTTTCACATTTGGTGTGACTTACTAAAATCATGGCAAAGAGCTGTGGAAAATATTGAACCTCCCCTATCAGACAGGTAAACACAATCAAAATACTCTTTGTATCAAGTAAGCAAAATAGGTCAAGGAAATTATAATTGGTCTAAAGGAGTTTCTCTGTCTATATCTATCTCTCTTACACTGGGAGAAAGGTCAGAAAATTATTTGAAAATAATGACTACACAATTAGTCTCATTCATTGAGTCATAGTCTGAGAACTGGTGGAGACTTTAGGATCCATCCATTCAACCCCTTCTTTTTACAGATTGGGTGGTACTAAGGCTCCTAGAGATAAAATAACTTGGCTAATGCCACACAGATAGTAAATGATAGTCACTATTTGAACTCAGATCCCAGGACTCCAAATTCAGCACCCTTTCTCCTGTGCCATGCTGCTTTCTTATTCTCAAAATTCTAATGATTTTTCATTGTTATTGGATTTACCTGCATTTGTTAGAAAGAGATGGCATTTGGGTATTCAGATGAATCAAACTCTTATTTTAATTTGCTATGGTGTATGTGTGTGTGTGTGTGTGTACTTGTTATAACTACATAGAGGGTCATCAGCATCTCAGCATCTTGAGGCAGAAATGGCAAGTTTCTAGTATAAGTCTTGTTTTTGTTTTATTGTTTTTGTTTTTTTCTGTGTATATTGTGACATGACTCTGATGCTATACCTAGTACTTTATGGTTAGTGGTGCTTGCCTAGGAAAAAAATAATAGGGGATAGGTGTGAAAATTATTATGCTCTTAGGACTTATTGAGAAATGTAAGTTGAAGTGAAAAACAAGAATACTGGTCTTCTTGCACATATCACATATAAAAGAAAGATCTTTCACTGAGCTGCTATGGTTACACTTCCCATTTTAAATGAATCCTTATAATTTTAGTTGTGTATAGTGGGATCCACTTCTATTAAGGTAAGCATTAATTTGTCCATGGTTTTAATCTTTAAAATATTTGCATTCATCTTATTCAAACCAGCGGTGGTAAGGAAAGTGACTGTCCTTTTACATATGTTTCTCTTCTTTGACGTGCAAGATGGTGTTTGTTAATATCAACATGACACTTTCAAGTCAGGCAGCATATTTCACCCCCCCCTTCTTTTCCCCTCCCCCCATTTTACTATCAGCTTTAAAAAAAATCTTATTTAGTTTTTCTTGCTACCTCCTTTGATTAAATAGTGTTGTTGATAAGCCTCATCAATTTATTTCTAGGTTTCTCTCATTTGATTCAATAAGGAAACATTTTTCCTCTTTTGCTATGATATCACAGTTGTTATTTTTGTTGAGCTGAGACTAAATCAGCAAAATAAAAATCTTTATATACAAACGTTACATTTGATGCTGGATTTGCTGTTTTCCCCGGATTAAGAATTACATTTCTTATTTGTAGAAAATATTTTAAAACAGTATTCAAAATGGGCTTCTATTGCAATTGTGCAGTTACAAATATCACTACACACATCTACTAATACTACATCTGACATAATAAATAGCTGCAATAGCCAATGAGGGGAGAAAGAGAAGTCAACCACCATGATTTCAGATAAGAAAGGAGACTTTGGATAAAAGTGCTTGTCTGATTAAAATACCTCTAATATTCCATTTAATAATGTTGAATTACATGGCAACATTTTTTTCCATGAGGAAATTAACTCTATGGGCTTCTAATATGTTTTTTAATTAGACAAATTTCAATAATGCAAATCATATAAAAATATTAAATCAGTTCAAATGAGCAGCTATGTTTCATTAAGAGACCTAATTTTCAAATGGTTTAACAAGTTTACCAGACAATGAAATTTATCCAAGTTCTATTACCCCCTCCCCAACACACACACACACACACACACACACAGTTGAAATTGCTAATGAAGATCACAGTTCTTTTCCTTAAAAAACAATAAAAGTGTATCGATTATATCAAATGCTTGATTTTAAAAGTAGCCAATGTATATGAATAGAAAAAAAAGTGATGCTAGTTGTAGGGAAATTACTACTCTTCATTGTCAGTTGTGCTTTATTAAATTTTAAATGCTTATGTCTTCTTATGGGCTAAAAATGTATTTTAAAAAATATTCTGACATATCAATATTTTACCATTCTTTTATTTTTATGAAAGAAAAAATCAGGAAAAAAATATCACCATCTTAGGTATTCCAAATGAATATAGTCAAAGTGTAATAACTGTTTTCAAAGGATTGTAAATTCCAAGTGGAGATGAGAGTAATAAAATTATTCTCACTTCCCATTTACTTAAAACATGTCTTTTGTTTATATTGTCATCTGAAGTGTAAGATGTAAACCCAGACATTTAAAATTATGTCATTCTGTTAGTTTGCTTGTACTGGCACTTTTTTTTTGCTACATATTTTAATTAGCACTTTGCATTTAAGAGATTTTTTTTTGCAATTGCTGCATCTCCTAAGTAAAAATCTAAGCAAGGAGTACACATATATTTAGATAAGAAAAATTATTTTTATGATTTTTATTAGTCTATATTAAACCACGTTTTAGAGATGGCAAAAAAAATCAACATTTTCTCTTCAATTCTTTTTACAATTAAATTTGGGCAAACTGTATTGTTGCATTTTTCTGTAGCTTTTTCATGTGTTGCCATTTAGCTAAGTAGTCTGGATAGCTGAGGAAACTCTGGATCTCTGCCCAGCTGATCTGATTGATTGCTGCACAACCAATCATAGAAAGAGCAGAGGACATTAAACCAACTGTGCTACGGACGTTTCAGTAACACCATGTAGAAAATGGCCCTAGTTTTCTAGCTTGCATGTATTACCTGCTTCAGAGTAATATGAGTACCAATGTAATATTTCCTGGATAGAACAACTCATTTTTTAGCCTAAAGAATCAAACATAACTCAATGTGTCTAAGGTGATAATGGGGCAGGAGATAGAAAGTGGAAAAAAAAAACAAAAGAAAATCTGATGTATCTGTAAATGCAATATTTTTTAAATGAATGTTCTATCTGAGCCTACCCAAGGGAAAAGAATGTTATATTTTTTAAACAAAAGTTATTTACACTTCAATTATTTTACCTTAATTTAAACATGTTATTACCTAGGAGTTAAGAAAGTGCTGAAACAAGGAGAAATGTCTAACTCTACACTTGACATGTTGTTATATCATTTGCAAACTTCATTTTATCTCATTACCTTAGTTTCTCTATGAACAATAGCAGGTTCCTCTCCTTCCCTTTACCCTTTTTCCAACATAGGATGGATAAGTTAATGAATAAACTAAGCCCCTTAGAAGAAAGACTCTAAAAGTTATAGTGTAAGTTATCAATATGAAAGAAAATCATTTTTATTCAGACTTCAACTAAACATAATTTATACAGAAAACATTTAATATATTTAATCATACTTCTATGTTTAACAGAGTAATAAGTGCATAAAAATGAAAGGGGAGGAATGATACACCAGATTTTTGTGCATACAGTATTTAGAGGTGTGGAGAGCACACACACACACACACACACACACACACACACACACACACATCTATGTCAGTCAGTTCATGCTGCCTGTGGAGGATTACCTGAACTTGCATACTTCATTCCCCAACTCCCATTTAAGAAAACAATGCCTGGTAAGATAGTATCAAATATACCTATTTGTTTCTTGTATCTATATCTAACCATACCTAACTTTCTCTTTATGAGACAGTATGTTTGTGCTTACATATACATTTTTGGATATATTTATGTAAATGTCTTTATGTGAAATGGAATATTTTACAATTTTTATTAAGTGACATCAAAATGAATCATAATATGATGATAATATGAACTTTAGTAATTCTAAATTCAACTATATATTTCTATATAAATAGAAGCAATTAAAAAGAACCATTTGGGCAAAACAAACTAATGAAAGGATACAGTATTTTTTGTTGTTTATTTTTACATTTCTGCTTAATCTATTTCCTTGGGGTATTTTGTTAAAACAATTACTCCAGTGGAAGGATCTCTTCTAGTCTATACACAATAAAAAGCTGAACTTCATGTGTTCTAATTGCTAAAGTATTCAAAGTTTATAAATTTTTTGATGAATATTTGGGTATAAACAAATTGGGAAATTGATATGACATTCAAAATAGAGATATGCATTTATTGAACACATAGGTCAGATAGAACAATTGAAACTGACAATCTGGAGGAATTAAAAATAAATATGCATAGCAGTAGTATAAAGGGAAAGGGAAAATTGTTCCCAATTGATTTAACTTGGTCCAAATTGATTGTTGTTTACCAAATGGTGAGCCCTTGTTAGATGTGCTATAGACACTGTGTTCTGTTCTTTGGGGGTATACAAAGGAGTATAAAATATGGTCCCTACATTCAAAGATGTACTTATTTTTCTTATAATTGTTATAGTATTGTAAACCTGGAAGGAACTTTTCAAATGAAGTCCCTCATATACAGATGATGAAACAGGTCCAGAGATGAAGAGATTTTCGAAGTCACGTAGGTAATGTGTAGCAGAGTCTGATTTGGAATTTAAACATTTTTTTATTATACTTTTTTTGAAGACATAAAACATTACAAAAATCTCAATATGATTAAAAGAGTCAGTGTGTTTGTATGTGTGCATTTATGTATGTATGTGTTATAGACTATAAGCTCTATAGTAATGGAGAATTAAACTTTTAAATTTAAAAACATTTTGTATTTTTTTAAATCAACATCTAGCCTTCCTTACCAAAACCCTTTGCTCTCTCAACAGATTTTTTTTTTTCCAGGAGCGAGAACATGTAATACATTACTAAAACCAAGGAAGACCATAGTAAAATAAAACTGTCGACCTCTGTATTTCCAACTCTAGTAGAACAAGTCTCTCTAAACAATCCTATTTGATTTGGGAATTTTCCAAGCTGGCTTAACATAAACTACATTTTAATTCCAGAATAATCAGCCAGAAGGGGTGGTTTTATACTCCACACCTCAGGTTTGAAATAGTTACACTTCCTAAAACTAGAGGTTCAAATTCCCATCATCCCCATAGTCCTCCATTCTTTGTAGGTAACTACATTAAATACGATGCACTAACTATGGGTACCTCCGTGTGTGTGTGTGTGTGTGTGTGTGTGTGTGTGTGTGTTTTAGCCGAGTGTGTGGCTCATGAATGGCTTCAACTTCTGGGAATCTTGCCAAAAACCTGGGGCAATAGGAGAGTGTAACTTTGCTCTAAAGGAGATTAAGCTCCCTTTTTATAAAAGATTCCCCCTGAACCCCACCATTGTGAGGGCTACACTCATTATTTTCCATGCTAGAATGTGAGTTAATGCACATGCCTAAAAAGTAATATCTTAATTCCCCCACCATCTTCCTGTCTGACAGATCTAGTAAGGATTTTGTTTGGTTTTTGTTTTTTTCTTTTGTTAAGAGATAATTCTCAGGGTTGCTCTTTTTCACCAACACATATATTTTGTTATTACAGGGGAAAAGATCAAATTTAATAGACAACCAAGTAAAGGGATCAGTTTGACTAGAGGGTCACCAGCTTAACTGTTTACAACATGGAATAGATAAAGCTAAAGTTACTTTGTTCAATCCTGTATTCGTTTTCTAGTTTCCCTGATTCATAACTTTGAGCAATAGTTCTCTATTCAAAAACAGCTGTCTTGCAACTATATCTTATTAGTTATAAGAAGGTCAGGGTAAGATTATATGCATACATAGATTAGACTTACTGTTCAAAAATGTTCAAGATAGATTCTAGGTCAATAAATAATATAGCCTTTACCTATTAGCCTATGTGTGCAATAATATTAATTTATGTACTTGAAAATATTATATGCAACATGAAACAATATGATTTACTATATTTGCTTATATAAATATTAATATGAGTTTACATATTTGAATATCTATGTATTTATATATATATTTATGCTTTCTACATATATCAGTCATACAATAAACATTTAAGAGCCTACTATGTACCAAAGATTGTGCTAAGTACTGGGGTATAAAAAGAGGCAAAAAAAGAGATAATTTCCTTTCTCTTTCCCTATACATATACATATGTAGACTCTCTCTCTGTCTCTCTGTATGCATGAATGTATGCACATACTCTATGTATGTATGTACATATACACATATCACTATAAATGGCTCAGTGTACAGTGGGTAGAAACTTCATGCAAGATTTATAGGGGGATATGAACCAGAGTTTCATGATTTGGGAGGGCTTGTATGTGTTACAATATGTATTGTTGGAGGGAATATCCATGATGATGATCTTACAATTACATCAAAATATTGAAGAACACACACACATATATAAACATACACACAACACAACATAGTGCTTCTGTATATATCATTTCTTCCCTTAAAAATGAGCAGTAAAGTATTAAGTGCTGTGGGATTTGGCATGAGAAACTTTTGAGCTTTAACCTTTTAGCTTTAATATCAAGACAAAAAAAGGCAATGGATTAAAGGCTTCAGTTTGCTAACCAGTGATAAAATGGTCTTTCTCACAGACTTGTTATATCAAATGAAATAATAGATATGAAAGTATTTTGAAAAAGTATAACTTGTTTATGAGTATAAGTTATGATTAGTTTTCTAATTAATTCATAGGCTAGGGTAATGTGAAAATTATCATATCAGTGTATCTTTCCCCCTGTAAACCTGAGAGAATTGTATAATTATAAAATAATTTTTCTTAAGTGGAAAAGAAAGAAAATGTCATGAAATTTTTATCTCAATATTTTAACTGATACATATAGTATGGTGCATGAAATATGCTAAATATAATAGGAACAGTGATAGTGTTAGAATATTCTCTGATATATTTCAAGATCCTCCAAACCATGTCAGTAATAAAAAAAATGGAAAGAAATGTATATTTAAGGTACATTTATATATTTGTTTAATGTATTAATTTAATTGATTTAAAATAAATAATTTAAAATATATTTATTTGATGCATATATATGTTTATAATGTATATTTAAATGAGACATGTTAACAGTGAGCTCCTTTTCTTTCCTTTCCTTGCCTTTCTACACTCCCCCCCTTCTCCTCCCCTCTTCCTTTCTATATTTTGCTCTCTTGTCCTTGAAAGAGATGATTCTTTCTGCTTGCTATGTGTTTCTTGGATTGGTTTTGACTTAAATTTTATTTTGAGAAGTAACTATGGTGCTTTATTTGTGTTCACATCCCAAAAGTATATTTATAATAGAAATATTTTTATAAGTCCAATCATTTTAAAATGCATGGTCTCCATGATCCTATAAAACATTCTTTTTGAACCAAGCTTATCGATTCTCTTAATTTCTCTTCTGTGTCTCTGCACATTCAAGTTCCCTGGATTCTCTATCCCAGGGAAGTGAAATGTGGAAGAAAACAAGCAAAAAAACAAACCAATCCTGGATCCAGAAGCAGAAAATTTGGGATCAAATCTTTGTTCTGACATTTATTAATTTTTTAAATTAAATTTCATTTAACATCTCTGAGTCTTGGTTTTCTTACCTGTAAATAGAAATAATAATCCTTGTACTACCCCTTCCTAGATTGTTGTGAAGCAAGCCTTTTGGATACCTTCAAGAACTATTTCTATATGAATTATGCATATGCTCAGAGGATAATTTCTCTAGAACAGAAAAGGACCTCAGAAGTCATCTAGTCCAACATTTTAAATTTACAAGAGAAGAATTGAAGCCCCTGGAGTATGCTGAATGTTGCACAGGTAATAAGTTTTTTTTTTTTTTGCATTATGTCAATGCCACTCTATCTTCCTCATTTCTTTAGAAACTGAACTCTAACTCACCTCTTCTAATTAACACTTATGGAATTGAATGAATTGAATTCTTCTATTCAACAGCTTCATCTGTGTTTTCACACTCAGTTTGCTCTGTTTCTCCAGCTATAATGTTAGCTACTTGACACATATGTTCATGTTATCTTCTTCCTTCATTCTCTCCTATAGCACTTAAATGGTACAGTGATGCCCACACAATGGAGTATCAATGAATAGTTTTGATTGGAAGATGTTTCATAGGCACATATCAAGAGGAATAATAGACAGATGGGATGGGGTAGTTTCAATCATTTTATACTAAATGCATTTTTCTTCATTTTCTCAAATCTGAGGAAATGAATGAGGGTGGGAGTATGTGTGTGTGTGTGTGTGTGTGTCCTGAATTATTTGGACTACCGTCAAAATTTTAAGGATTAGTGATATGAGTATTCAACTGTGTGGATTGCACATCTGGAAATGTCAACATATCTTCACTCCCTAACAACTTGAACACATTTTGCCTCCTTATTTACCCACTGGATGAAATTTGCCAGACCTCAATCATCTCTAATTGTGGACTGAATATTCCTTAAATGCTTATGCTATATTTAACTCAATAGATTTTAAAATCCATTCTGTGTTTTCTTCTAATGGACTTCCAGATCTACCTTGATTTTTAGAAAGAAAGCAAACAACATGATCACTCCCATCTCCCCCTCAAAAACAAAACAAAACATGACACTTCCTTATATGTCAATACAATGTGGTATTCTGGTGAAATTTATTAAATGTCTAAATATGTTTTAAGCTGAATGGAAACAACTCTTCTTAGATGACTTTTCCCACAATTATTGTTCTTTGTGTTTTAATCATCTTACACTTGATGAAAACCCACTGGATATGGGTTTATTATTTCTATGATTATGCCCAACATTTTACCCAAAGCTTTATTTTGGCCTTTTTATTAATACTAATATGTAATGTGGAAAACTGATAGGTCTATTCTAATTATCTTTTACAAGCTCAGAAATGATCACAATTGTCCATAAATAAAATCCTTTTTGAATTACTATATATTTTATAATTCCTTTTTATAATTTAAATAATTGAGTCTCCAAATTTTTAGCCAAATATTTAAAGTAACTTTTAAGTCTAAGATAGATGTCATTCCATGTAAAGTTATGCTTTACATATATTTTACATATAACTTAGATTGCAAACTCATTGGACTTTGGAGTCAAACCATCAGCAAAAGATATAGAATATCCTCTTATCTATCATATATTTATTCATCCATTTTATCTCTTCTACTTTGAAAAGGTTAATTTGAATAGGTTTGCCCTAAAAACATTCTTTTGGGTAATGTTCCTCTGTAGATTACTAAGGACCTATTTATAAGAATAACATTGTAATTAGTATTATCATTCTTCATTGCTTATGGATTACCAGAAAGAGGTTTGCCATAGATTTCCTATTTAGTTACCATGATTTCTTAGAAGCTTCTTGGGGATCAGTGCCATGTGTTGAATGCAAATAAGAAAATCAAAGTAAGTGCTAAATAAATTCAACATGGTCATTTGATTAATAAATGAAATCTCATTGTATAGTAATGCATTATAAAAAAAAATTAAGGTAGCTATGACCTTGAGTAAGTGTGATGTATTCCTACTAGCCTGGTGCTAGAAACTATTCCCTCTGTTAATGTTTCAAGTTGACCTTATCTCAATTTAGATAGTAGGGATGGGGAGCTCCTTACATCCCTAACCCTATTTGGTTGTTACTACTTGTTCATTTATGTGGTTCTATGTTGAGATCACCACAGATGAAGTGCATTAGTGACACTATGGGGATAGAATAGCTTCCTTATAGAGAGGTGACCATGTATGCACTACTTCATTGATTTATCTGGGCTAAATCTCATCTATTCTTACTATACCATCCATTCATCCCTCTATTTATCTGTCCAAGTGCTTCATTTATAGGATCTAGAACAAAGTATCCTGAGTCATGATAAATAGCCATTTCAAAACTAGCCTTAAAGGGGAGGCTAGGTGGCTCAGTGAATAGAGCCCTGGAGTCAGGAGTACCTGAGTTCAAATCTGGCCTCAGACACTTAACACACACACACCCACACACACAAACTAGCCATGTAACCTTGAGCAAGTCACTTAACCCCAATTGCCCTCCAAAAAACAAAAAGCAAAATAAAAACAACCAACAACCCCCCAAAAAAACTAGCCTTAAGGATGGAGTTAGGACATAACAATAGAACCGAATTTGGTTTTATGTATGATCAAGCCTTATTGAGTGTGCAAGTGATACATAATGTAGTTCTATACTCATGAGCATGTTTATGAGACAAAGAAATATTTGTTTTGGGCTCATGCTAACAACTGAAGCATTTAAGTTAAAAACATTTGTTTCAACAGCAGATTGGGATTTCAGATTTGTAACCTAATTTGTATTTCCAAATTGGTTTCCAATTGTAGTGAAGGAAACATTTGGTAGGGGGCAGTTATGATAGCCAAATGCTTCTGTACATGTTTCCACAGGTCTGTGAGCTTTCCTGGTGACCAGAAACTCTTGCAACTTTTCCAATGATGGTCTGATAGAAACATTTGCCAAACATTTGTCCAAAAGGGATGGTCCAAATTTGTAATTTTATTTTTTTTCTTACAAAAGTATGACTTGGCAGAAACTCACCAACATGTCTAATGCGCCTGCTCCAAGTTAAAAAAAAAGAAAAGACCATTTATGCCTCTCTAAGATGCCTAAATTTTCAAGACATATGTTTTAAATATTTTGCCAGAATAGGTCAGAGTAAAGCTGTATTGTATCATTTCTGTTTTTGTTCTATTATTCAAAAAATGTTTAAGGAAAAGATTATCAGAAAAATAGGCCTCAGCAGACTAAAATCATACTCAGACATGTTGTAAGTAGAGACAACATTAAAAAAAAAAAAACAGTGGTATGCAAATTTGTCATTGTGGTATTGTTTATCTGACTACACCCCAGGAAATCATGTCCTTGCTCTTGAAACAATACCTTCAGTCATTGGCACACCCAAGCAGGTTTTCACTTAGAGATAGAGAAACCTTCAAAAGATGAATAACTTTGACTTTTTAATAAAAGTAAAATTAAACCAAAATTACAGAAGAATGTCATGCTGTGACATAGAAAGCTTTTATGTCAGGGCACTAAGATGATGTAAAGATAACATTTCAAACAAGTTCATCAAGCACAACTAAAAGCAGAGAGAGCTGTGCCAAGGGAATTGAGGTGGGTCTTCAAAAGAACCAGAGATTTGGGAGATTTTGTGCACAAAGCTAAGTGACATTCCATAGGAAAAGGGCAGTAAGGAATCCTCCAAACCCTGAAGCTTTCATAGAAGGAACATGACAGAAGGTGCCCAAGTAAATTTAACACAATTAACCAAGAAATCCAGCATATTTAAAATGATAAACAATGAAATGCCTGAAAATATTACAGAGAAAATACTAGTGAAACCTGTTATCTTTTTCACAGAGGAAAATAAGCAGAAGAGGCAATATGTCAGGGTCATAAGTATTATTCCTACATAGAAGTACAGCAAGTACTAGAAATAGATGAGCAAATACAGTGTACAGTTACAACAACTGGAAGGTGTCAAACTCACAAGAATCCTCCCTAATATATGTCCACAATTAAAGAGGATTTAAACCTTAATAATCATACATTTGAAATGATTTTAGCTAATATCTTATGATGACATTGTAAAGTCAGGAAGCAGGGCTTTCTGGGGAGAAAAAAAAAATCTAAAGAACTCCTTTGCACTTTTCTCATTACAACTAAAAAAAAAAATCTTTGCTTTTCATTCAGGAGAATGTCTGTTCCTATAGCCTGCATGAAGAATATTAATACTGTAAGATATATTGAGTTTATCTAGGATTGGTATCACCACGAGGACTTTTTTATATGAAAGATCTCTAGAGGAGATTATATTGTTGTACGACAAATTATATGAGCTTATTTTCCTAGTGTCTGATATGAACTTCATCAAATTCAATGTGAGGAGGAGTGTTCTACATCTTCACTTTATGAAATGCAGAAGTCCTTTTTTCAGCTGTCCTACTACCTTAGGGAAATCAAACCCTTAATGCAAAATAGCAAGATTTACATCAACCTTGAGGAATCTAAAATAGTGTACGTAGGCAAAGCAAAGGACTTGGAGGACGTTTCCAAGAATACCAGTGCACATCAGCAAATATTGGGAGATGATTACACAGTTGACATTAAAATATTGGAAACCCTATTAGACTGATAATTGTCATTGGACTCAGTAATGGATCTTTTAATACAACCTTTTGTTCTGTTCTACTTGATCATTGCAGAGTGACCATGATTGAAAGTGTAATACATTTTTTTAGTCTTTAGCAGATCTGCCCCAGTCAGGGACTAAGGAGTAGGAATGAAAAAAAAATTAAAAACCAATCACCCACAAATTATCACCCTGGCAAACAAATAGGCTTGAGTTTTAAACAGGGTCAAAATAGAAGGAATAGGAAAAAGTAGAAATCAGGGTCAACAACAAGAAAAATGAGCTGAAATGGTAACAGAAAAAAAAATCAGATTCTTGGAGACAATTTGATTTGCCCATAGTTGTCAATTTATTATCTTTTATGTCCATGTGTTAGTACAATTCCCTTTCTCCTCCCCCCCCCACCCCGTTCTAGCATCGTCCCTCATTCAAATCACTTTTTCTTATCTTTTTTTTCTCAAGGCACCTAACTTGGGTTTTGAGGGGAGAACAAATGTAAATGTTTTAGAAAGGGGGCTGATACTTTCACCATTTTAAAATTGGATTATGCTTCATCTTACTTGACCATTTTCTTACCATGCTATCCTGCTATTGCTAACTCCACAGCCAAAACCTTAGCCATGGCCTATGCTCAAAGATGGTACTAGGGCCGTTCTGATTGCCGACTATATCTAGCTGGCCTCAGGTAATGGATCCACACCTGGTCATTTCTTTGCCAAGCTTCCATAGAAATAACATCCCACACTTGCCATTCCTTGCTCCAAGAATGCTAATAAAACCAATGTCACCGTTGTTTCTGGATAAAAGGTATGAACATGTACTACCCAATGACTCCTCCACTGTCTCCATGATTTCTCAGTCCAAAATGTTGTCCCTCAACCATCACTCCCCTATATGTGTTGTCCTGTTTTGTTAGAAAATAAGTACCGTGAAGGTAGGGAATGTTTCTATTTTCATTTTTTTTTTGTCCCAAGCCTGTAGCACAGTGCCTGACTCTTCTTAGTTGTTTAATATACAATACTTTTCATCTATTAATTCATTCATATGATCTGGTTAGAGCTGTTAAAGATGAGATTACATAAATATTTTAAAACATACAAAACTCAACAGAGCAGGTCAATGTTATTATGCAGATATGGTTGTCCAAATACTGAAATCAATTCAAGGAGGTAAGGGGATTCTGGAACAATGAGAGAAAGAAAACATGAATGTGTTTATCCTGGTATGCAAATAAAGGAAGTACTAAGCAAGTGATAACTGGGTCAATTTACAATTCTTCAATAGGAATGTCAGCCTGGTTTGAAGCAACATAAAAAATAACTTGTCTGATGTGCTAATGATTTTAAATTGCTTGTGTGTGAAGTTCTTGATGTTTGGAATTTTAAGAAGTACTTTGAAAGTGCTTCCAAAATGTAATTGGCATCTCAGAATATAATAGATACCTATCAATGTGGAAATATTCCAACCAAGATTCTCTTGAGATATGGGGATGGACTTTTGAGCATCCTTGACAATTTGTATATCAGATTCTGCATTAAGATGTGACTGCCCTGGACTCCATTTTACTGATTAACATTTTGGAAAGATTTCTTGTTAATAACTTCTTGCTTTTAATTTTTCTTTCTTATGTGGTATGCTATATCATGCCATTAAAAAAGAACATATATTAGATAAAACAACAGATGGTGTGTCATTGCAAAAAAATTAATCCATATTTATTTAGTATTTTTGAGTTTAGGAAACATTCTCATAGAATCCCTCTGGGGTAGGTAGGAAAATATTTGTTATCTTCATTTTGCTAATAAAAAATCAGTCCCAGAGGAGTTAATGGTTTGAAAGCTTGCCTGATTCCGCATTTAATTCTCTTTCTGCCAAAACATATTGAAGCTAATTCATGCACTTTTGAAATATGCTTGTTGTTTAGTCATGTCTGACTTTTTGTGACCCCATTTAGGATTTTGTTGGCAAAGATACTGGAGTGGTTTGTCATATCCTTCTCCAGTTCATTTTACAGATGAGGAAAGTAAGGCAAACAGTTAAGTAACTTGCCCAGGTTTACATAGCTAGTTAAGTGTCTGAGGCTGGATTTGAACTCAGGTCTTCCTGACTCTAGGCCAGGAGCTATATCTACTGTGCCACCTAACTGCCTGGAATTATGCTAAGAAAGTAATTAAATATCCATACACTTCCAGCAGGGCTTAGCATAGTAGGCACTTAATTCATGCTTGATGGCTTGACTTGATCAGGGAGGCGCTACTATGCATGTAACCCAAAGAAGAAAAAAAAAAGAGGTCCCATACACACTGAAGTATCTACCACAGCATTTCTTGTGGTAGTAAAGAACTATCACCAAAGCGATCCTAAGCAGAGGAAAACATAGAAACTGAGACAAAGTAAAGTAGGTAGAGTAAGAAAAATATGAACCATGGCTACAACAATGTCAATGGAAACAAGAAAAAGAAAAACAGCAAGTATAAAGGCCAAACTTGGGACCCCTCTCCCTTTCTCTGCCAATGTGCAGGGCTGTGCGTATGGGTTGCTGCATATACTACCAGACCTCGTGAATATATTAATTGGTTTTGCTGAACTGCTTCAACAAAATATATAAACAGCAATTTTGTTTCAAATACAAGGGATGGCCCTCTGGAAGGGCAAGAGAAGCTCTCTGGATAAATGCTGGACCTGGAATCAAGAAGACCATTTCAAAATTCAAATTAAGATTCAATCACTTACTATCTATGTTATCTTGGGCAAGACACTTGTTTGCCTCAGTTTCCACAACTGTAGAATGGGGATAATAATGGTTCTTGTGAGGATAAAATAAGAAAATATTTATAAAGTACATAGCACAGTGTCTTGTATAGAGTATATGTTATATAAATTTTACCCACACCCCTCTGTAGCTGTTTATATGCACATACACATACACACATATATACACATATATTCATATAAGCTCATATATGTCCATATTTTTCTGTAAGCATGTTTTCCATGTACATGGAGGATACAAATATATGTAATGTATCACAATATCACAACAATTTGAACTATTTGAGAGTAGGAATCATTTATTTTTATTTTCTTCCCATATCCCCTCAACACAGTATTCAGCACATAGTAAGTTCTTAACTCTTGTTAAGTGACTGATTTTTTTTAAAGGAAAACTAAAGAGTATTGCACATTAAAAAAAAATGAGTACTATATGAACCCAAATCCCCAAATGAGATTTCAATGAGATTTTCAAGAATCACAAGTTTATGGATGAATATTCTTTTCATATTTTTGTGAATTGCCCCTCCAAAAACTTTCTAAGCTGCTTCTGTGAAGTCTTTCATAAAGCTCTGTCTCTGCTTTCATGGCTTCTCTCTTCAAATGGTCTGCTCGCTGTTTTTTGTTCTCATGATGAGCTCAGGTTTTCCTTACTGGCCTAGGATGCTTCTCTTTTAGTACCATATCTGCTGTAATTGTTGTTCTCTCTGCAGGACACTCAGAGCTCTCCTGAATATCCTAAATAAAAACAAGTACAACCAATGAGCTTCTTTCCTAATTTGGTCAGTGGTTATACTTTTTCCAGCAGAGTCTATATCTCTAGCACTGAGAGGTCAGATGGGAATTCCTCCCTGCTGATATTCAACCCTTGTTTATACCTTTGAATATACAAGGACTTGGCCAGAAGCTGTGATTATGTCACCTTATGGAGGGACACAACCCTTTTACTTAAATTTTTGTTTCTACTCTGACTACCAATAATAATCACAATAATAATAACTCCCTTTAATACAGTGATTTAAGATGGATGTAAACTATAGGAAAGCAAAAAGGGTTGACCTTATTTGTAAGGAAGGTGATGACTATGATTGACATCCTTTTTACCTCTCTCCATTATGATCAGGTATCCCTTCCCCATGTAATTATTCCCATCTTTTGGGGATAGGAGGTTGGCAACTCACTTCAATTTGTCCACTAATTTCTTTTTGTAGGCACTTTGTAATTGTCAAATCATTTCTGGCTCTCAGTAACAAATCATTCTTCCTCCACCCCTTCTTTTTGAAAGTATATCCTAAGAACCTGATCGCAATTATTCTTAGTCAGATTGGGAAGGGGATAAATAAGAGATCAGAATGCTTGCTCTGGATCAGGGGTGGAGAAACTGTGGCCTTCTAGGTTCTTCGGTGAGGTCTTTTGACTAAGTCCAAGTTTTACAAAACAAATCATTTTATTAAGGGGATTTGTTCTGTGAAGTTGGGATTCAGTCAAAGGGCTGCCATTGAGGTCCTAGAGAGTCCCATGTGGCCTCAAGGGTGCAGATCCCCCCACCTGCTGTGGATAAAAAGCCTACAAACTTAAGTGTCTAAGATCACAGGATCATAGGATTCATCTTACCTCATCTGACCCCCTTATTTTACAAATGAGCAAATCAATATCCAGAGAGGTTCCGTTATTTGCATGTTGTCATATAGGTAGAGTACCACTTAATTGGGGTTCAAACCAATGTCTTCTCACTCCAAATTTCTTTTTCCATTTCTCTTCCTTTTCCTTCTTGTCTCTGCAGACCCTTTTGTTCCCTCCTCTTCAGTTAACACCAGCATTTTAGGCCTCATTAACCTGGGGACCACACTTCCTTGGTAAACACTCTTATTTTTCTTCGCATTTTCTTTCTTGTCTGCATATGCTTACATGCACCTTTGACAATACTTCAGTACCTAAGTGGGAAAATGGCAACTTATTGTTCTTTTCTTAGCCCATACGCTGTTCTGTAGAAATCTTGTCTGACTCAGAGAATGTCCCTTTCCCCTTGTGCTCTGAATGATCAACTGGAATCACTGAGAATTAGGAATAACCTAAGCATCATGTGGTGTAGTAAAGTCCTTCTATAAAAGTTCTAAAATACATGCTATAGGCTAACTATTTTATCAGTCTTTGTCGATCTGGAAGAATGTTCAGAGAAATGTGATTTGATTTGTTGTATCTGAACCTACATAATATTTAGCTGTGCTACAATAGAATTCTAGTATATATGAGAATTCTCCAAGCTCCTCCAAAGAAAGATAAATAAATGTTACTGAGATGGAGCAACTTTTCATTTTTATCACAAAGAAAATAACTTCAAAATAGCTTGTCACCTCAAATAATGAAAGAACTAAAGAAAACCTGATTCACACCTCTTTTATTTCAGTGATAAATGTTTCACTCCTAAAACAAATTCTGAGTTTGGATCGTCATCCATTTTAATTCTACTTTTCTGTGAGAAATATTAACTTGCCTTCTCACTGTCATTCATTTAACACAGTCCAGGAAGATGCATGTTGGTGTAAAACCTGGACTGTGTGAGATTTTGTGCATTTAACTGTGCACTCTGTGAGTAAAAACAAGTTAAAAACTCCCAAGACAAGAAATTTTTAACTCGAGAAGGTTTCACAAATGCTGGATAAAGAAGCTTTAGTGGTTCTTATTTTGGGAGAATGAAGAGGAAACTATCCGTAGTCACAAAATACGCTGGTGGTTTGCAACCTAAATTAAATATAAACCTTTAAATGTATCTCTAAGCCCCAAACATTTCAGAGCAGATGTCTTCAAGATTTAAGGATAACAGTTTTGAAGGATATCCATTGCTTACGATGGATCTGAACTATTCTTTGTTAAGTTGACCAATTCACCTGAATTATAAGAAAGTTTTATGGTTTAGATGGATTTGGGACTGGATGCTATGGAATTTTGTAGTCCTTATAAGCGGAATCAAGACCATTTTTCATATTTATGTGTTAAGTGTGAACTTTACAGTTCAGAGGCTGAACGATCATTTTTAAGACTTGGAAGGGACATCTGAGTCCAATTCCTTGACTGGAGGATGAATATATTTTATATCTCCTTAATGTATATACATCTGTCTTTCACTTAGACCTCCAGGATCAGAATACATACTCGCTTCCTAGATACACCATTATATTCAGAGATAGCTTTAATTGTTAGAAAATATCTTCCTATTGAACCCAGATCTGCCTTTCTACTTTTTTACCCCAGTGGTCATAACTTGTTCTGTTTTGTATTGTTTGTTTGTAGCCTTCTAGAAGGCATCTTCTCTTCATTACAAATGAAATTTGTAATTACAAATTTGAAATTACAAATTCATCATTCTCTTCATTCACAAATACTTTAATAAAAATTTCATTCCTCTTAAGCTTTCTCAATCCTACAAATAGTAATGTATCTTCTCAAGGCATAATTTCAAATCTCTTCAAACTAATTATTATTTTCCTCTGAATATACTCTAGCTTATGTGTCCTTTTTAATATATGAGGCCTCAAATGAAACATAATATTTAAGATGTATGCTAAATAAAGTCTAATGAGCTTCCCTCTTTTTGTATCCTACCAATGCTGTTAGCTTCAACAAAAACTAGCCTGGGTTTCTAAATAGGCAATTGAACTTGATGGTGGGAAAAATTTGGTTCAAATTCAAACAATTTGTGTGATTCTGGGGTGGGGGTGGGACACAAATTTTCTGTGCTTCAGAGTCCTCATTTATAAAATGAGAGGGTTATATTCAACATCTGATAAGGTATTCTAGGCAAATGGAATAATGGAATAGATATTCCTTCCTTCCTTCCTTCCTTCCTTCCTTCCTTCCTTCCTTCCTTC
>NW_027187391.1:61961886-61978432 GCF_028583685.1 Petaurus breviceps papuanus
TTCCTTCCTTCCTTCCTTCCTTCCTTCCTTCCTTCCTTCCTTCCTTCTTTTTTGCTTGCTTGCTTTTTGTAGGGGCAATTGGGATTAAGTGACTTGCCCAAGGTCACACGGCTTAGTACATTTTAAGTGTCTGAGGCTGGATTTGAATTAAAGTCCTCCTGACTCCAGGGCGAGTGCGCTATTCACTGTGTCACCTAACTACCCTTTGAAATAGATATTTCAAAGACAGAGAGAAGGTAGATGAAATGTCAGGTTTGAGAACATTTAAGGTCAATAATGATACAAGGTCATAGGCTATGTAAAAGGGAGTAAAGTACAATAAAACCACAGAAGTAGGAAGAGACCAGATTATGAAGAACTTTACATGCCAAACTAAGCATGTCATGTCTGATTCTAAAGGTAGTAGGACTCACTAGAATTCACTGAACAAGGGGACTATGGTTATATGCTTTAGGAAGATGACCTTGTCAGCAGAGTGGTGAAAGACTGGAGGCACGGAGACTAGTTAGGTATTTTATTTGTCTAAGTAAAAAGTAATGAGGGTCTGAGCAAAAATGCTGTTATATAAATTGACATTAGTAGACCTATAGGAAATATTATGGAGATACAAAAATAAGATTTGATAACAGATTAGACATGTGGAGTGATTAAGAGTGAAGAGTTGAGGAAAACACCTAAGTGACTGGGAAGATGATGATAAACTTAAGAGTAATTAGAAAACACAAAAAGGGGCTGGATTTGTGATAAAATTAATCCCCTGTTTTGAGTATATTAATTTTGAGATGCTTATAGGCGATCCAATTCAAGATATTTGAGTGAGTTGGAGATGTATAACTGTAGCTCAGAAGAGATAATAGCTTAGATACACACACACACACACATGCACACGCATGCATGCACAGATGAATACCACTTTTATGGAAACATTTCCATAGAGGTGATAATTGACCCCATGGGAGTTGGGAACACCACCAAGAGGTATAGAACAGAGTAAAAAGAAATGAGGACGTGGTGCAGAAACTTTTATGTTGTCCATAGTTAGTGGATTTGACATAAATTAAGAACCAAAGAAGATTAAGATTGGAAAAGTCATGCTACTGCCAGGAGAGATCATATTATAAATAGCTGGAGGGGAGAAAGAATACTTGTCTCCGATGCTGCAGGAAAATCAAAGAAGATCAAGATTGAATAAAAGCTATTATATCTGGCAATCTAGAAATCATTAGTAACTTTGGAGAAGGTAATTTCAATAAATATGTTTTGCCGTTAGATGGTAGAGGATTTTGACATGATAGGAGAGGGAGTGGAGGCACAGAGCTTATGTGACTTTCTGAAGGAGTTTAGCCATTAAGGGGAGGGGATATATTAGACAATAGCTTGTGGTGGTGGTTGGATCAAGTGAGGACTTACAAAGAATGGGGCAGATGTGAAAATGATTATAAGGTACAAGGGTTGATCCAGTAGATAGGGAGAGATTAAAAATAAAAGAGAAAGTGGAAAGGGTACTTTGGACACTGATGGAGAAGTTGTGAGGAGAAAGGATCAAGGATGCAGGTAGAGCAGTTAGGTTGATTTATCAGGAAAAAGAATTACCTTTTCATCTGAGAAAGAAGTAGAAAAGATGATGAAGGAGGATATTTGAACAATATGAAAGAAAGAGGTGAGGATAAGAGAGAATTTTAAGTGAATGGCTTTTCGTTGTATGTGTGAAGTAAAGGTGAGGTCCTCAGGAAAGTGGGTAGATATAAGGAGTGCCATGGGAGACTTGAGGAAAAATTGGGGGGGGGTATGTAATAATTGAGATAGTAAGTCATTTAGAAAGGACTAGAATATTTGCTTTACTGTATTGGAGACCAAGATGAGATTAGATAACCAAAAAATTGTAGTGGATCTAGTCAGAGAAAATTTAAACTTTTTTTTGCAAATGATTGGTGATTTAAAGTTTCTTATTATGGCTCTATACTCAGCAAAATGATAGAATCAACACTAAACATATCTATGTATAAAATACTTAGTGTCAGCTCAACATCTTTCTGGTGAAGTGACTGTCATCATGTTTTCTGATAAATGCTTTGTTCTTCATCTGTCAATTTGACTTCATTTGATTGACTCTTTTAAAATCATGTAAATGTAATAAATTACCTTCAGTTCAGGGCTAAATTTGTGGTCTGGTTAAAGGGTCTGTAAATGTGGATATCTGTGTATCCTGGATAATAGCCATAGCAGTTTGATTTCATACTTGTTTTTATTTTGAGAAGAGAAGTATGCCCAAAGGTCTTGAAAAGAGTCATTTGAGGAAATTAGAAAATAGCTATAGCATAGACAAATTTAATCCCTGTAAATGACTGTACATTTCTCAGAGCAGGAAGGTATAAAGTTTATTTCCATTGTAATCTTTCTGTATGATGTTTATCTCTCTAGATTCTAATGCTAGATTAGCAATTCTACTACTATTTTTAGTATGACCTAATCTAGGTGGAAAGTTTGTGTAGTCTCTTTTCTTCAAATAGATACCTTTCATGAAAGCATCAGGAATTCATAAGGCAAAGATAGTTTTGACAGCAATGGAAACTTTCCAGAGGGATAAACACTAACATTTCTGTTGAATATATCATTATACCTATATTGTGACTTCATAGACTGTAGAATATCATTCTTAAATGTATAGCCTACATTATTTGAACTACTTCATCATTATATTGAAATGAATAGTTTTCTTTTCATCTGAGTGAGATTTTCCTGTATAACTTCATTTTGAACATGAATAGGGAAAATGTTGTTTATCCTCCATTCCCACTCTAAGACTATAACTAGGCCCTTGGTGACTTTATTTACTTGTAAATAGAATTTAATCTGAGATTAATGGAACATAAATTCTAAGTACTTAATTCTGCATTTAGCTCATATTTGTTTTTGACTGAACTTATTTATTTAATATTTTGCATAGCATTTGTGCCCCTATATGCAAGTTATAGAACATTATATTGAGTTTTGAGTTGAATCGATGTGTTTATAAATGATAATAGGTTTTCTTGTGGGTTTTATTCCATTTAAAAAACACACATGGCATTTTTCATTTAGAGCTAAATAAAATTGTAGCTTGGTTTCCTCCAGCAAGGCATTTTATGAAATTATTTTTCCTGTCTGATTATGTATTTGTATTCTTCCAAATTATATTTTGTCTTAATTTAAACTCAAATTAACACTCCTATAAAGATTAACACCTCTTAATTAATCCCCAGGGTACACATGACTCATTAGCTCATTTTGTTACAGACTCTCCTAATGATAACAAAATCATTAGCTGATATACAAATTATAAAGCATTCTCTATTTTTATGCACTCAATACTTCTTTCAAACTAATCTACTCACCATCCCTTCCACTTGCCTTACTGTTTCTTAGCTTCTGTTGCCATTTTTATGTGTTTTGTTGTTGTCACTGGATCACAGATTGGGGGATGGGGGCCTTGAGTAAATTCCAATATACCATATCTTGAGGGGATAAAGACCCGAATTTGAATTGGGTGAGAAGACTTTAGGAAAATTACTTTGGCTACAGTGTAGATAATGGATTGGAATAAGTAAGATAAACCAGTTAAGGTAATAATCCCAGCAAGAAGTGATAAAGGTCCTAATCTAGGGTGGTAGTTGTTTGAGTGGAGAGAATGAGGTATACATAAGAGGTCTTTTGACATTAGAAAATACTGGATATCTGGAGGTGACTGAGAGAGAATTAATGATAATACTGATATTGTGAGCTGGGTTGACTGGAAGTTGCCAGTGTCTTCAAGTCAAGAGTAACAACGAAATTACATGAAAATACAGAAAGTCTGAAGGGTTTAGTGACAGGGCAAATGACAATACCTGGTGGTGTATAGGGTGTGTACAATCCATTGTGGCTTCATCTTTAAAAACAAAAGAATATAAAATGAAGACAACAACAACAAACCCAAAATGTCATTTTTATTTAGAATTTAAGCAAATACTATATAAATGGTCATTACCATAAAGATAAAAGAAGCAGAGAATTGTACATGAAATTTTGTATCACTATTATTTTCAAGCCCCTTTTCTTTTAAATTATAATTAATTCAATGTGTAAATTTCAAATTTCTCCTATTCATGAGTTTCTGGTCTTCTTTCTTTTCTATACATTAAAAAAAACATTTTAGGTGCCTTTCTTTCTTTCTTTTTCTTTCTTGTTTTCCTACCTTATCTCTATCCACCAGTCCCTCCATCCCACATAGATAAGGGCAGGAATATGTGATTCCTGATCAATCCACTTCTATGATTTTCTTTTTTTTTCCTTTTTTTTGGAGGGCAATTGGGTTTAAGTGATTTGCCCAAGGTCACATGGCTAGTTTTTGTGTTAAGTGTCTAAGGCCAGGTTTGACCTCAGGTCCTCCTGACCACAGGGCTGGTGCACCACCTAGCTGCCCCAACTTCTATAATTTTCTATGATTTATCTACCACTTCATAATTTTAAAGCCTACTTCTTTTGCCAAAAACCTATAGGCATGTTCAAATACAGATCAGACATAGACAATTTCCATCTATACTTTTTTCTCAAAGAGATTCCAAACCACCCAAATAAAAGATGTTACTGAAATAATTTATGTACATAGAGGCGACATTCCCCATAGCATACCAGCACCTCCACAAATATTATTGTGTGTGTGTGTGTGTGTGTATGTGGGGAGGGAATACTTATCCATAGAGCATTACATATTAGACATGAGTTAAAGAACACACACATACTCTACAGAACTACAGAGTTGGAAACTCTAATTTAAGGAAAAAAAGTGATGGCAGTCTCCCTGGAATCCCAAATATTTACTGAGTGTGTTGTAGTCCCCATCAGCTGTGACTGGGGTGAGAGGAATATGAATGGGACCACCATAGTACAGTTTGAATACTAATATGTTGAGAGAAATGAAAATAATATAGCTCACAAAATGCAAGTAATCTATGCTTAACAAAACTACAAAGGACAGACTGTCTGCATGATAATATCCCACTTCCCTAATTTCTATTTCTCATAGACCTCACAATTATCCCTTCCTGAATATTCATTAGTAAGAATGGTATGTTATGATAATGCTAACACTAAGAAAAAAAATACAACTCACTATTAATAAAAAAATGAACTTGAGACAGTTCTTCAATGACAATCTTTAGGTCTAAGCATTTACACCCAGAAGCAGAAATCATGAATGACAGTGATTCCATCTGCCAATTTCTGTGTATTCAAGAGAAAATCATTCAATGGTTTTTGAAACCAATTGTATCTCCACTCATGAGTTTGAAACACTTATTTTTTGAGAACCTCCATTTTTTCCATCATATGTTATGTTAATTTGTAACTTTCTAGGGAATTCTGTGGAATGTCTAGTACATGACCACAGAGGTATAGCCAGGTAATATCACTACTATGCATATCCTCATTTAAAATTGATCCTTGGCTAAATCATAGGGGTTAGACATTGGGGAATTCAGTGGTGAGTTTGAAGAAAAATGGAAAGCAGCACAGTAATTGTCAAGCCTAATTGGGCAATTGACAGATGTGCAAAGGGCATAAAAGTAGAGCCAAAAATATACAGATGTTTCTGTACTAATGCTAAAAGCTTAAATCATGAAATGAATGAAGCAAATGCTGAGTGACTAATGTATCCTTTGTATAATTGGCATCTCAGAGATTTGATGGAAAGAGTTTTATCTTTTGTGATAGTTACTATGGTGTGAAGCTGAAATACTAGGGAGAAAGATGGGCATATAACCAGCACTAAATGTGGGCAATATAACCAGCAAGGGTGTTTAGAAAAAAAATCTATGTGAAAATTGCACATGTAGAACATATGAATTGTAATAGGGTTATTTTCTAGGTTAGCCTTTATAATTAAATGAATTAAGTGATCTATAAAATTAATTCATTTGAAACATCCGGGGTGGGGGAAAGGAAGGGAGCAAGTATTCAAATAAATACTTTGTGCCAGATATTTTGCTAAGTGCTTTAAAATGTTACCCCATCTGATCATCAAAACCTTATAAGGTAGGTTCTATTATTCTTCTTCTCATTTTTGAAATACAGGAAACTGAAGCAGACAGACGTTACTAACTTGCTCAATATTATACAACTAGTAAGTGTCTAAGGCAGGATTTGTACTCAGGTTTTCTGAGTCCAGGCCCAGCAGTCTATACACTGTACCACCAAACTACCCCACATTAGGGATGCTTACCTTCCTGAATATTCCTTAGTAAGAACGGTATGTTATGATAATGCTAACACTAAGAAAAAAAAATACAACTCACTATTAATAAAAAAAAATGAACTTGAGACAGTTCTTCAATGACAATCTTTAGATCTAAGCATTTATACCCAGAAGCAGAAAAAGGACAAATAGGTGGAAGAAGCACAGAAGAAAATTTAGGCTCTTTTTATTTTTTTGGAGAGGCAATTGGGGTTAAGTGACTTGCCCAAGGTCACATGGCTAATATGTGTTAAGTGTCTGAGGCCGGATTTGAACCCAGGTTCTCCTGAATCCAGGGCTGGTGCTCTATTCACTGCTCCACCTACCCACCCCTATTTGGGATTTTTTTTGTTGCCTCACTTGATATTGGTTGTGTTTATACATTGAGAAAAGTTGCATCTATGGTTCCAGCATGAACTCTCTGCTTTACATGTATGGCAATGTAGAATTCCTAAATATAGAAATCTTCCTTAGTCCTTCTCTGGATCTTTGTTCAGGTTTTCCCTCTTGCTCCTAATTTTCCTTTCCATTTACCTCAGTACTACCCATACTTCAAGTCCTAGCTAATGTTTCCTCTTCCAGCTACGATGACCTAAATATTTTTCTAATCCACTTTGAACTCCCCATATTTCTTAAGTTCCTTTTTGCCTATTCGGTAATTTTTTTTTTTACCTAATCATATTGGAGGAGCCTCAAATGTAATTTGTTCAATATCATTTTTCAACATGAAGGATAAATATTGGATTAAGTTATTTTTTAGTTACCTCATCTTTAAAATCAGGATAATTTAAAGATTATCCTACTTTGGAAATATAAAATTTCACATAAAGATCACGTTCTTATTACTAAAATGATGGCAGAGGAGTAGAACTGTGAGTTAAAAAATGACACTGATCATGCCTTATCATCATATGGTTAGTGCTAGTAATACAGCTTTAGCAAAGAAAAGACACATCAAACAGTCTAAAGAGAAATTCAGTATAAATTGTATTAATGCCATTAATCTTAAAATGTTTATGATGCCCATAATAGAATCTCCACAAAGATTATATATATATATATGTATATATATTCATATCCTCATCTATAAAGTGAAATTAAACTAGATAGATGGCATATATATTTTATTATGACCATTCTAATATATTATGATTTTCAAGATTCTGTCTTTTCTATAATAAGACAATCATTATTCATAATATTTTGAAAATATTTTATTCAAATTTGTTGCTTTTGTAAAATTTTGTTTTGTTTTGTCTAACTATTATCTCATCAATATAGAGAAATTTTAGGAGGGAAAATCTCTTCAGCAATGCTGATTAGCTATTATTTTCTAACAAAGTCTTTGGTTATTATTTAGCTCTTACACTGAGAGGTTAAATTACTTGACTCTCTGCCCCATAGGAACAGAACTTGAATATTTAGGAGTCTTCCTTGAGTTCAATCCTCTATCCACTTTGCTATGTTGACTCTATTCTTAAGTATTTGTGATCTAAATATGTGCATGAATTCATAAATTATACATATACACAAATATATTCTTCATTGTATATTTCTGTATTTCAATTGTATTCTGCATTAAATAAACTTTTTGTGAGCTAATTTGTAAGCCTAAACATCAACCTGTATTATAGAAAATACATGTGATATTTATTCTGAAGTCCCTATCTAAAATTTGAAGCACAATTCATTCATAATACACACCAAGTACAAAATATACATAGTATACATGTGTATAGGTTGGCTGTAAGTGGGTCAAGATTCCAGTCTGCTTTGTTCTCGAAATATTCTCTTGCTACATGTTAAGAAACAACATGAAAATGGCAAATGATAGTCTTGATTAAGTAATGTAGGAAAATTTGTAAAAATTTCATGGTAGTTGATGCAGATCAATATTCTATGTGTCATTTTACTATGTCCAGCCAGCATTCAATAAATATTTTGGGAGTTTTTACTTTTTAATTGATATATTTTGCTTTTACACTGTCATCATTCATGTCCAAACATTAGCAATACTGTTCCCCTACACAGTGAATGATTCCTTTTAGGAAAATACTTATAAAAAAACTTTAAAATATACAACATTTAACCTAATCTGACAGTATATCCAATTCAACTGATATTTTTAAAGTGTCTACTATATCCAGAACAAGCAGCTAGGTGGTACAGTGGATAGAGCACTAGGCCTAGAGTCAAGAAGACCTGAGTTAAAATCCAGCCATAGATACCAGCTGTGTTACCCTGGAAAAGTCACCTAACTCCACTTGCCTCAGTTTCCTCTTCTGTAAAATGGCAAATCACTCCAATATCTTTGCTAAGAAAACCCCAAATGGAGTCACAAAAATTCAGACATGACCTAAACAACTGAACAACAGCAATATACAAAACGTTGTGCTAGCTAGAGCTACAAAATTTCATAAGCTTTTCTTAACTCATGGAACTTAAAATCAAGAGGAAAATAAGTCACAAATAGTCAGTCAAAAAAGATTTATTAAGAATTTGTTGGGGGAGTTAGGTGGCACACTGATCCTGAAGTCAGGAGTACCAGAATTCAAATCCAGACTGAGACACTTAAAATTTAATTAGCTGTGTGACCTTGGGCAAGTCACTCAACCCCAATTGCCTTGCCTTTCCTCCTCTGGAAAAAAAATGAATTTATTTTTTTCCTTAGGCATGATCCTAAGTCCTGGTTATATAAATAAAATAAGAATTAAAAAAAAAACATAATCACTAGCCTCAAGGAGTACACATTCTAATAAGGAAAACAATACTATATATGTACATATACACATATAGACACATATACACATGTACATATATACATATGTGTATATTTATATGTATGTGTCTACACACATATATACTTGAAAAATAATTTCAGAAGAAAGACATTAGCAGCAGAAGAGGTATTAAAAAAATTTTGTAAAAGGTGGGATTTGAGTTGTCTTGAGGGAAGCCAGGAAAATCAGTAGGCAGAAGGGAGGAGGGAGAACATTCCATACATGAAGGACAGTCACTACAAAGACATGGATTCAGGAGATGGAGGGTTGTGCAAGTTAAAGTAAGAAGGCAAGTATGGTACCTTTCTATATTACAAAGTTTAATTCTCATCACACTACATGATAATATAATACTACACGATAAGAACATCAGGGAGTTAATGTACTAGAGGAGAAAGATAGTTGACTTCAAAACCAGGAAGATTTAGAATCAAATGTCACCTATGATGCATTGGCTGTGTGACACAGAGATAGTAAATTACAATCTCAGTACTCCCAGGGAATTTTCTACACCTAAAATTTTAGCGCATTTTTGATCTGCATTGGTTAAAAGAGACTCCTTAGTGGGTTTTCCTCTACTTCAAAGAAATCACAAATATGGTCCATAAACATATATTAGGGAGGACTGAAAAAATGAGTTGTTTAAAGAATGAGTAGGAATTCATCAAAAAGAAAGGGATCAAGATTATTACACATACAGACTTATCAAAGGCAGAGGTAGGAGATCCAGAACACTTTGTGGAAACAGAGGACAGTCCCATTTGGCTACCACATAGAATGAGTATAGGACAGTAATGTGTGATCAGTCTGGAAAACCAGGTGGCACCACAAATGTAGAGTGTTGTGAATGCAAGGCAAAGACTTTTATGTTTACTTTCTATTTTTTATTGGAACCACTGGGACTTTTAAAGCAGATCTTTATGTTATGAAGAATATTCTGATAATGATATGGACAATATATTGCAGGAGAAAGTATAGACAATATGGGGAAGAGTATGACAACTGACTTTTATACAGCACTTTATGGTTTGCAAAATCCTTTACACATATTATTTAATCTGATCCTTGCGATATCTCTATAACAAAGCTTTTATAATTTCTATTTCATATATGAGAATACCGAGGCTGAGTATTTCACTTTCTAGGGTCCCACAGACAGGTAAGGTTTGAAATCAAGTCTTCACCACTCCAGATGCAGCATTCTCTGCACTATTCCACACTTTTTCTTATGCCTGTAACAGTCAGATGAGTTGATTTCTTATTTGGTTTGCTATGATAATTTTAGGATTTCTATGACTATTATTACATGATTTTCTCTAGAGATGGAGAAAATTTCCCCCAAATATTGAGATCAAAGGAATAGACAGAGACAGAGAGAGAAACTGAACTTGTAAAAATGTGAATACCTAAAAGATCTATGATTCATTAGCATAGGGAAATATCAGTGTGGAAATTCCCTACACTAGTGATAAAGACCTTTGCAAGCATTGTTTGACTGAACAGATGCGTTCTAGGGAATTTCCTTAGGGTACATAGAAGTTAAATGATTTTCCTAGGATCACACAACCACTAAGGTTAGGAGTAGGAATTTGAATCTAGGTTTTCCTGATTCCAAGCCCAGTACTTTATCTTCCACACCATGATTTCTTTAGCACTGGCAAATGAACTGATAATAAATTCCAGTAGTCAGAGCAAAGATTGATGTCAAGAGTAAATTCTCTTTGCAGAATAAGAAGAGAACTCCTACATCCTTGCTCTTTTTCCCAATGCCTCTACCAGCAAATTGTGGCATGGAAAATGTGATGGTTGCAGCTGTCTTTGAAATCAACGAGGCTTAACTTTGATATCTACTGGCAGATGCCAGTCTAATAACTGGGGACTGCTGCTCTAGAATGCTCTTTCTAAGACAGCATCTTAGAAAATCAGTAATTAATAGTTTTCACATTTTCAATTGTCTCCATGGAACTCCTGAAATCTGTGAACATTTCCATTAGACCCTTATAAATTATTTATATTATTATGTGTATGTCTTCCTGGGTTGTATACTCGATAAGGGTAAGAAATACATTCCCTTCCCCATAACCCATAGAACAACTTTTAGCATAAAGTGGGAAAAGTAAATAAATGTTTGATGAATTAATGAGTCTGTGCCTCCTGACTTTACCCATCTTTGATGTTAATAGGAAAACTGAGACAATAAAAAGTTTCTCTGTATATATGCATGCATACATATGCACGTATGATATATGTGCATTTGTGTGTATGCATTCTATGTATTTATGGCATAGGGAACTCCCAGGTGAAGAAATTCCCTTACCAAAGCAGATTGCACCTTCTCTGAAGTTGTAGACTTAGAGAACTGCCTAGAATACTGAGAGGTTAGGGGACTTGCCCAGGATGACACAGCCATTAGGTGTCAGAGGTGACACAACCCCAGGTTATGGTGGATCCTAGGACTTCCCCCCAACACACGCACACACACACACACACACACACACACATTCTAGTATGACTTCTTCTTTATGAAGTCATACTGGCTCTTTTTGATCATTCTTATTATATTTGCTTTATCATGACAGTAATGATAGAATGCTAACAATTTAATCTTACCTTCATACCACATTTTAATTTTTTGAAAAAAAATTTGTGTGCAATATTTCAATTGCTCCTTATGATTCTGTTAGTTATTATTCCCATTTGTTATATGTGTAAACTGATAAAGATTATAAGTGATTTGCCCATTGTGACAATTTACTGGCAGAGCTAGGATTACAAAATAAAGAGTTCTCAATTCTTAGGCTGATGGGTTTTCTAGTGCATTGTATCCAAAGGTGTTTGATATAATTGTAATTATTATGCTATTTCTGGTTTACAATAGAATACAACCTTGGGCTAACACTGCCAGCATATTTGAATAGAAATATTGAACATTTATTTTCCTCAGAATTTAAATATTGTAATTATAAAGAGACATTTTTCTCAAGATTTTCCATTTGTGTATGTCCTTGTCCTTGAATAAAAATGTCTGTTTTAATTATTATTTTTCATTTAAGAATTTGAGAGATTCATATAAAATTATTTGTGCCTCCTCAAATAACTTTTATTAATCTTTATTTTGTAAAAGAAGGTTTAAAACCTATGGCTTACCTTTATGTTAGAACTCCACACATCCTACATCTACAGAAGACAAGAATCTGGTAGCTTTTCTGACTAGATGCCTTGGTTATGGCATCTACTGAAATAGAATGAAAACATAAGATATAGAGTTGACTTTGAATATGGCAGCTACCTATGTATTGTAAATATTTTTTCCACAAAGATTTTTTTAAGTGCTAATTATGTACCAGGCACTATGATAAGAGATTTACAAATATAATTTCATTTTTCCCTCACAATAATCCTGTGAGGTAGGTGCTACTATTAACTGTATTTTACAGATGAGAAAATTGAGGCAACTAGGAATTAAATATCCAGGGTCCTACAGATTGTACAATTCTGGAACTAGATTTAAGCTAAGATTTTCCTGACTCCAACATCAGGACTATCCACTGTGCTACCTAGCTACTTCTGGTGAAGAAGACTGAAGTTTTCCTGACCTTCTGCAAGACACCTATTACATTATTAACAAACCCTCAAGATGACGTTAGCTGAGGGGTGGCTAGGTGGTGCAATGAATAGAGCACCTGCCCTGGAGTCAGGAGGACCTGAGTTCGAATATGGCCTCAGCCATTTAACACAAAAACTAGCCACGTGACCTTGAGCAAGTCACTTAACCCCAATTGCCCTACAAAAAGCAAAAAAAAAAAAAGATGACATTAGCTGAGAAAAAATCATTTCATTAAAAAAAATTAGAGAGGCCTTAATACTTCGTGAACACAGAGAGCATACCACATGACCTGAATTAATTCTCATAACAGTGCTGTGGTAAGTTCTACAAATTTTATTTCCATTTGGTAAATTTGTATATCTCAAGAGCCTTTCAGTAGAAAAAAAGTAAAACTGAGATTGGAATTTAGATGTTCTAATTCTAATGCCTTTTGTTTTACACCAACCTTGCTTTGTTTCCCTGCAAAGAACTCACATTTTTACAATTCATTTAGCATTATTAACAAACTGAAGAAAATTGAGGCTTTATATTTTTTGGAACTTTTCATATATATCAGTTTTTAAAATATATAGCTCAAAGCATGTAATCCCATTTTGAAAGCTATCATAGTGAAATTTGTCATTGCTTCCTCTTGAGATGGACAATGATTATTTTACAAATAAACAGGCACTTATTGGTGGTTCATTGTTGGCTCTAATCTTTGCATTAATGTGGCAGCAGTTTTCTGTCTGAGTTTTTCCCTTTCCCCTTTTCTGTCTCAGCATTTACCAGGGAGGTAAAATAGATTTACCATTTAAAAAAAATTGAACTCAATGGAGAAATTAAAGTGGGGGAAAAATACTCATTCATTAGCCCTGTTGCATGAAAAATACATTATTTTGTATAGAACAGATTGTCTTTTCTTCTTTTATTTTTTTGGTACTCATTCAAATTGAGGTTCATTTTTCTTCTTGGGATGGTAATAAGATTACATTTTCCTTTTCAATCCATAAAAATTCTCTCACAGTAGGAAACACAATGAGAGATGAGATCTCAGAATATTTCTGTTTTTTTTTAACTTTACCTTTAAGTTTCACTTCCTAAAACATGCTCTTTCCATGGGTAGCAGAACCTATCCTAGTAAGAATGATCAGTATTATGACTACCATACCACTGTCATCTTCCTCAGGATCATTTGCAATTCTGTTAAATTGTGAAGGGACCTTAGGGACAATAATTTTCAAATTATTTCCCAAAAGCTTACCCTCTGAATTCTGAAAATACCTTAAAGTTCCACTGCATACCAATGTTATTAAGCAGTAATTCATTTTCTAGGCTTTCATAATTTTCAGTAAATTATTGGTGACTATTTTTTTTAAATTCTGGTCTTAAAAATCCATATACAAAGAAGAATGAAAAAGAAAATTTTATGTAAAATTATAAATATTTATTATGGATAACTTGCTTTTAAAAAAATAAAAAGATATAATAATGTAATCTGAGGCTAAAAGCTCAGTTCCATAAGACTTGTCTCAGTGGTGGAATTTGATTACTCAATGCTCTGCACCTGTTTAAGAGGCAGAGCTGGTGAGGTTGGGAGCTTGGGAGAGGAGAAATCTAAGCTTCTGGCCTCTAGCTTCAAAAAAGAAGATGTTTCGACTCTCTCTTTAAGAAGAGGAGCGTGAAGGCAATGAATGACTCTGGGAAGAAGCCAACCTGTACAGAAGCCAGCAGCTCAAATGTCCCTGTCCAGAACTTACTACACTTCAGGGAATTTCTTTTTAGGTGAAATCTGAGATTTTCTCTCTCTTGATTGAGCTGAGATAGCTTGCTCTCGGGGGAAAGCTCAAATTCTCTCTTATTATTGTGCATATAGTTTTACTTGTAAAACTTCTCTGATTTCCTTTTGATATCAGGTTGGATAAATGGGTTAATTTGCTGTTCTCTATGTGTGGTCTTTGTACAACTGGAATATGACAGAAAGGGAGTCATGGCTTAGGACACTCCTTCTTCACAAAGGGATAGCAATCAGGAATTCAGCTTGGACCTAAAATCATTTCTCTCTAGACTAGCAGAATTTAGGGAGGAATAGAGATAGAATTCTTAAATGATAAACCCTCTCTGAGGAGAGCAGAGTCACCAGTCTTTTTGCCCGAATGTCCTGTTCCCCCATAAAATCTCCCTTGGAGAAGGGTTGGCTCTGTTGACAGAAGAAACTCTAGAGATATTACTTTATGCCTCTATGTAAAACAAGATCTATTCCAGTAAGAATGATATATATTACAACTACTATGTCACTTTCTTCTTCCCCAACAGACCCATATAGACACACATAACTTATGTGGGCAACACACAGAGACACACATACATAGTCATACATCTCCTACAATAATAATAGTAAGAGTGAAAATTTATATAGTAATTTAAGTTATGCAAATCATATTATCTCATTTAATCCTCATGACAACTCTATGAAGGTACTATTACTAATCCTACTTTACATATGAGGTAATTGAGGCTGCAAGATTTTAAATGGCTTACCTAGAGTCTTACAACTCATAAGGTTCTTAGGTTGGATTTAGACTTGGGTCTTCTTATTCCAAGTCTAACATTCTTACCAATCCACCCACCTCCACTTAGCTAATTGTGTGCATTTCCTTCTGCTGTTATTTTTTAGACAATCCTTAGGTGCTAACAAGCAGAAGGACTTAGTGGACAGAAAGCTAGTCTCAACCTAGAGATGGAAAGACCTGAGCTCAAGTCCTGACTCTGGTACAAGATAGATGTAGGATCCTGTACAAGTCGCTTAAGTGAGGGAGGGCTGTGCAAAGTCACCAGCCTCACTCTCCCCTCCAGAGTGGGTCTAGTGGAAAAATATAGATTAGGACAACTAGAGATGGCCCTAGATGCAGTAGAAGACCTTAACCCTTTTTAACCTAAGATCTTTAACAGGTTTCAGTTTGACAGAAAATGTCCATTGAGTAATTCAGGCTAGGAAAGAAATGTAGCAGTGAATAGTCTCTTTTTCCTAGTCAAAAAAACAAAAATCAGTCTGGAAGGGTGTAATGGTAATGGTAATTTGAAGATCTTCCCTGACCCTTAATAAACCTAAGGAAATTTGAAGACCTTCTCTGATTTGAAGATCTTCCCTTCCCCCTGATAGGGCAAATGTAATCACATTGAGTCAGTGGTGGGAAGAGCTTACTGAAGGGTGAAACAGAGCCCACAGGAAGCTGGGAGTCAGAGCAGCTAGACTGAGGCAAGGGGAGGCACCCAGGGAGATAGCTAGGTTTGTGTTTGTCCCCTGTTGCAACACCTGGGCTTGTGAGTGTTGGTTTGTGGGAAGGCTAACACTTCTATGTTGCTATGATGGATTTGATTTCCTGTTATTGTGATTTGCTTTTCTGGTGTCTGAATAAATGTTTTGCTTCTGTCTTATATATGGAGAGTCTATCATATGTTGTGATTGAGAACTATGGCAAAATATTTATAGTCACCATCTACACTGTGAATATTGTGTTGGCATTACAGAGGGGTAAACCTCAGGGTTTGTGGCCAAAACAGAAATAATTGCAATTTATATTCACTCAGCCAATAAATATCCAAACAATGACAAAGTCATCTTGGCCTGTGACTTATTATTGGTCAATTAATGATAGCCAGAGTAGTTTAGATTAAAGACATGGTCATTAAGAAAGAATTCTAGCCAGTAAACCTCAAGATATATCCACTCATATGTCATGACATCACCTCCTTGATGTCATGGTCCTCTTTGAGAAGGACAAATGACAATCTCTGTGAGTAGTAGGAGCTGCCCCACTGGGAACCCAAATGGAACTGGCCATTTGGGCAACACAGTTTCTTTCTTTGTTTCTGTCTCTCTCTTCCTTCCTTCCTTCCTTCCTTCCTTCCTTCCTTCCTTCCTTCCTT
>NW_027187391.1:61978442-61984334 GCF_028583685.1 Petaurus breviceps papuanus
CTTCCTTCCTTCCTTCCTTCCTTCCTTCCTTCCTTCCTTCCTTCCTTCCTTTCTTTCTTTCTTTCTTTCTTCCATTCCTTCCTTCCTCCCTCCCTCCCTTCCTTCCTTCCTTCCTTCCTTCCCTCCCTCCTTATTTTTTAAATAGGCTACAACTTTATTCAAGTGATTATGATTATTTGCAATTCATGTATAATTTTGAAGTTTTATTTTCTTTCCATTGTCTACTTATACAATAGAAAATCAGTATCTCTACTAAGTAATAGTTGTGTATAGGTATGTGTGTATAGAAATTGAATACATCAAGTATTGATATAATTGTCCCAAAAATTTTCTTCAGATTTGAGCTTTTATTAGTCATTTATTTCTCTAGTGTAGTTTTTATTCATGTTATGCTATCAAATTCTCTTACATTGCCTTTGATATTTTTTTTGCCCAACATGCAAGAAAATAATCTTCTACAGACTAGAGTTGCATAGATATTTATAGTTTCCTCTAAATTTTTTATTATTCCATTTTAAGTTTAGAGTGATAATACAGCTGAAATTTATCATAGTATTTGGTATAGTGAAGTCAGTAAAATCTTAGTATTCTTTAATATAATTTTGAATTTGAGGAAAGAGGGTTCACTTTTGTTTAAAATAAGAAATAGAGATATCTTGTTCAAATTTTATGTAATAGTATGCATATTCAAAGAACCGTAGCTTTCAGAGATTTAGTGTGCTATAGTAAAAAGAGTATTAAATTTGAGTTTCAAGACTTAGAGGCAATATTTACTAGTTAAATGACCTGTGATTTAAGTGGTTAAATCACTTAAATTTCAATCTTGTGGGATTCATTGGGGGATGGGAATACAGGGAGGGATAATACTTTCCTGGCCTTTCTTCCTCAATAAACAAATAGGCATTTATTAAGAATTTACTATTTGACAAACATTGTGCTAAATAGAAAAGATTAAAGAATTACAATCTTTGCTCTTGAAGAGTCTACATTACAGTGTGGGAAGATAACACTTTAAAAGGAAGCTATAAAGGGAGGAGGGAATGGGAAATAAAGAACATGAGCTCTAGGTTCATGGGAGGAACATGGTAGAGAAAGCCTGGAGTATAACTTTGAGAGGAATCAAATATTGCTGAATTAAGTTCTTCCCTTAAATTAAGGTTCTGGGAGGAACCATCTTGTTAATAGGAGAGGCAACAAAGGGTGTATGGGGAGGTGCTTCCAAAGTGTGAATTCCAGGACTAAGGGGAAACTTCAGGTTAAAATCTGGGGTTTGGTGGATTAAATCCAAAGTACCACCTGGAGAGAAATGTACTTATTATGGTGAAAATCCTTTACAAGCCTTAAAATGCATTAGAAATGTGAGTTGTTGGGGCAGCCAGGTAGCACAATGAGTAAGAGCACCAGCTCCAGTGTCGTGATGACCTGGAGATCAAATCCCGGGCTCAGATACTCAGCACCACAACCAGAAATAACTGGCTGTGTAACCTTGAACAAGTTACTTAACCCCTATTGCTTAAAAAAAAAAGAAATGTGAGTTGCTATTTTTAGCCATCTTCAAGACTGAAGTTGACTGCAACTGAGTGAAGTCATTAATGGCACATCAATAGAGGTCTAATTGACTGGCTAGTGAAACCTATCCTAGAGGTTATGCTGCCAGATGGTGATACAAATAGTTGGAAAATTCAGATGTGACATTGGGAAATAGGTCCTTTAATATTTTAATTAAATGTTTAATTGTTGTTTTTTTTTTTTTAATTAAAGATACTAAACTGTCATTCAGCTTTGATTATAAAGACCAAATCTACCACTCAAGACAGGAAAGTAGAAAGCAAAGTAAGGTATTAGAGGAATGAGATTTGAATTTCACTTTTTCTACTTAACCAACAAGTCTTTATTAAACATCTACTGTGTGCCAGCCATTGTGCTAGATGCACTTGTCTCTGAACCTCATCCAATAAGAGAGAATGGAACACTCAGCTCTAAACCTTTGGTTCTATCACAAATTAAAATTATTTTCCTTCATTATTCCCTTGTTTTTCAGGCATTTTCATTCTTGTCTGACTCTTTGTTACCCCAATTGGGGAATTCTTGGCAAAGATACTGGAGTGGTTTGTAATTTCCTTCTCCAGCTCATTTTATGGATGAGGAAAGGCAAATATGGTAAAATGATTTGCCCAGGGTCACATAGTTAGTTAATATCTGAGGCCAGATTTAAACTCAGGTCTTCCAGACACCAGGCCCAACATTCTATCCACTCTTCCATCCAGCTACTCTTTACATCCCCATTTTAAAGGTTCTATGTCTGGGCGGCTAGGTGGCACAGTGAGAAGAGCACCAGGCCCTGAAGTCAGGAGGACCTGGGTTCGGATTTGGCCTCAGACACTTGACACATACACACAAAAACTAGCCTTGTGACCTTGGGCAAATTACTTAACCCCAATTGTCCTACCTTCCCCCCTCCAAAAAGCAAAAACCAAAACCAAAAAATATATAAATAAAGGCTCTATGTCAAATCAGCTTCGAAGAGTTTCCTAGGACCAAGAGTACGTAAAAACATAGCTGCATGCCCCAAAGAATCCAATAAGGAAATTGATGCTTCAAAAACATGCTATTAGATGAAACAATATTATTGGTAATAAACAACTCCAGTAGAATGATATTCTAATTTACATCTCAGCCAAATAGCCAAATGATGATATGGCAGGGTTTTTCAACATGATGGTGGCTCTTATGGACTTTAGTAAAATGAAAATAATGTCTTTGGTAATTATAATGAAGTATTGTTTGATGCTCTAGTATGCAAGTTGAACCTGGAGAAATCACTATTATGTTTTAGTAGGATTCTTTTACTCTTAAGAAACTTGAATATTCATAGGTCACAGAAATAGAGGAACATTTTTCTCAAGTATGTGGTGTGTTTTTTTTCTAGGAATGATATATTTTAGCAGTTAACTATATATATTATATTTTATGATAATATGACTCATGCTTTATTTGTTATAAGATATAATCATAGTTAGATTCCTTCATGAAAATGCACTTCTCCATCCACATCTTAACTAAATATAGATTAAGTGAATTTAAGAATTCATTTTAATGCTAAATTATATATATATATATATATACATGTGATATTAATATATGTATAAATTAATGCACATTAAACAAATATGTACAATTTATGGCACTAATTTTTATACCATTTGAATTCAGTCTCACATTTCAGATCTAAAAATAATCCATCAGTCCAAAGTTGAAATTTTGAAACAATTTTTAGTGAAATATATGATAAAAGCCATCCCTGCTCCATCAGTATCTTTCCTCCTGCCTGAACCTATGCAGCACTAAATTGGCTTAACTTTTGAATTTGACACTTTGCATATGTCTGTTTCTTAGGAGAGAAGAAATCTCTCCTGTGTAATGTAAGATTTTTGAAAATGTAAAATCGATAACTGGCATGTGTGGACATTCTACAATTTTTCTTCAAATTACACATTTTCAGTTCCCACCATCATCCAAATAATTTCCTTTTAGACTTGTTTTTCTATTCATAATCCAGCTGAATTGTCTTTGATAACTGAACTTAGGTTCTTTGCTACACTTGGGCTATTGGAGGCAGCTCATAAATTAGCACTCAGTTTAGTTTCAATATTGGAATGGAATGAGTTGCTTACAATTCATTGAGCAGTTAATAAAAGGAGATCTACTTCACCCTAAGACAATAAGCATATGTAGCAATGATACAGTGGCCTTTAGTTTCTCTGGACATAATGCCCTTTATCATATATATATATATATATATATACATATATACACACACACACACACATATATGTATATATACATATATATATGGTTCTATCCCTATACCCCCCTATATGTACATATAGAAAGAGATACATACACACATTCATATATGTGTATGTGTGTGTATGTGTGTGTGTGTGTACATTTATTTATCTATTTATATCTGGTCATCAAGGAAAGACATAAAGAAGGGCATAACAACTTGCAACATTCAAGTCCAAGGGACCTGGACTCAACACAGCCAGGATTTTTATGCCCTTAGATGACCAAGGATCTTTTTCAGGGGATCCAGTTTAAGAGATCAATAAGTTCCTGGGGAAGCTTTGGCTTCTTTCTGAGAATCTACCCTGTGCTATTGGTGAGAGGAACAAGCACATGACATGTGTTGGGGAAATGTTGGTCCTATCACACAAATTACCTAACTTATTGGCTCTTGCAGACACTTATTCCATCTCCAAGCCCCACGATTTTCTATTGGCAAATTAAGTATTGGGACAATTGTCTCAATTATCCTACATAAAAATATATCCCTTTCTAATTAAGAGCATTATGAGTAACTAGAAGACCTGTGGCTAATGTGAACTCTTTCACTGACAGTAAGTATCCAAATCATGGATAGATTTGACCATTTGCTGAAAGCTCTTCTAGGAAGAATCTCATTGCTCTCGAATTTAGATCTGAGAAGACCTAGTTTCAGATCATACCTCTGGCAAGTCATCAAACCTCTCTTAGTTTCAATTATTCACCTACAATAAAAAAGAATGAACTAGAGGACTTCTAAGGTCAGTTCCAGCCCTGGAACTATGACCCTATGATGGGAATTTACCTTGATCTGAGTGAGGTATTGTAAGAAACATGTCAGCTCTTACATTGGAAAAGAGACAATCACCAAAAATGCCCTAGGCACTGACCTTGCCTGTATAATTGCTATCCATTGAAAAAGATTGAGAATTAGGATCTAAGATAGGCCAATTAGCCTTCACTTGTCTTTCTTTGACCCTCTGGGTGAAATTCTGTTTATAATGCAGGTAAAGAATCAGGTGATCAGTTAAGATGGCAGGATTCTGCTGAAACATGTATCTTTCAAAAGTTGGGCTACTCTGAGTACTCCTGCACACTTCTGTCCTGAGGGGAGGGATAGGACTTGAGTGACTATACTAGATTTGGATTAGCAGTACCACTGCTAGCCACAGCTGAATGGCACATTTCCCTATATGTGCCTCATGTTTGATCACCAAGTATTAGTATACCTAGGAAACTGATGAAAGACTAATTTGCCAGATGTTGGTTTGGTTTGGTTTTTTGTTTTGTTTTTGACTAGATTATTGTCAGACTTTATCCATTCACTTTCATTTTTGCTAAAAAAAATTCTAAAACACTTTAAATTTCCATTAATTTAAGTTTAGAAATTCTGCAAATGGTAGAAAATGTTTTGGGTAGAAGTAAAGAAAAAGCACTCACTCCTTAAAAATGCTTGAACCAATTTAATTAATTTCCTTGTCTTACTCTTTATTTTTATTTTAGATGATTCAAAATCCTCCTTTCTGACCTAAACAGCTGTTCTGGCTATACCCCTACACCCCCTCACTAAAACTAGTGAGAGCAAATTGGGAGTTTATATTGTGGATGCCTTTGCAAACTTATCTTAGCCGTGATGTATACTAAAATTAATTGTGTTGTGTGTGTTCCTTTCTGTCAGCTAGGTAATTTTGGTCTTGTTGGTATACTTGTTCTTGTATAGATGTATGAGTTTCTAATCAGTACAGAATATCATTGCTGCTAAAATGGAACAGAAATCAAATCACATCTATAAGCTGAATTATCATTAGGAGAAGAAGCTGTCACTTTTCCCACTGGAAGCTGAGTGCTGAATGGCACATATCAGAATGCAAACAAATGCAAATGAGATCAGGCTGTCAGGAGGAAATCAGGCCATCCTGGCAGCATCTACTGAGAGGCCTGTTTGAGTAGTGATCTTACAATTTCACCATGTGCTATATGAGGGAGGGAGCAGTAGCATTTTAAAATATTTCTGGGCCTGCTCTGCTTATATTCTCTCTCTCTCTCTCTCTCTCTCTCTCTCTC
>NW_027187391.1:61984434-62110447 GCF_028583685.1 Petaurus breviceps papuanus
TTCTCTCTCTCTCTCTCTCTCTCTCTCTCTCTCTCTCTCTCTCTCTCTGTGTCTCTGTTTGTCTGTCTGTCTCTCCTTCTTTCTCTCTCTTTCCCTCTCCCTCCCTCCCTCTTTCTCTATGTGTGTGTAGATGGTTGATATAATGTTTTAATTTTTTTGTATTTCTAGAAGGCAAATGAAAGTAAAACAGTAAAAGAGGAAGCAGTCACAGCAGAGTAGGGAAAGAATTGGCTTTGAAATTTGAGGATCTTAGTTCAAATCTAGTTCTGTTACCTACAATATGTCTGATACGTCATCTTATGGATTATAGTTTCTTCATCTGTAAAATGAGAGTGTGACTTCATTTTATATGATCTACAAGATAATTTCCAGCTCTAAACCAATGAATATTTCATTTGGATCTAGCTTTTCTCTTCCTACATAATATCTATTTTTCATTTAGGAAAAGAGAAAAATTCACATGATCAACAGGATTGAGGACTAGATGTTTTTCTCTGGTCCCCATTAGTTCTCCAAAGCAAACAAGACAAAAACAAACAAAAATCTCCAAGAGGGGACTTATGTGCCAGAGGCAGAGGCATGTTGTTTGAATGGGACAAGAAAATAAGATGCCTAAAAAGGTTAATAGACTGGTGACTTAAAACCAGAGAATGAAAACCTTAAAAATTTTCACTCAATGCCCCTTGTCCAATAGCATTCATATTTCATCAGAGCATAAAATTCAACCAAACATGTCCTTTGGGATCCATTTAGGAATTTCACTTGTTTCACTTTCCTCCAATAGATCCTACCCCTTACCTGACCCCTTTATCCTTTTTTCAGCAAATACTGGACTTCTATAGTCACATTAGAGAGAAGGCAAGAAGAGGCAAAACCATGCTCCCATGTCTGGGGTAATCTCTACTTTAGTAAATTCCTAAACTTTAAAGGAAATAACCTCCACTATCCTCCTTTCAAAATGTGCTAGATACTGAATTAGCTTAGGCAGAGATTAATGAAGAGAGTGAAATGGAATAGGGTGCTAACATGCTGGGTCTGATAAAAATGGCACTGGAATCTACATGAGAACAATTCTAAACATATATAAGATACTTTGAGCAGGAACTAAAAGTAAATTCTCCACTATAAGAGAAGGCTGAAACAGAGTTGAGGTTGAGCCCTGTGGATAAAACTGTCATCGAAGGGAAAGGAGTCAGAAAGTGAGTGACAGGAGAACATAAGGGACAAAAAGATTATAAGCATTAAAGATATCAAGAGGTGGGGTGGTCAGGTAGCACAGTGAGTAAGAGCACTGGCCCCAGAGTCAGGATGACCTTGGATTGAATCTGGGCTCAGACACTTAGCATCCACCCAGAAACACCTGTTACTTAACCCCAATTGCTTAGGGGCAGCCAGGTGGCTCAGTGAGTAAGAGCACCTGTCCCAGAGTCTAGATGACCTGGGATTGAATCCTGGCTCAGATACTTAGCACCACACCCAGAAATAACTAGGTGTAACCTTGTGCAAGTTACTTAGCCCCAATTGATTAAAAAAAAAACATATCAAGAGGAAGAAAATTCAGTTAAAACCTACTGGATAAGCAGATAAAACAGCATATAAAATGCTTAAGTTGGAAGGAAAGATAAATTCCAAAACATCCAAAAGATTTCAGTCTTCTTTAAACACATATTTTAGGCCAAAGAAAACTGAGCTTAGACTGGATGAAATGGAACCATCTAGATTCCTATGAGAACCTGAGGCCACAGTTGAATGTTCCATAATCATTCAAGATAGAAATGAGGGTCTTGAGAAAAGTTAAAAGAGAAAAATGGTAGAATATGTGGTCTATAAAGCAGAAATAATTAACAGAATAAGGGGGAAAATGAATAATGAGTGACAAGTCTTTCCTAAGAACCAAAAGAGAGAATAAAAGATAGGAAATATGAATATGCTAAAGTGAAGACATGTAGAATAAGGGAGTGTAATGGCAAGCAAAGAAGTGGTTAGCACTTTGTTTCAGCTGTTGAATTAACATCTTGTTTCTTCTATTTAATTAACACAGAAGTAGTTAATAAGGGAGTGTAATGGCGAGCAAAGAATTGGTTAGCACTTTGTTTCAGCTATTGAATTAACACCTTGTTTCATCTATTTAATTAACGCAGAAGTAGTTAACACCTTGTTTCAGTCCATTATTGTATCAAGTATTAAGATGCAGAACTTGTGAACCCCACAACTTGTGAACCTTAGACTGTGTGAACTCCCATTGCTGATACAACAGGAAGGGGAGGAGCTAATGAGCATATATAAGGAGAGGCCCAGTCTCCAGAGAGCAGAACTGAGAAAGGAGCTCTTGTGGTGGAGAAGAAGAAAACTTGTGGTATCCCAGCACTCTATCATTGTCTATTCTGTATTGATGTTTGTGACACTTTGTACAGAAGCCCTGGGACCTTACTGGAAGCCCTGAAAGAGGATTTTCTGGTTGTCTGTACTGAAGTCCTGGAGGAGGGTTTTGGAGGCCCTGGGATTTTACTGATGATTTTTCTTGACCTCTTGGACCTCGTTGGTGGGTCTGTGTTGATTTCACAGGCAGATAGTGAATTGATGATGGTGCTGGCAATGTGCATGAATGTTGTTTTGGCTCTGTTAAGCTTTGTCTTCCCAGAGACAGGAACTGTGAAGGACTTGAGGTGGACTGGATACTGTGAGCTTCAATATGGAATGGGAACTGGAGCCAGGTGACAGTGGTGTAGATTTGGACAGGAGCTGGGACCATGGAAGACAAAACATGGAAGCTGAGAGCCAGGCTCAAGGCAAGATGAAAAGATCTTTTCTTGGGTACATGATGCTGGCTGAGAGGATTATGATTTACTGTGACCTGGGGGTGGAGAATTTTGACCTTTGTACTTTGTGTCCATTAAGGAGACAAGCCTCTTTAAGGATGATTGAATTAAGGACTTACTAAATGATTGAGTTACTAAATTACTGTACTTTGTTTAAAACTATGCGGCTACTTTGTTGAAAACTATGTGGCCATCTTAGTGATAAATTGTTATGTCATAACATTGTGAATGCTGTACATTGATTTCTGTGAATGCTTTGCCTTAATTTGCTGCTGAATAAAGAGTTCACCACACTATGCAATCAGAATCTTGAAGCTGTTCACAGCAGCAGTCCTCCGGAAAGCTGCTTGTGCTTGGCTTTCCAGGGAGAGACAACTAGAATAAAGGAGAGAGAAGTAGACTGCTTAGGCATTTTCTAAAGTAAAATTTTAAAAGCATGGCCACCAAGTAACTGTAATAATTCTGCATGTCATATTTCATTGAGTAAAAATTTAATTTATAATTTGGGAATGTGAGACATCTTTTGGAAAAATAGACTACTTGTTTGAAGTAAGCCAAGAAAACTTCAGCATATTTGTGGTTTGGGAAGGAGGAGAAATGTCACTAATTTCATTCTGGGATGACTTAGAGTGACATAATGGTGACTTTTAATTTCCTAAGACAATACCAGGAAAGTATATACTTCACCCAGACCTACCAAATAGAAAGAGTTCAAATAAAGGTCCAATAATAAATTGTACATCAATTATCTATTGTTCAAGGACCAATCTCAGCTCAGTACAAAAGGCTTATCACTTGGGGATGGCTAGGTGGCGCAGTGAATAGAGCACTGGCCCTGGAGTCAGGAGGATCTGAGTTTGGATCTGGCCTCAGACACTTAACACATGCACAAAAACTAGCCATGTGACCTTGGGCAAGTCACATAAGCCCAATTACCCTCCAAAACAAACAAACAAAAAAGCCTTTACCACACTGGCCATATCAGTAATGCAATCTTCAACCATTATAATCTCAAAAACCATCAACCCAAGTAGAGAAATTGATCTTTGAGGGTAACAGGAAAAATGATAATATCTTGAATACTGAAGAAGACCATGAGCTGCATTATTTGAAGTAGAAGCACAGTGGAAGGGTTGACGAGTCAAAGAAAGTCTACTTTGAGACAGTCAACTCTACTAACCAACATTATTAGGGCTATGACTCTGAGACATTAGGAATTATTGACTCTTATGACTACATTATTCCTTATCATTCCAATTCCTCTAGCTTCCTACCTACCTCTTGCTTATTCTCACTAGGCTTTACATTTTTCAGTTTCCCCTGTCTTTGCAATTAGAGGGTTGAAACAGATTATTTACAATGTTCAGAAAAGCTAAGATATTTATGGTTATATGGCTCCTTATCCATAATGAACTGAGTAAGTGATTAACTTTCAATGAAATACATTGAAAAGATACTCTGTTAGAACCCATTCTGGTATAATATTTATATTTCATTGTATTTATGAAGACTTAAATAATAAGGCAAATTATCCTTATCTAGCCCCTATGATATAACAACACAATATCTGAAGATACAGAGGAGAGAAAATCTTCCATTTACCTAGTTCATGTTTACTCAGTTCATAGGTACATTTTTGGGGGGTGTGGAGTACAGTATATAAATGTAAGACTTCAATTCATAGACTGGAGAAAGAGTTTGATTTTTAAAAATGCTAATTATTCATATAACTCCATGTTTATGTTTGTCTATTGTGCATGCCTTTACTAAATTCATCATTTGTAGTCATCTACCATATGCCCAATATGATTGTAGGTACCATGGGGCATTTCAAAAGAAATATAGGATCAAGTGGAAAGCTCATTCCTCAATGAAGTTTCTTTATAATTTCCTTTTTTGCTTCATGGCCTTTGAACATTCCATTTTTTCCCCATTGTACAGCTATTTTTTTCCTCATTAATTTCAAACACAAATGAGTTGCATTATTTTATTATATGTACCACATAGTTTTGTCATTGAATCAGCTAATGTGCCCTTGCTCTTCCAAGTGGGTGCTTGTGGTCTCTGGGTAGACAATCTGTGAAACAAATTGTCCATCTGTTGTCCGGATCCATCTGTTGTCCTGACTTCAGGCTACATCTGTGGTTGGCATTGGAGATTGTATTGTGGCTTAAGTGTATGAAGGGATCAAAATTTATGCTCTTATATGTAAAACTCTTAAGTTCTCTTCAGGCAGCTTATGTCTGAGCCTAGTTCTGATTTTCCTCAAGGCAGAAAGACTTTTACCGCATGCCACCTAAGGACATGACAATGCCAATATCCATTTATAAGGCAGCTAAATGTTATCACAAGAATTATAATAATGTTTATAATATTGGCACGCCACTTCATTACATGGACTTGCTGCTGAATCATCTGCCCCTCACTAACCTTGCCCTTTTTATGAATAACATTAATTACATCAATCATTCCTTTTCAAACATCTCTTTTTTTCCCTGATTTGTTCTATAGTCATGGACTTTTGCACCTTTGCAGAATAACTAACCCAAGGATTAAGCCATTAAAAAGATTAATCTGACATTTCTAAAGGCTGAATAATGTGTCATTTGAAAAAAAATATTCAGCTGGTCAAATTGAGGGCATGAAAATATCCTATACAAAAATATTCTATAGCTATATCTCAGCTAGCGTTTTCATTTGATAATGAATTGAATGAATTTTCATTAACTTTAAGGCTTTGTCACCCTGTGTTTTGTTGCTGGAGAGTTACTCAAGTATAGATACTGATGGTGGGCTTAGTAACAGTGTCTTTCTCACTTGAATGATTTTTTGTAGTTGTCAGTTAAATCTCTTTACTTACATATTCTTCATGATAGTTCAAGAAACATTAATATTTTCCTTTGACGTTTGATTTTTTGTAGTTGTCAGTTAAATCTCTTTACTTACATATTCTTCATGATAGTTCAAGAAACATTAATATTTTCCTTTGACGTTTTTTCTTCTGTCCTCATTCCCCCCACCCCTTCTTTTCTTATTCCATTTTGTTTTCATTTGTTTCAGCTGTTTCTACACAACATATTTTAGAGATTTTTCTTCATATTTAGAATGGCCCCTCAAGTCCCTTCGAGCTTTAAATCTATAATATTATGATCCTGTCTGTGTATTGTCAACAGAAAACTGAAATCAATGTGATAGATCAGCTTAAATAACCATGAAGCACATACATAATACCATTTCAATTATTTTCATCTAAAGCTATAGTTGATAAAATTCTTAGAACAATCATTATGATATAATAGAAATGGTCACAAAACCTGATTTGGATTAAAAACATTTCAGTGACCAATAGTACCTCTAGCTTGCTCTGTATACAGCAGTCACAAAATAACTTTTTAATTGAATTTAATTTTAATTGAGTCCCTCTTCCCATACCTATGAGATTTAACTCTAGGCATGTCATTAAGGTTGTCTATGCCTCAGTTTCCTGATCTGTAAAATAAAGATAATACCTATGTTAACTATCTCATATGATTACTGTAATGAAAGAGCTTTGCAAACCAGGAAGTGTCACATCAGTGTTATCTCTGATTATTATTGTGTTATCGTTTATACCCCAGAAAGATGTCTGTTGACTGACTGACTGACTTATACCACCTTTACCTCTTAACTGTCCTCTACCAAAAAGATAAAAAGCAACAATAATAACAAGAAAAGCAAGCAATGCCAACAAAAGTATTAGCTTACTCTGGTACTGAAGGTTTTTTTTTTCCAGTTTGACTTCAGTTTGCCATTCCAGACATATTTTATTCTGTTCCCCTTCCTCAAATTATCGTTCCATTAAAACAGGAATCTTTCCCTTTCCCTTTCCTTTCTCTGCCATCTCATACGTCTAGGAATTCCAATCTGAAAAAAAAATAAGCTAAGATTCTCCTCTTTCTTCAAGCCTCAGCTCAGGTAGCATCTACTCCAAGATACCTTTCCCTTCTGATCTATGCTTTGGACTGTTCAGATTTTATCTGTATGCCTAAGCTGATATCTCAACCTGGAAGTCGGCTCAATACCTGGGTCTTTCTAATGCTAGAACATCCCTTCTCTTCAGAGATCTTCTCACCCTGGAATATTTCTCTGCCATACTGTCCCCTTTCTTCCATCTATGAGTTTCTTCCAAGAGTCCATTTTGAGAAAGGGTGCAGGGTTTCCAGTCTGCTTCTGACTTTCTTTTTTTGTAGTTCATTTTTTTCTTTTTTAGTTTACATCTTTCATTTCCACAAGATTTTAAGTTACAAATTTTCTCCCCATTTTTCCCCTACCCACCACCTCAAAACAGTGATATCACTGAATATCCCCTCCCCTAATCTGCTCTCTCCTATATCTTCCCCCATACCCCCTCCAACTTTCCAGTAGGGCATTGGGGAGCTCTATGCCCCAGTGCATGTATATCTTATTTCCCAGTTACATGTAAAATAATAATAATAATAGTAGTAAAAAAATTTTTAACATTTGATTTTAAACCTTTGAATTCCAGATTCTTTCCCTACCTCCCTCATCACCCACTCTTACTGGGAGAATAAGCAATTCAATATAGGTTGTACATGTGTAGCTATGCAAAGCATTTCCATATATTTTGAAAGATATATTGTGAAAGACTGACTATATTCCCCTCCATCCCATCACACCCCCTACTTGTTCTATTCTCCACTTTGATCCTGTCACTTTCAAAAGTGGGTGCTTCCAAATTCCCCCCCCAGCCTGCCCTCCCTTCCATCATCCCCTCTCATCCCCTTCCCCCCTACTCTCCTGTAGGGTGAGATACCCTATTTAGTGTGTATGTCATTCCCTCACGAAGCCAAATTCATTGAGAATAAAGTTGACTCATTCCCTTTTGCCTCCTGTTCTTCCCCTGCATTGTAAGTTTTCCCTTGCTTCCTTTACATGAGATAATTTACCCCATTCTGTCTCTCCCCCTCTCCTCTCATTATATTTCTCTCTCACCTCTTCATTTCACCTTTTTTTTTTAAGCAATTGGGGTTAAGTAACTTGCTCAAGGTTACATGGCCAGGTGTTTCTGGGTGGGTGCTAAGTGTCTGAGCCCAGGATTCGATCACCCAGGTCATCCCAACACTGGGGTTGGTGCCCTTACTCACTGTGCTACCTGGCAGCCCCTTCATTTCACCTTTTCAGTATCATCCCTTCCCATTCAACTGGTCCTGTACCCTCTATCTATGAATACCTGTACACATATGTACTCGTACTCACATATGTATTCATATGCCCATATACCCTCCTATATAGACACATATATGTGTGCATACACACACACACACACACACACATATATATACATTTCTATGCCCTTCAACTATTCTCATACTGAGAAAAGTTTCATAAGTTACAATTATCATTTTTCCATGTATGAATATAAGTAGTTCAACTTTGATAAGTTCCTTATGATTTCTTTTCCCTGTTTACCTTCTCATGCTTCTCTTGCTTCTTGTATTTGAATGTCAAGTTTTCTATTCAACTCTGTTTTTATCATACAGAATGCTTCAAAGTCCTCTATTCCATAGAATGACCAAATTTTCCCCTGAAACATGATACTCAGTTTTGCTGGGTAGGTGATTCATGGTTTTAATCTCAGCTCCTTTGACCTCCAACCTTTCATTGTAGAAGCTTCCAGATCCTATGTTATCCTGATTGTGTTTCCACAGAATTCAAATTTTTTCTTCCTGACTGCTTGTAATATTTTCTCCTTGTTCTGGGAATTCCAGAACCTGGCTATAATATTCCTAGGAGTTTTCTTTTTGAGATCTTTTTCAGGAGCTTATGGGTGGATTCTTTCAACCTCTACTTTGCCCTCTGGCTCTAAAACATCAGGATAATTTTCCTTGAGAATTTCTTGGATGATGATTTCTAGGTTCTTTTTTTGATCATGGGTTTCAGGTAGTCCAATAATTTTAAAATTATCTCTCCTGGATCTCTTTTCCAGACAAGTGGTTTTTTTCAATGAGATATTTCACATTTCCTTCTATTTTTTTCATTTGTTTGGATTTGTTTAATAGTATCTTGACTTCTCATAAAGTCATTGTCTTCCATTTCCTCCAATCTAATTCTGAAGGAATGATCATCTTCAGTGAGCTTTTGAGATTCTTTTTCCATCAGGCAAATTTGGCTTTTTAAGGTATTCTTCTCCTCATTGGCTTTTTTAACCTCTTTTGCCATTTGAGTTAGTCTATTTTTTAAGATGTTATTTTCTTTAGTCAGGTTATTGACCCTCATTTTATAATTTTCTTGCATCATTCTCATTTCTCTTTCCAATTTTTCCTCCACTTCTCTTATTTAGTCTCCAAAATTCTTCTTAAGCCCTTCTATGGCCTGTAAGCAGCTTATTCTTTTCTTTGAAGCTTCTGGTGCAGGAGTTCTGACTTTGCTGTCTTCCTCCTGTTCCATGATTTGATCCTTTTTGTACCCAAAAAAGGAGTACAAAATGAGATTACTGTGCTTCCCTCGTTTGCTTATATTGCTACTCAATTACTTCATTTTTGAGCGTTTTGCTGCAGCAAAACACTGCTACCAGAGGGGGGAGCTTTGTCCCAATCGCTGGGGTTTTCTCAACTGCTAGAACTATTAATTGGGTGCCTTCTCTAAAGCCTCCCCATGCTCTGGCACAATGGTCACGCACACCAGGACCTCCACCCTAGACCTTAATCCAGATCCAAGCAGGTAAAAAGCAGATGTGATTACCCCTCACACTGGTTGCTTGGTCCCCCTACAATCTGGAGACCAGGAGCTCTGAAGCAGCCATGTGGTGGTGGCTGCATGGCCACAGCGTCTCAGCCACTTCTCCCTGCAGGGTGTAAATGCCTTACCACACTCCCAAACTCTCAGTTCACAAAGTCCACACTGTACTGACCTCTCACTTTGTTCTTAGCATCTGTGGTTTAATAATTCTGCAAACTGCCACAGCTGCTAGTGATCTGAAATTACTCCAACCTGTGGCTGGTTGTGGCTGCTCTGAGACTAAAACCTCAGGCTTGTGTTCCAGGCTGGCTGCTTCCTGCTGACCTGCTGGGCTGTCCTCAGTGGGAAGTTAGCTTCTCTGTGTCATTTTGTGGGTTCTGTAGCTCCACAGTTTGTTCAGGTCACCTTTTACATGAATTGGAGGAGGTAGAGGCCTGCTTCTGATTTTCTGGATTTTACTACTTTGTCTCAACTGCTATCTCACCTTGCATCTTCCTTTTGTATGTGGAGCCTTCTTACCCTTAAAATTACTTTAGCATCTGGATCCTCCTCATATTGAAACTATAGTCCAGTACCATTTAAAAATTGATTCAAAAACATTACACAGCATTTTATCAAACTATAGTGATTTATACAAGAAACCATTCATCATGTTCTATTGGAACTTATATCAGAGATGCAAGAATGGTTGAACATCAGGAATAGAATCAATATAATTTATCATAGTAAAAACCAAAATATCCAAAAGCATATGATCACCTCAATAGATGAAGAGAAAGTCTTTAAAAAAGTGCAATGAGCTTTTATGCTAAAAACCCTATACAGTATACCCATGGAAGCATCTTTTATTTTTCTTAATGAAAAGCACTTATCAAAACATCGATTTAAAATGAGAAGCATCATATACAATGGAAATGCTAGCAATAGCAATAATTCTAGACGAAGCAATAAAGGAATAAATATAAATAAAGAGCAGATGAAACTATCCCTTTTTACTAAGAGCTAATAGTATGGTGCTTTACTTGAAAAACTTCATGGAATCAGCAAAGATTCCATAAAATACAATTAATAGTTTGAGCAGAGTTGCAAGCTCCCTATAATAATTTTCATATAGTAATAACAAAACACAAGAAGAAATAACAAAAAAATGAAATTCTTTTCCACATATGCATAAAATATCTGGCAATCTCCTTCTAAAGCACACAAAAGACTTTTAAGGATTCAATTCAAAGTGTTCCTTAAAAAAATGAACAATCTAAATGGCTGAAGTAATATTTAGGGCTTATGATTAGGCCATGTAAAACTATAGTAAAAATAACACTACCAAAATCATTTTACATTTTTATTGCTATACCAAATCAGAATACCAAGAGAAAACTTTACACAACTTGATAAAAAGATAACAAAATACATCTAGAAAAACAAAAGATCTAGAATATCTAGAAAAAAAGAAGAAAAGAAGTAAGGTTAAAGGAGAAATACCATTTGTAGATCTCAAACAATATTGTAAAGCAATAGTATTCAAAACCACCTGGTTAAAGAATAGAGAGATGGATCAATGGAACAGAAAAGACAAGGGAATTTTAGAAACAATGGAATTCAATAAAGTACTTGATAAAGTAGAAAACAGTAAATTACCAAGGGAAAAACTTTTTTATTAAAACTGCTAGGATAACTGGAAAGCATTTTGGTAAAAATTAAATTTTGACCAACACGTTATACCACATTCTACAATAAATTCTAAAAATATACTAAAGACCATACTACAACAAATTTGAGATTAATAGATCATATAACTCACCCAGCTCTGGATAAGAGATGTATTCTTAACCAAACAAGCAATAGAGGCAATTACAAAAGATAAGAGTAACAGAAACTGAAAAGCTTCTCCATAGACAACATTAATACATCTAGGATAAGAAAAGAATTGATTGAAAGGGAAGTGTGTGTGTGTGTGTGTGTGTGTGTGTGTGTGTGTGTGTATTTGTATCAAATTGCTCTGATAAGACTTTGGTATCCAAGATACATAGAAAAAAATGATAATGTATATGAACTGATACAGAGTGAAATAAGCAAAGTCACACACACAAAAAAGACACAATAACTACAACAATATAAATGGAAAAGAATGATGATAGGCCAAAAAAAATTTTTATTAAAGTAGATGTGACACAGTTATAAATACCAAGTGGGATTTCAATGAAAAGGTATAAGAAGATACCCCAAATCTACCTTTTATTAGAGGTAAGTCCATAGGTTTTTCACATTGTACACATTTTTGGACTTTTTAAATTTATTAATTAATTGTGCTGACATTTTTTTCCTCTCTAAAAATAACTGTTTGTCATATTGAACAACCCTTTTGAAGGGCAAGGGATAAATATGGAACATTATGGTGATGTAAGAAATGGGAAATATCAAAACCTTACTAAAAATAAGTGAAATGAATGAAATAAATGAAACTATATTTTCACCTTTGGTACGTATCCCCTACAACAACCTCACTTTATATCCAGAAAACTAATACCAGAATAGTTAAGGAGCCTACCCAGTCAAAGTAAACTTTATTTTATATCACATTGTTTCCTCCTAGCACTTTCTTATCCTACTTACTTGTACTACAACATTAGCTATTAGAAAAAAATATTTAGACAGAAGAAAATTTTAGAAGGCTACTAATCTAGATCCCTTATTTTGTAGAAGAAATGAGACCCAGAGAGGTAACATGGCAGAGATCCAGGATTCAGCTCCAACTGCAAGCCCAGGGCTTGTTGCTCTGTACTATGCTTTTTTTTTTTTTTTTTACCATTCCCAATCTTTCCTATGTCTCTTCAACTAGGGCCTTCTTTCTGATATTACCTTCCATTTGCACTCTTTATATGTACATAGTTGTTTCCATGTTATCTCTCTCTTATCAGAAAGTTGTCTCCTTAAAGGCAGAGATCCCATTTTTATCTTTCTTTGTATCTCAAAACAGCATATTGCATGGCATTTAAAAAAAATTTAAACATTCAATTTTTAAATTTTGATTTCCAAATTCTCTCCTTCCCTTGAGTATATCCCTAACTTATTGAGGAGGTAAATAATATGACATCAATTATATACATGAAATCATGCCAAACATTTCCATCTTCAACATGTACATAGCAAGTATTTGATAAATGTTCCTTGATGATGATGTTAATTATGGAGATAAAGATGGTGACGATTGTATGAAAGAAGATAAACCCAATAAAAATTTGTTTTTCAATGACCATTAGCATTGGTTTTTCTATTGTTTTTTTTTTCTTTTCAAAACACATTGACTGCTCACTCAAGAAATAGTTATTAGGTTTCTTCCAGATAAGTGGGTTTTATAATTGCAAATGGAAAAAAAATAATTAAAACAAAATTCATAAAAAAAATTTGAGAACCAAATCTTCACATGGCAAGAAAAAAAAATATTTGATGCCTCAGCTACATGAACAGCAGGGAATGCATAGGTCAATGTTGAATATAACAAATTTGTGACAATTTTAGCAATGCTGTTGAAAGAAAAATAAGGCCAAGCCTATGGAAATAAACAGGAAGAACAATTATAAATCAAATCTACCAATTATTTTAGGCATGCCTCATTAATATTTTAAATATTAAAGTGATCTTTAATATGAAGCTGAATGTGAAAGACAACACAAATATTTGTACTAATAATTGAGGTAAAACCAAGAATAGCAGAAACATTTTTTAAGTGTAAGGATAAAACAAGTTCCTCTAAACTGAAAGCTTATTAAAGAGAAAGTCAGAAATTCAGAAAAAGGACTATTTCACCCTAATTCTCCTGCGAGAATCAAAGCCTTCATTAGTATTTCAGTATAAGACCTGTGTTTAAAAAACAAACAATTGAACATTGAGAACTAAAGTAACAGGAAGAGGTATTAGAGGAATTGAGGCATAGTGAGTGGAACACTGGACTTGGAGTTGGAATACTAACTCAGATTCTCAGTAGTTTCCTGACCCAGTACAAGTTGTTTAATCTCCCTGCATTGATTTCTTCATCTGCAAAATGAGAAGATTTTACTCAGTGACCTCTAAGGCTCCTTCCAGTTCTAAATCTGTGATTCTATGAGTCTAAGCCAAAATAACAACAAAATGTTATTGAATGTTTTTAAATGCTTTAACCTTTTTTTCACTGAAATTTCCATAGAAAGACAGTCTGGGGTTTTTGGAGCCCTGTAGGGGAGGAGAGAAACTGAGAGAGACAAAGCAGAGAGAGGCAGAGACAGAGACAGAGACAGAGAGACAGAGAGAAACTACATGGCTTAGAGGAAAAGAACAGGGACTGAGAATCAGGAAACATGGACTTTAATCCCATTTTTTGCTGTCAACTAGCAATGTGTTCTTTGGTGAGTACTTCAATGTGTGCCTCAAATATTCTGCATTTCTGGGTCCAAGTCTGTAGAATATGAGGTAGACCAAATGATATTTAAGTCCTTTATTGATGAACTTTTTAGCTTTATTCTGGACACAGATTAGGTATTTAATAAATATTTTACAATTGATTATCCAAGCATATGTGTATGTGTGTGTACTATCCACACCCCCACACATACATTACATATATAAAATGTGTTTATTGTGCATCTATGTGGTGCAGTGAATAGAGAACCAGCCCTGGAGACAGGAGGACCTGAGTTCAAATCCTGCCTCAGTCACTTAACTCCTCCCCCCAAAAAAAAAGAAAACTAGCTGTGTGACCTTGGGCAAGTCACTTAATCCCAATTGCCCTACGTTCCCCCCTCAAATAAGATATATATATATATATAGATATAGATATAGATATGTAAAGATTATAAAAAGAATGCAATTATATGGGGTGGCTAGGTGGCACAGTGAATAGAGCACTGGCCCTGGAGTCAGGAGGACCTGAGTTCAAATTTGGCCTCAGACACTTAACACTTACTAGCTGTGTGACTGTAATGCCAAGCAAAGGCAACTTCCCAAGGTTCAAAATACCAACATAGGTGCTCTCGATTTTATTCAGTGAAAAATTAAGAACAGAGAAAATCAAAATATAGCATAATTCAAAATACAGCATTCACCAAGTATAATTCAATAATCTCCAAGTATTACTCCACCCCTGGACATTATAATTCATTTAGTCAACCACAAAGCCCCTCTTCTCAAATGGAGATTAGTTTCCAATCATAAGTAAAGTACATTCATTTGGTCAATCACAGAACACAAAAAAGTCAGAAGTTCCCCATCCTTGGATCACAATTGAATCTACCCCAGAGTGACAACAAGCTTAAGCACAGCATTTAATACCCAAAGAGAGGTCTTTTCTTTATCTTGACCCAAGGCAAGTTCTCAGCAATCTTTCTTCCTGGGGAGACAAAGCTTAGCAAGGCCACAAGATACATTGCCAGTGTCTTCATTAATTCATTCTCTGTCTGCAGAACAATCCTAGGACCCCTGAAAACATTAGCAAAACCCTCTTCCAGGATTTCTGTAAACATACAAGAAGATCCTTCTTCAGGACTTCTGAACCAACACCAAGGTTCCAGAGCCTCTGCAACAACAGCACTATCCTTCACCAGTGGACAGAATTCACTCTCTGTCTGAAGAACAGTCTCAGGAGCTCTGATCCAACAGTAAGATTACAGACCTCTGCAACAATAGCACTGTCCTTCACCAGTGGACAAATCTGGCAAAACAACGTCAAAACAGACAGACATAGTACCAGCATAAGAGCCATGTCTCCTCAGTCCTTGGCAGCTCTGGGAGGCAGTTCTCAAAAGTCCTGGGCAATTCAAACTGGCCCTCAGCAATCCTCTCCATCTCTCTCTGCCTCCAAGATGCTGCTTCCAAAAAAAAAATTCTTCTGCCTCTCTCTTTCCTTGTGTCTCTCTAAATTTACATCACCAGCTCCTCCCTGTTCAGGACTCTTCCTTTCACATCAACAAGTCCATCCCACAAGTGGGATTCACAAGCTCTGGGTTGTAACACAATCAATCCGAAAACCAAGCCAATACAGGGGGATCTTGAAATTCCATTACTATTACAGTGACTTTGGGCAAGTCACTTAAAACCAATTGCCCCTCCAAAAAGCAAAAAATAAAAAAAAACCTGTTTATGCATATATATGTATGTATATATAATACACATTCATATTATATGCACATATATGTATATAATTTTATAGTCTATTATCAGTTTTGAATTTGATTATAAACTAATGAAGCTCTAATATAAATCCTTTTATTAAGACGGGACATTATAAAGTTGATGATTTGAAAAAAAATAAAAGTTCAATGTTTGTCTTAATCTCAGATATGTTGCCCCAAACCTATAACCTGTTTTTGTATAACTCAGCTATACCGTGTTTCCCCGATAATAAGACACTGTCTTATTCATTTTTTGGATAGAAAAACACCAGAGGGCTTATTTTCAGGGGAGGGCTTATTTTAATGAACATTGACAGCAATTTTAATAAACAGGTAAATGTGAACAAAAAAATGTACCTTTATTCAATAAGCAAATCACTGGGGAAGAACAGGATGACGTGCTCACTGCTTCAGCTCTGATCGGATGCAGCTCAGAGCGCGGCGTGTGTTTCACCAGGTGGGGGGGAACGGTGCATACAGAGGGTACCGTAATGTAGTGTGTAGCGCAGGGGATCACCTTCACTACAGTAGCAATCTCAATAGGGCTTATTTTGGGGGGAGGGCTTATTTTAGAGGAATCTTACACAGTAAGGGGAGGGCTTATTTTTGGGATAGGTCTTATTATCAGGGAAACACGGTAGATATATCCTCATAGCCCTTTCAAATTCTGGATACATTCGCTGGAATATAATTTGTCTATAATCTTTACAACTGTTTGAGCAATAGCATATGGACAATTTTCCAACATGGCATGAAGCTTGTATCTCAGGATAGTGTCCTTACATTTATTTGCTTTTTCTCTGGTGGAGAAACAGAATGACTTAATTTCTTCCTTGTCTTTCAATAGTGTGGTTACTCAATGAGGAGACTTAAGGAATACTTGAATTGACTAAAGAGCCCAAGGGATTGCTGCAGAAAGCATCACTTACCTGGAGTTGATGGATGATATTGTTTTCTTTTTGCCACTTTGGACTGCCCCTTAGTAGTCTTCAATTAAAGACTGGATGACCACTGGTTGAGGTTATTCATAGAGGCTGCCTCTAAGGTCAGTTCCAACCCCAAGACTCTTTTAGTGTGTTGTATTGATCTAAGATTGGAGAGAGGATTTGATAGAGGACATGCCAGTATCATTGGCCTTATCTTCATATAATTACCTGGGAGTTATTATGGAATAGCATTATTAATAGTTCTCCTGCTCGTATTGGGAGATATTTTATTGGTTCTTAAGCTGGGTGGGGAATCATTCTAATATTGGAAGATCAAAGTAGTGGAAAGAAAAGAAAAAAATGGGAGTATTTCTCCCTTTGACCAGTCTATCTAATATTCAAACAATCAACTAGACATTGATTCAAAATGAGAGTTTATATTGATTTTTTGGTTCCTAATTCATTTCACAGTAGATTATTTCTGGGTAGTGATACTATTTCAGGTTCTTATCCCCACCCCAGGGAATCTTGCTAATAATTAGAGCACAGATCTTGTACAGCAGAACACAATCAAGTCCTTGGTTGAAGCTCTCATTACTCTTTTTATAAATGGATTTTTGTTAAATGAAATGATTGATTAAATGAATGAATTTCCAACACTTCCTATTACATACTTGGTGCTCAAGAAGTATGAATTAAATTAATACCTTTTTCAAAAGTTGGAGAAAGGAGAGATGGAGGGAACAAATGAATGACAGAAAACAAAAGAATAGGAAAAAAATGAATCTAGAAAATACAGGGATAGAAAAAGAAATGACATTGAGCATAAAGAGGTAGACAAAGGAAAGGGAATTCCTTAAAAATCAAAACAAAATGAAACAAAAAAAAAAACCCTTCCTCTTCAGGTTTCACATAATAAAATCTCTTCCCTTTTTCCTTCCCTCCCTCCTCTTCCCTCCCTTCTCTTTTCCCTCCCCTCCCCTTCTCCAACTTCTTTCTTCACCTCTCTGAAAAGAACCTCTGAGGTTACTTTTACAACTTTAGCTAGGAGGAGAATGCTTATGCCAACAAGAGATAGAGGAGATTATAAAAGAAAAAAATGGGCAATTTTGACTTCATAAAGCTAAAAGTAAGCTTTTATAGGTATAAAATCAATGAGTATAGAATAAGTAGAAAACCTGTAGTGGGGGGAATATGTACATCAAATATCACTGATTAAAACACACGCACACACACACACACACCAAAGTTTGATATTTAAAATATATGGATAATTTGTAAACATCAAGAGCTAATCTCCAATAAACCAGAAATGGAAAGATGTAAACCATGTTCCAAAGAATTTTATACTATAATTGATCATATGAAAACAAACTACAAATCACTAATTCCACAATAGATGCAAATTAAAGCAACTTGGAGGGTTTCTTTTATACAATGTACACATTGTATACCTACAAAGTATACACAATATACAACATAATATATGCGATGTATACATTATATGCCCTGTATATACTGTATCCATTGTATACAAACTATGCAGTGTATACACTGTATACAAAGTATACAATGTTGTAATGGGAATCAGAATTTGAAGATATTCCCTGTCCCTTGATAGGCTTAAGTGAATTTGAGGACCTTCCTTGATTTGAAAATATACTTTGCCCCCTAAAGACTGAATGTGGTCACATGGAGCCTGTGGTGGGAGGCTTGTTTTTCAGGAGCACCTACACCTTGTTACTTTGTGATTGGGCAGTGGATCATGAGGGTTGTGACATTCTCTGACCTTGGAAAAGGCTATATTATACCCTGAAGTGAGGTTTTGCCTTGGGGATCACTCATGGGAAGTGTTGTGGGATTTGGCCAGATGAGATTCTGGGCAGTTGTTGAGCTGCAGGCTTTGAAAATCCAGATGTTGGTGCTTCTCTCTCTGTTAACTAACTAGGTATGGATGTAATGGTCAGACAGCTAGAAGCCCTGTCTGCTGGTCTGTTTCTCTGTCTGTATTTTTTGTCTGCTTGTATATTCTGTTTGGATTCTCTGAAGTTCAACAGGCCGACTTTTCCCCCTGAACTAGGTAAATGATATATGTTTGTTGAAAATAAGATTGTTAACTCCTTTTTGAGTTGCTTTGCTTTAGAAAAGCAGATCAAAAAACCTGTGCTAGAAGCTACCCTGAATATGTAGCTTGCTGCTACAAATGTAGAGAGGGTTAAGGGAAGACTGACACACCAGATTCCACTGTTGGTGGAGCTGTGAATTGGTCCAACATGTATCAGTCTGGAATTGTGTGAGAAAAATGATACAACTGCTCATACCTGATACCTCTATGAGATATAAACTGCAAAAAAAAATTCAAAAAAGAAAACAATTTCTAATATTTAATAAAATATTCTTATCAGCACTTATCATAGAAAAGAACTGGTAAAAGGGGTGGCTAGGTGGTACAGTGAATAGAGCATCGGCCCTGGAGTCAGGAGGACCTGAGTTCAAATCCAGCCTCAGATGCTTAACACAAAAACTAGCAGTGTGTCCTTGAACAAGTCACTTAACCCCAATTGCCCTCCAAAAAGCAAAAAAAAAAGAAGAAAGAAAGAAAAGAAAAAAATGAAAAACATAAGTACATATTAATGGAGAGATGGTTGCACAAAGCAATGGAACATAAAATATAGATGTAGTATAAGGAATAGGGAGCTGTGAGCATCAGGAATATTTGTCTTCTAGTTCTACCTCTGTTTTATACTGCAACATATTTATGGATTATGGTTCTATTTTGCAGTCAGAATTTCAATAGATGTGATGCAGTTTCTCCAGTAATATATTCATTCAGTGCTTGTTGGACAAAGTTCACTCTGGAGAGTTGCAACAGTTACATTATAGTTTGCAGAAAGTTTACAAATTGCAAGATTGTTAGCACTTCGTGCTCACACTTCTATTCATCGCTATGGCTAGAGAAGTGGTAAAGGTAACAAAAAACTAAGGATCATTCATCATTTTTTATTATTTCATTAAATTCCATTCAACTATAGAATTATTAATAATCTATGTGCAGCACAGTGTATTAGGTTCTATGGATTCAAAGATATTTACTGTCCTTGCCTTCTAATAACTTCTATTCTTTTTTAAAATAAACAACATATACACACATTATATATAATATATATCACACAAAGTAATTTTTAGTGGCATAGAGAAACAGAAGGGATGGGGTTAACTTGGATGGAAATGAGGGAGCAGGGGATAGTGGTCTAGGAAGCGAGTTTTGACTTCATCAGTCTATAACCTGAACATTTCAGCACCTAATGTTCAACTTTCTGGAGATGAACTTCTCTGAACTAAAATAAATGATTTGTTTCACATGCAGTTTCTCCCTGGGAATGTATTTGCTAATGATTGAACCACAAAATTTTGACCTTCAGTATTGACAAGCATCTTATCAAATAACCACTGGAAAATTTATGACAACAAAGTCATAGTCACAGCTAGTTGGCACAGTGGACACAGAGCACTGGGCCTGGGGTCAGGAAGTCCTGAGTTAAAATTCAGACTCAGATACTTACTAACTGTGTGACCTTGGACTACTCATTTGACCTCTCTCAGACTTAATTTCCTCATCTGTAAAATGGAGTTAATGATGATATTCATCTACCAGGCTTGTTGCAAAGATCCAATGAGATAATTTTTGTAAAAAGGTGGTAGTATATAAATGTTACTTATGATTATTAGGTGAGCTTTGGCTGAGGGAGAACCCCACATTTTAAAGTTATCTTTTTTATATACAGATCAATATTTAGTTGTATTGTAGATCAGTGAGATTTGGTTTATTCCCTGAGAAGGAGAAAGGGTATAGGAGTATAGGAATAGACATAGTGATAGAAGGATCCACAAATAAATATCCTGGCACCAAAGGAATTCTAGCAGCCATTCTGTTTACCTTATGACCTATTCATGATTGACATAGTTTAAGGCAGGTCTTCTTAAACTTTTTCCACTGTCAACCCCATCAACACTTCTTGAACTGTGACCCCTTGGGTCATGATCTCCACTTTAGGAAGATAATGGTCTGAACTACCAGAAGTCTGTTTTCCCTAGATTGCTGCATTTATAAAATAAAATAAACAAACAAACAGACAAAACAGCAACAAAGCCCTCCTGCTTCCATTGTTTACCTCAGCAGAAAACAACATAATCTTTCCCTTCCCTCAACAAACTTCAACCCCTTCCCATTAGCCTATTATGATGATTCCTGTAATTCAGGACACGGCTGATTTTCCCATTATCTTTACATATACAGCTATATTTCCCTGAACCAGCCCAGGACTGGGGTTCAACGGTGGCATTGAGTCAGAAATGCATTTTTCCTTGCATTCTTTTTTGTAAGTGTCCTGGTGTTGGTTTGCCATTTAAACATCTTATAGTTAGATAAGAATTGAATGTGACTGTCTTTCTGTTCCTTGAGATCGAGAATCTGACTAGCACATGTTTTATACATGTAAAGGTGAAAATTGTTCAACAGAGATTCACTTCTTTTAAAGCTAGGAGAAGCAGGTTTGGTTAGTAATGGAAGTCAAACTGGAATTATACTAAAATTAAATTCACAGGCCTGAGGTTGAGAATAAGTTGTAAAATGTGAATTCTCTCTTAAAGTAAGGAATATTACTACTTAAGAAATAGAATCTAACAATAGACAACTATCATATTTAATATTTAAAAACAAATAGAATAAAACTCCAGCTCTGTTCTATAATTTTCTGGATAAAGAAGAAAGTGAGTTTTGCTGCAAAGCTGATTATTGCATATAGTGCTTTGAAAATTAATGCATGAGATGAGATATCAGACTAGATGGCCTCACAGGTCCCTTAGATCCCCAAAACTTCTTGTCAGTAATTCTCACAGTACCACAATAATTCAAATATAGATCTTTTATGTAGGTTGCAGCCCTTAAAGGAAATATCTTTGGGAAGAAAAGCAAATTGATGAACACTGAAAGTGAAAATTTACAGCAATTATCAGTTGCACTTGGGTTTAACAATCCAGATTTTGTGGGGGTGGAGGGGAGAAATGTGGCCTGTGTTGAGATCAGCATGACAGAGCTCTACCAGTGATCTCATTTCACACATGTGGGTAAATGAACAATTTGATTTCGACTATCAGTTTCTTCTGTCTCTCTCTCACTCTCTCAATCTTTCTCTCTCTTTAATCTCTGTGGCATTTCCTTTGAGCATTTTAGGAGGATTTAAAAAGAAAAGCTTGAGCTAACTCCTCAAAAAAATATGATTCTTTTCAGGATAAGAGGTAAGACAAGGCATGAGTAGTTCTCCCTGGGGTTGTTGCTGCATCTTGAAACTTGGTGGAAGACAGTTATCAGATGTAACTCACTCGCCATCACTTGGGAGCAAAGTATAGGCATATTCATCCAAGTCTTTATTCTATGGAATGCTTAGAGAAAGGAGGAAGAAACCACATAGATGAAAAAGGATTAATGAAAATGTTATCATTCAATACAGAGCTATCCCCAAGCAAACTCTGGCATAGTAAATTATTAAATATAAAAATATAGCACCTGCTCCAGCAAAGCTAATGGTGTGGAACTTTAAAAACAAGAAGTAGCCTGAGGTGGTCACATTAATATTCTGTGTCGAGAGGTTTTTAGTTTTATCCTTTTGCGCAGCCTGATTGGCTAGCAAAGCTTTGATTAAGGCAGGGAATGCTTTTACTCTGAAAATGGGGGAGGGAGAGCACACTTAGCTACTGTAATATGCCAAGTCCTCGGTTTATCTTTGTTTCTAACCCTGTGACTCTAAATCAAGATGAAAAAGCAACTCAACATGAAGGAAAATAAAAAGAAGGTCATTTAATCACCCTGTTAGCTTCAAATGATTATTGATTCCTAGAGGTGATGTCTAATTCTGCCAGAAAATCCATTCCAGCAGTGATTACTGCCCTCTGCTTTATCTATTAGACTGAAGGTTATTAAAAGTGGGAATCTCCAGGGAAGTATACAGTGTTAGACCAGGCATATCATATTTAATATGTTTTTTGTCAGAAGAGAGACTAGCTATGCCCTCTAACCTACAATAGAATCAAGTTAGACTGTTAGTAGTGTGTGTTTCTCTGCTAGTCTAATTACTGTATGTTCTCCATTGGGAACTAGTAGTGCATAGCAGTACATGATAGATAAATATCAACAGGGACAGAGCATGCTGAATCTTTCATTGTTCCTTATTTCCAGGTACACAAAGCTCTTGAAATATCACTCCTAGAAAACTTATACTTCACACTTTTGCATTGTGTTTTTAAGACTTATTTTAGACTGATTCACAAATTGTTTAAAAATTAGTTAGTTGATGATAGTGAACTGAATCTAGGTAGTACAGTGAATACAGTCTTACAATGAAGAAGATCTAAATTCAAATGTGGCCTCAGACACTCCCCAACTGTGTGACACCTGGCAAATGACTTGTCTGTTTTATCTCATCTTTGACATGGGGATAATAACGGGATCTTGCTCACAGGGTTCTTGTTAGGATCAAACAAGATAATTCTATGTGGAGTGCTTTACAGACCTTAAAGCACTATATAAAGCTATCATCTTCATCATCTTCATCATTACCAGCACCATTTTCAGTAGCATCTGAAGCGGCTGTAAAATAGACATAATCAAAATACTTCATAGGATTGTTGTGTAGCTAAAATGATATGCTATATGCATAGCACTTTGCAAACAAAGTTCTATGTAAAGGTTGGTTGTTGTTGTTGTTGTTGTTGTTGTTACTGGGTAAACCTCACATAAATAGATTTTTTTAAATGTAAGTGTATCCACAAAAGAGATTGCTCAATTTAAGATTATGTTTTTCACAGACAGTTCCTGAAGAAGTGACATACTAAATAGAAAACTTTCATCTTACGTCCTCTTTCTGTATTTGTATTTGTTAGGAATCTTCCCACAAAAATAGGGAGAAGACAGGCAGCAAAAGAGAATGATCTGAAAAGTAATGCCTTCCAACCCCAGCATGGGGTGGTGAGTAGAAAGGCCATTAGAAGGGAGTTATAGGAGAAAAAGCAAGTTCCTGTCTTTGCATTCCATTCATCAATTATATATCAAGTGTATACCATGGACAGTCAAACACCTAATCTAGATATTGGTGATACAACGGCAGAAATAAATTTCTCTATCTCCTCCAGGAATTTACCTAATGGATTTTAAGAGGTTAGTTGAGGGGAAAGAGAACAATTATAGCTGGGAAGGAGGTGAAGTTAATCAGTATGACTTCACGAGAGAGGGAGCAGCTGAGCTAAGCTTTGAAGGAAAAAAAAATGATTTTGAGAGACAAATACAAAAGTGAGAGTTACTAGGTCAGTCTAGAAAAAACTTGAATTCATGTAGGGAGTAATAATAATTATATTCAAACACCCCATAGAAGGGAAAGAGATTTGAATATCAACTAGTCTCCAATTTCCCAGGAGTCTTCCCTGTGACCCTCTAATGGTAATGGGAATTTGAAGATCTTCTCTGCCTCTTGTATTTTCGATCAAACAAGTACTTAGCATCTTGTTCCAGGTTTATGATTGTGTCAAGTATTAAGACCCAGAACATGTGAATCCCACAGTGGGATGGACTTGCTGATGTAACAGGAAGGGGCTGGAACAGGGAGGAGCTAATACCTTATATAAAGAAAAGCTCAAGCTAGAGAGCCAGAATTTCTGGGAGCAAGCAGCATGGAGACTGAGGATCTAAGAACTGAAAAGAGAATTGAAAACTGAACGGAGAACTGACAAGAACTGAGAAGAGGATTGAGAAGAACTGAGAAATGAGAAGAGAGAAGATTTTGAGAACAGGACTTGTGGGGGCAGAACTTCTTCTGAAAGTTGCTGAAAACTTTGAGGGCCATTCAGAACTGCTGGGAACAAGAAATGAGAAATGAGAAGAAAGGAGAAGTGGGAGGAAGCATTATTGTGGTGCCTGTACTTTGTATGTCTGTTTTGATGCTACTTTGTCTTAGACCTTGTTGTTGGGTCTATGTTGATTTCTCAGGCAGAAAGTGAATTTTTCAAGGATGCCAGCAATATGTATGAATGTTATTGTAGCTTTGTTAAGCTTTGTCTTCCCAGGAACAGAAACTGTGAAGGACTTGAGATGGACCAGACACTGTGACCTTCAATATGGAACAGGGACTGCCAAGAAGCAGGGCAAAGAACTGAGGTTCTGTCTGCCTTTGAGCCCAGGTGGCAGTTGGATAGCTATAGGGCAGGAGCTGGGACCGTGGAAGAGGAACCAGGGAAGATGAAAGCCTGCCTTGAGTCAAGGTGAAAGGACCTCTCCTTGGATATTTAATGCAAACTGAAAAGATCATGAGTTACTGTCACCTAGGGGTGGAGAACTTTGACCTTTATATTTAAATGATTGAGTTAAGGACTTTACTTAAGAAGACAGAAAATTTTTTGATTGAAAAAATTAAGAAAATGTGACCTAGGGGTGGAGAACTTTGACCTTTGTACTTTGTATCAATTAAGGAGGCTTGCCTCCTTAACGATGATTGGATTAAGAACTTACTAGATGATTGAGTTCTTACTATATGAATGTTATCTTTTGCTTAAAACTATGTGACCACTTTGGTGAAAACTATGTGGCCACTTTAGTGATAAATTGTTAAATTATAACATTGTGAATGCTGTACTTTGATTTCTGTAAATATTTTGCCTTAATTTACTGCTGAATAGAGAGTTCACTATACTTTGTAATCAGAACCTTAAAGCTGTTCACAGCAGCTCTTCACAGCAGCCCTTATCTGGAAAGCTGTTTGTGCTTGGCTTTACAGACCCACTAGCATGAATCAGGCTGGAGGTTGAAACTTCTCACCCTCCTCCCAAATTACTAGTCCAATTAGATCTGGATAAAAACCTTATAAAAACCCACCAGACTTTACTGGTTTTGAGAGAGGGATACTCTGTTTCTTCAGAGCCCCAAGGGAGTGCCCAAATATTCCTGGGGATCCTATTCCATTATTTTACCTAACTTCACTTCATTTTATGAGAATCTCCCCACAATAAAATTGGCTATCTTGTTGTAAACTTCTATTCCTTATCCTGGACTACTGGTTTTATTCCTTTCTTTCTTTTTTTTAAAGCAATTTGGGTCAAGTAACTCGCTCAAGGTTACACAACCAGTTATTTTGTGTGGGTGTTAAGTGTCTGAGGCTGGAACCAATCCTGGGTCTCCCCACTCTGGGCTGGCTCTCTTACTCACTGCACCACATGGCCAACCCTGGGACTACTAGTTTTCTAATCCCCTAATCTGCATTAAGAGAACATATCAGAAGGGGAATTGAGATAGGTCTTCATAAAAATAAGCCCAGTGCTCTCCTTTGTATACTATGCTATCTTTACAGTATGAAAGAATATGAAATAAAGTTAGAAGGATAGGTAGGAGACAGGGCCTTGGTCATTGTTTTAGTTTAAGCAAAGAGAAAACCTTCATTATTTCAGGGGTTTTGTTTTGTTTTGTGTTTGTTTATTTGCTTTTTTTTTTTTTTAGTAGAAAGGGGCCTTAGAGAATGTCTTGTAAAACCACTTCAATTTATAGATGTGGAAACTGGTTCTCAGGAGGTGAAGGGACTTGTCTGGGCTCACACAGATAATAAATTAACAGTCAAAATTTAAATTTAAATTTAAAACTCACAATGATATCTTCCCTACTATACCTGAATGATTGTGATGAGATTGATATTAATTAGTTGCAAATCTGAATTAGAGACTGTCTTTAAAGAAATACAGTAAGGAAAACTAACTACAGATAAAATGTTGCCAAGTAAAGGCCCTGCCAATCTGTTTTAATGACTAGATAAGACTCATTAGCAATTGTTTGCATGTAAATGCTGCTGCTGTCTTAGCTGTTTCCTTTTTTTAACCCATTGGCTTTTACTATTAATTTGCTTGACAAATGTGTTTTTCCGCCTTCCTAATTTTTTTGGAGCTACATGGGGCCTCATACTACTGTTAACCCCCTGGAGACATGTGGGGTCTAGAAGCTCTCCTATAAACCCAGGCATTGTTTACCTGCTTGCTGACTTTGGATCAAATCATACCTCATTCTACCTAGGTCCATCCTATCCCAAACATTCTCCAAAAAGTTTAGATAGGCATATATTTCATTAGTTTGTGATTGCAATTATTTTGGAATCTCCCCCTTCTCAATGCAAAGCTCAGTTCATCTCTGAGACCATTTTTTCATGAGTTGTTAAGAATGAAAAAATGAACACTTGGTGGTCAGCTTTGAAGTTAAGAGCTGGGAGGAACTTTAGACTTCACCTTGTTCAACCCATTTACTTTTTAAATGAGGAAACAGTCCTAGAGAGGTTATGTGAACATTGTTTAGTGAGAACATTGCTGGACTTGGAATAAGAAAATCTGAATTCAAATCTTGGCTTTGCTATGCAACTCTTTTTGTGGTTACTCTTCTCTTGAGCTTTTGAGCCCTGAGACAAATGGTCTTACCCTATCTTTCCAAATTCTTTAAGTATTACTTCCTTTTCCACATACTAGAGATAATAAAATTAGTTACCTTAGGGGCTGTAGAGTGTTGGGCTTGGAGTCAGGAAGACCTAAGTTCAAATCTGACCACACAGATACTTACTAGCTTTGTGACCTTATGCAAGTCACTTAACCACTGTTTCTCTTAATTCATTGGAGAAGAAAATAACAAACCACTCCAATATTTGTCAAGAAAACCCCATGGACAGTATAATCTATGCAGTCACAAAGAGTTGGACAACTGAATAGCAACAACTCTGTGTCACGTGCAATACTCCAATTTTCATCTGTGTAGTTTTTTACTAGCCATCCTGTACTTCTAGAATGCATTCCATCATCACTTCCACCTCAAAGAATCCCTCTCCCCCTTCAAGACATGACTTTCTTCACAAAGCCTTTCTTGCTTGCCCTCAGAGTAGCAAGTATCTTCCCTGTAATTGCTTTTTTTTGGGGGGGGGGGGTTCACAACTATAATTAATAGAAAATTTGGAAAAGGCATAACCAAAAAGACACAGAAAAATCAAACAAAAACAAGACAAAAGCAAGGATCTGATCAGAGTGGTCCAAAGATAGGAAACCAAACTGAAAACAAAGACATTTATTAGACAGCTAAGAGAAGACTGCTCACTTATAGCACATGGCATAGTGCATAGTATGTTAGACCTGATGTCAGGAAGACTTCAGTTAATATTCTGCTTTGGATACTAGCTACTTAGTGACCCTGGGCAAGTCACTAAGTCTCTATTATATGAAAGTTATTTTGTGCCATGTAGTTTATGGATTACAAGGACTTGGGATGTGATAGCTATTAAAATGTTGATCTTAAACATTTTTTTAATGAATCATTATTTTGCCTGAGTGATTATGAACAACAGCTTAGTTGGTGATAATAGTATATTTCTAATCTAGTTTAATAGCTGAGTTCTCTAGGACATTTTGTCACAGTAATTTGTTAGTGGTTAGTTGATGCAAGATAATCAGCTTTTACTTTCTAATTCTAGCTACCAGGTCATATCTTACAAGATATTCCCTAGGTACTAAATATGATGTGTTGCTCTGTCTCTATCTTTTCCTTGCACATTCTACATTGATCTAATTAAGTCTTAGATCCTTAAGAATAACCCTTCTGTACTTTCTGGAGGCAACAACCATTGCCATCATAATTGAATTACCATAAATTCTTTCAAACTTAACTGTTTCTACAAACAAATCTCAAGTAACCAGGCTATTTGTTTGATACTTCTTGGGTTACTTGTTGTTTGCTAAATTCATGTGGATGTTGACCATGGAAGGCGTTTATGCTTCCAGTCTTGGATTTTAGTTATATCAGAGTATACTAAATTCAGTTATGTTTGACAAATTCAATTGTTATATATGTGTTACTAAGTTTTACTAATATTGGTGAAGTAATGGATGCTTATTCCAAGGGTGTTTGAATTGTTTTTGACCATTTGTTACCTGCTCTAAAATTATTATTATTATTAATCTATTATTAACATATTGTTAATGAATCTATTAAGATTCTTCCACCTTTTTGAAAAGAATGTGTGAATATATCTAAAGATGCCTTGGGATATTGGATCCTGCATGTTCTGCTAACCTTGCATGGGATTTTCTTGGGGCATTTTCCAAATCGGTTACAGTGCCTCTTAAAATTCTGAAAATATATATTACTGTGGTATTTCATAGGTCTTAATTTTTGAGATGGGATTCTTTTGATCATGTACACAACTAGACATTTCCTATATTCATTTTTGGGAGTCTGTTTTGCACACAATTACTTCTCAAGCCTTTGTAGTAATGTTTTGAATTGATGATAAATTGTATATTTTGTTCTGTATTTTCTGCCAACTCCTTATATCTCCTTAAATGATTATATTTTGCTTTCAATTATTGATCAAAGAAATATAGAATTTCTGATTGGCTTTTCTTCCCCAGTCCCTTTCTACAAGTTTCTTTATTGCTACCTTTAATTGTACAATACAATATTCAAGTTACCAGGGCTTTTACCTGCTAAACATTGATATAATCTTCCAATGACTTTCCATAGATCTTCAATACTGATCTCAATTAGCTTTTGTCATGGTGGTATTTGACATATATCCTTATATTTTAAAAAATATTTCCATTTTCCTTCTTTTTCTTTAATCATGGCAACAATTGAGATGTGTGTGCATATATATAATGTACATATATGTATATATCTATATACACATATGTGTGTATATGTATATGGATGTGTATTATGTGCTTATACATGCAAACATATACATATATTTCATATATACATATACACACATGTACATGCACTATATATGTATCTTTATTTATACAAACACATTATGGTTTGAAAGCTGATTTTTTTAAACTTATACATTACTATGGAAGAATTTGATCATTTTTGATGGTTATAGATCACAGGTTTTAAAAACCACTTTGTTTTGATATAACTAAATAGCAAATTGGATTCTTGCTATTATACTAAAAAAAATGATTCAGAACTTTTAATCCAAGCAATATCCATTTTTAAACTGATTATAGATTTTGGTACTAAATTTGGTTATCTGTTTTGTATTTTAGATGTAAATTCTAGAGCTTTTCATTAGATGGACTCAGTCAAAGATCTTAAGGTCTTTTATCTCTTGAATTCAGTAGCTCTTCAATTTCCTATCTAGTATTAGTGACAGATTTATTATTTTTTTTTCTTAATGGTGACTCTGAACTTCTTAGCAACAGGTTATATGACTTGCAGCTGAAGGTACCATTGAGAAAAATGCATATGAATCCTTTACCTATAATTTCTGAGATCTATTTGTTGTGTTGTCATGATATAGTATTGATATATAATGAAAAACATGAATGTGATTAGGGCATTTCTTGCCTATTCATGGTTTGCATACTTTAGATACTAGTGCCATCTTCAGGGAAGCATTTTTTTAGCAGGAGGAGTATTGTTATATTAAATCATTCCAAAGAATCTTGTCTTATGGTACTAGAACATGAAAGATTACCACTTGGCTCGATATGTCAAACTCAACACTGTTATATTCTCAAGTCCCTTGCTACCTTATCCTCACACTTAGTGCTCAAGTTTGTTGTGAAGATCAAAAATAGATAACATTTTGAAGCACTTAACACAGTGCTTGACATATATTAAGTGCGATATAAATGACTGTTCCCTTCCCCTTATCCTATCAAAGATCTTGCCCTGCAAAGTCTCAGCCCTGGATTACTCCCAGGGTCTGCCACTTCTGTTCCTATACACATGGTGTTGAATGAAGCTAGAGAAAATCATGAAACCAAGATGACTCCAAATTTATGTAACATAATCTCACTTGGGTACTCACTGTGTGAAGGCAATTCTTTTATACCTTCCTAATTGACTTACAATTTCATGCACTTTGATAGATTTTTCAAATAATTTCCTCATTCTTCAAATCTTCCATGGGTCCTCTGCCCCCCATCCCCCCCCACACACACACTTTCAACTGAAAACCTTGACTTATACTTCACTGAAATAATTGAGGGAAATTGCAAAATTATCCCTCTTTTCTTCTCCTCATCACGTGTCACTAAGATGTTATGTGGCACTTATTTTTCTGTATCCTCTATTTTTCATGAAAAGATGACCCTTCTCTTTGCCATGGCAAACCATTCTACATGCACAAGTGATCCCATTCTATTCTATAGTCTCCAGCAGTTTACCCCCTTAATTATACACATTCTCTCACTTATCTTCAATTTCTTTCTGTCTACTAACTGCCCATGTTTCCTCCATCCTCAAAAAAAAACATCATTTGATCCATCTCTCCCTTTTAGTTATCATCCTATATCTCTTCTCCATTTTCTAATTAAAATCTCTAAGAAGACTATAATAGTCATCACTACTTCCTTTATTCTCGCTTACTTCTTAATCCTCTGCAGTCTGGTTTATGATCTCATCATTCAACTCAAACTACTATCTCAAAAGGTACTAGTCATATCTTAATTATTATTTCTAATGACCTTTCCTCAATCCTGCAAATCTGCAGCCTTTGACATTGTCCAGCAACCTCATTTCCTCCCTTCATTCTCCCATAAGTCTCTTCCAACTAAAAATCTATATGCAATCCCCTGTCAAAGTGTTCCTAAAGTGAGGTGCAAGTCTATCCTTATCTCACCCTTCCCCCTCTCACTCAATAAATTCCAGTGGTAACATTACATCCAGGATCAAATATAAATCCTCTTTTTGGTTTTCAGAACTGTCCAAAATCAGTACCCCACCCTCACCACATACGCATTTCTAGGTGTGTTTGTTTTTTAATACATTATACCCCTCTCATTTGGTGTACCTTGTGATCCAGTGATACTGGCCTTCTACCTAGTCTTCAAACAATAAACTTTTTCTCCTCAGGGAATTTACATTTCCTGTCCTTTAAGCCTGAAATGCTGTTTTTCCTCATTTTGGTCTTCTAACTTCTATAGAAATCTTTCTCACTTCCTTTTAATTCTAGGGCATCCTCTCTGTTGGTTATTTCCAAATTATCAGGAATCTAGTTTGCACATAGTTGTTTACATCTTGTTTCCATTATTAGGTTGAGAGTTCCTCAACAACACAAATTGTCCTTTGGTTTTCTTTTAATCCCTAGCACTTAGCACAGTGCATGACACATAGAAAGTGCTTACTAAATGTTTATTGACTTACTCTAGATTTTCCTTATATTGAGCTCTCCTGGTTTTCCTGCTATTTCACTGACCTTTTCTTTCTCATTTGTCTTAGCTGGATCTTCATCTAGATCAGGCCTGTTAATCAGTTGTGCCCTCTGAGCCTCTCTCCTGGTCCCTGTTCTTTTTTCCCTCAGTACAATTTAACTTGGTGATCTCATCACCTCCAGTGGATTCATCTCTATGTAGATTATTCCCAGATTTATTTGTCCAGGCCTAACTTCTGTCTTGTCCTCCAGCCTCACATCTCCAGCTGCCTATCAGACATCTCAAAGTGGATGTTTTGTAGACATCTTAAACTTAACATGTCCAAAGTTGAACTCATCTTTATCACCAGATCCTTCCTCTTCTCAAATTATCTTATTACTATTGATGGTACTACCATCCTCTTTCAAGAAAGGAAGGAGAATAGAATAAGCATGTATATAATTCTTACTGTTTGCCAGGTACTGTGCTAAATACTTTGCATTTATTATCTCATTTGTTCTTCACAACAACACTGCAAGATAGATTCTATTAATATTCCCATTTTAAGGGGCAGCTAGGGGGCAAAGTGAATGGAGCACCAGCCTTGGAGTCAAGAGGACCTGAGTTCAAATCTGGCCTCAGACACTTGGCACACTAGCCATGTGACCTTGGGCAAGTCACTTAACCCCAATTGCCCTGCCCCCCTCCAAAAAAAAAAACAAAAAAAAATCCCATTTTAAAGTTATGGAAACTGAGGCAAAAAGAGGTTAAATGAATTGCTCTAGGTCACCCATCCAGTTAAAACCCAGTCCAGAATAAGAGTCAGAAATAATTGTGGACTATTCTGTTGGGATGTAATGGTATGGAAGGAATAATCCAGAAAGGCTAATAACCTAAGGTTAAAATTTTTCTAGATGTCTTGAAGTTATTTTAGTCAAATATAAATGACAAATAAATATTCTCTGATATTGTATTATTCATTTCAATTTTACTTTCCATAAATTGAAATAATTAGGCACTGCCCATGTTATCAATGTAGTAGAATGTAGGATATGAACATTACATATTCCTGAAAGGTTATCAGTATATTTTTCTTCAATGTAAGAATTTTTCAAAAATTAAACACTTATCATCTTCATTGTTCTCCCTCTTCTACTATCAAATCTTTTAAAAATCTCCTCACTACCCTCCAACTACTTTCTTTGACTACTTGAAGTTTGAAATGGTTATCTCAAAAACCACTAATGGGCAATTCCTGGTCCCCAAGGTGATTTTGTCCAAATTTCTACCCTTAATCTAATCCTTCTTTTCAGCATACATTCTCTCCCAATAACATGCCATTGTCACAGCTGCCAATATCACCCTGTAGGATACCTCAAAATCTTTATCTAGAGATGCATGCTCTCCTGTTTCCATGGAAAAATGGAATTAGTATTATGAACAACTGACTTACAGATGACTTTTTAGAGCACAAGCCATTTTTAAATTGGGGGATTATTATTATATTATATTACATTACATTATATTATATTACATCATATCATATCATACTACATCATACCATATCATACTATATCATATTAAATCATACCATATATCACATCACATCATATCATATCATATCATATCATATCATATCATATCATATCATATCATATCATATCATATCATGTATATTATAAGAAACCAAAAGCATGAGCAGGGATGGAAGATGAAAAACTATTTTCCAGTATAATAGGAGACTTTATTTAGCTAAAAATGCAAAATTTAGTCTCAGAAAATAAACAAATTCTAGCAAGTAAAGTAACTTTTGAGTAAATTTCCAAATCAGCACCAGTTACTAACATATCTGTGCATCACTGTTGGTGATGGAGACAGAATCAAATCTAAAGGAAACTTGTGAATTTCACTCCTTCCACTCCATCCAATATATCAAAATGTTAAAGCTAGCTTCTTATTACTTCCTAAATTTTATTTTTTAAGGGTGCAATTTAAGGGACATGTACTCTCGAGGCATCCAATGTCTTTGGTGAATGTGCCAATATAAGTACATTGTGCTTTGTTTTTCCAACTGTCAAAATTTTTGTATAGCTTTATCCTTGAAAAAATGTAAAAGGGGCAGGGAGGTTTAGGATATTTTGCTGAAACTGAAGTCCTTCTCTGATGTTTCTGGATGGCAAGGAAGTGACTTTGAATTCTTGAAGTTAGTGACAGTGGAACACAAACTGTCAAATAACAGCAAACTGGAAAATCTTTAATATGGCTCCAGTGATGGTCTCTTGCTCACAACACAGCATAGGCAGGTTGTAAGAGGTTCATTGCCATAAACTGGACCACCTGGAGATTTTCTAAAACATCCTATTAAACAACAGTAAATGTTTAGCTGCCAACATGGGCATGGAGGAGTGACAATTGTCATAGTGAAAACATATTAAAAACCTCCTATATAGCATAAATGAAAGTATTAAGAAATGCATATTTCTCTAGTATAAAGTCCTTTCCAAACTTTTCTCTCTACACAGTTGTGTAAAAGTAAACAACAAAAACTCAATGGTTTGGGTTACTAGTCAAACTTAGTCCAAGAATTTCTTTTGATCTAGTTAATAACATTTTTTTACCATTCCATTGATTAGACTGGATCCCTTTTGCTTATACCAATTTAAAATGAAAACCAAAAAGCCCCAAAACTTTAAAGAGAATAAGTGGTCACAGAAGGAACTAAATAGTTTTAGGATACTAAATTGTTATTGTTCTATTATATCAAGCAGTTTGTTAATACCAAAATATATCACATAGTGATTTTCATCATGTTAAAGATTCCCATAAATTTTACTTAAAATTGTGTTACAAAGATGTCCAATGGCATGTGAAGGGTTGAAGAATTCTATAAGTTTGGATATTTCTCTCAAAGAGACAATGACTGAATTTGTAATAATATTAAATTAATGATATCTGTTTCTGGGAGACTTGTGCCTAATACAGATAACAATGCTCACAGTATACACACATACTATATGTCTATATTATACTATGTATGTCTATATAGACATATGTATATATATATATATATGTGTGTGTGTATACATACATATAGATTGATAGATAAGAGTCATATCTTTCTATATTAATTTATCTCTTAATTTTTAGCAGTAGTTAGAATTACCTACATAAACAAAACCACAGCTCCATGTAGTATAAAAATAGGTTTGCAAGAATCTTCAAAACACTTTTTAACCTTAGAACATAATTTTTCTATGGGACAGTCAAAGTAAATCCTAGTTATTTGTGCTTATAAAAATAGCTAAGGAATGGTTAATCTAAAATAATTGATAATAAGAAAAACAATATTAAAAGTAAGATAGACTCTAACAATCATAAGTAACAATGTTTATATGTGAAGATGAACTGAGTTTTGATCAAGATTTTGAGCTAAAAGAACCCTTTAAGATCATTGAGTCTAGCATTTCATTTAACATATGAATGATTGCATCCTGCGTTATGCTGTTTGCCCAATACAGAGTTCATGCAAAAGGTAAGATTCAAATCTAGGACCTCTAACTCCAAATCTACTTCACTTTCTATTACACAGCTTTCCAGGAACACAGCTTTTGGTTGTTGTTATTATTCCCACTTTATTGACAAGCAGCTAGTCCTCCTTCCTTCAAAGTCTCCTTTGGTATCTCCTACTGCCTAAGGAAGGTAGTATATAGGGGCAGGGAGGGATGGGAATGAAAATTACAAAGATGGCAAAGTTAAAGGTGGGGGTGCTTACAGATTGGGGGAAGTAGTGGAAGTACTGACAGAATGAAGAACTAAGACTAGGGTTAGATGGATAGAAAATAGGGAGAAGGGTAGAGGAGAGCAACAGGATATGATTACATTAGCTGAACACGAACATGCAAAGGAACAACAATTAAAATAAACAACTGTTGGGCAATATAAGGAAAGCAAAATTACCAAAATCAATCACGTTAGATCAAGTCAATAAACATCTATTAAGTTCCTACTATGTGCTAGGTACATAGGGGTGCTAAGCAAAGTACTTGGGATATAAAGAAAAATAAAATTCATCCTTACCCCCAGATAGGTTACATTTTTTAATGGTAGAAACAACATATAAATAGATATGTACAAGATAGATAGAGAATAAATGGAATATAAATTTAGAGGTATATATATTAGCAGCTGGTTGGGTAGAAAAAGTCCTTTTTCATAAAATTGAATGTGAGCCATCTTTGTTGAAGACAAGTAGAACAAGAAATACAAATGAGATGACAAAATTCCACACATGACAGACAACCAGTGGAAAGGCACCAAGACTGGAAATGAAATCCTTTGTTCAAGGAACTATACAAAGGCCAATATATTTGAATTGTAGAATACCTGGTAATGAGTAAAGTGGTAGGAAGGGGCCAAATTATGTAAAGTTTTAAATGCCAAGTGGAATTTTGTTTGATCATAGAACAAAAATGGAGCCAAGGAAGCTCATTGTATAGGAGTGCAACATGTTCAGATGCACTTTTTAGAATAATCACTTTGGAAATCTGTATGGAGAAAGTATTGCAATGGGAATATAATTGGGAAAAATGGCCAGTTAGAAGACTAGTGCAATAATCCCGGGAAGAGTTATAAGTCCATGGACTAGGCTGTGGCTCTGTGACTGAAGGGAAAGGGCCATATATAAAAGATTTTGTCATAGAAGAAACATCAAAATTTTGCAGCAGATTCAATATTAAATAAATTCTCTCAGGAGCAGCTAGATGGTGCACTGAAAAGAGCACTGGCCCTGGAGTCAGGAGGACCTGAGTTCAAGTCCGGCCTCAGACACTTGACACAATTACTAGACATGTGACTTTGGGCAAGTCACTTAACCCCAATTGCCCTCCAAAAAGCAAATAAAATAAAATAAATTCTCTCCTCTCTTTTCCTTTCCTCTCTTCTCTTTTCTTTTTGCTTTGTCTCATTTCATATAATCTCATAATATTATATTCTGTTCTGCTACATTATATTGCTATTTTGTATAGTGTTTCATTGCATTGAATTTGTATTGTATTGTATTACATTGCATCATATAATTTTGCTATATCATGTTCTATTATTTTACATTACATCATAACATATTGCAACATATGCCATCCTATCATGTTATATTCACATACATTATGTTATACTTTTGTAATGCTAATGGTGATTTGAAGAACTTCTCTGCCCCTTAATAGACCTCAGGGAATTTGAACACCTTCCTTACCCTTAATAGACCACATGGAGCCCATGGTGGGAGCTTGCTGAAAAGGTGGAACAGGAAGGGTGGAGCAGGAAATAGCACGAGAGGACACTAGCAGAGTTGGGAACAGGCAGTATGGAGGCAAAGGAGCTAGCATGAATGAGAGAGGGGCATTTTTCTTAATGGAGTCTGTTTTATTTTGAAGGCCTGATGGAGGGAAGGCTTGGGGATGTTGTTGCTTGCTGCATTGGTTATGTGTACCAACTTCTTAGTTGCTAGGATAGATTTTTCTTTCTGGTATTTGAATAAATGTTTTGGTTCTGTTTTCCATGTGGTTATTCTGTTACATTTTGTGATTCAGAACTACACTACCATATTCATAGACACTGTGGTCACTGTGAACATTGCATTGGCATTATAACTTTGTATATAAATATTGGGAAAATATTTGGGAATAATTTTCATACAGATGATAGCTGAACTTATTAAAGATGATGAGTTTATCAATAAAAAAATAAACATAGGGTGAAAAGAAAGTGAAGTTCACCTCCAAGTTAGTGAAGTTGAAATGGAAAAAGAAAGAACAAAGAATATTGAGGAAGGGTTAGGTAAATAAGAGAATTTTGATACTGAAGTCACATCAAAACTAGAAAAGAAAGATTATCCAGAAGGAGTATGTGATCAACAGGGTAAAATGCTTCAGAGATTAAGAAAGATGATGATTTCCAATAGCCTATTAGATTTTGCATTTACAAGATCATTGGTAATTTTGGAGAAGGCAGTTTCCATTGTACAATGAATTCAGAAGCCAGGTTATAGATGGTTTAGAAGAAGATAAAAAGAATGGAAATAGAGGCATCAAATACAGTCAGAGTTTATCCAGTGTGATGAGAATATTATTTACCAAGATTTCAAACACTAAAAAAAAGATTTTTCTAAAAGGCACGTTGAAGTCATGCTCCTACTCAATAAATTCCAGTGACTTCTTATTGTCTCCAGGATAAAATTTTTTTTAAAAAATACTGTTTAGCATTTAAAGCTCTTCTTAACCTAGCCACTCCTCCCAACTCCCTAGTCTTATACCTTATTCCATGCTATGTACTCTTCAACCCACTGACAGCAACCTCTTCACTGTTTTCAAATGAAATGTTTCATGTCTCTGTTCCAGGCATTTTCTATGGCTGTACTTCTATTTCTGGAAGGCTGTCTTTCCTCATTTCTGCCTCCTGAATTCCCTAAGAAATTTCAAGTCACAACTAAAATCCCACCTTCTACCAAAACTCTTTCCTAATTTCTTTTAATTAATTCTAATTTATGTTTTGTATGGCTTGTTTGTACATATTCATTTGGTTGTCTAACTCATCAGATGGTGAGCTCCTTGAGGGCAGGGTCCACATTTTGTCTCTTTTTGTATCCACAGTCCTTAGTGCAGTGCTTAGAAAATAGTAGGCTTTTAATTAAAGCTTATTGACTAAGTACTACTATATCCTTATTTTATATCTTTGCTATGTTAAAGTGAATTAGATCTTAAACTGTTCAATGACCAGCTTTTACTTAATTTAGTCCCAATATCAAACCCAAACTAAAAATGTGTTTGTAGGAAGCAGGCAAGGAAAAAATAGATAAGGAGAAATTGAAGATAACAGGGAGAGGGGAATATAATGGGGGCAATCTACTGGAGAAGGGATTTGCTAAAAAGGGACTCTCTTTTACTCTGAAGCTAGAGCAAAGGATGTGATAGTGGAAGATAAATTTTGAATGATGAGAGATGAGGAGAGATAAAAAGGGTGCTCTGACAAAGTGGCCTCTCTTATTTCATGAAAGTATGAGGTCATTAAGGGACAGAGTGAATTGGGAAATTTAAGGAGAGTTAAGAAGGCTTGGAATATCTGCTTTGAAAGGTAGATAGAGAATTAGTTAGGAAGCAGGACAGGATTTTCTTGCTATAGTGAGGACACATTTTGAATTGTTGTTCATTTATGTCAGATTTTTCATTATTCCATGGACCATAATATGCCAATAATTTCCATGGGGTTTTCTTGGCAGAGATATTGGAATTATTTGTCATTTTTCTATCCAGTGGATTAAGGCAAACAGAAGTTACATGACTTGCTCAGAGTCATACAACTAGTAAATGTATGAGCCTGGATTTGAACTCAAGTCTTCCTGACTCCAGACATAGCACTCTATCCACTGAGATATGTAACTGCTCTTCAGGAATAGATATCAATAAATTTGTAGTGAACCCAGTGAGCAAGTTTTCATGATTTACTTCAGATCTGTTCATACTGTATGGTTAGTAGTGAATAAGTCAGATGACATAAGTAATCCTGGATTGGTATTTAGTAAGATGAAACTGCCATTAGGATAAAGATGCATAGGTTTTGATAGCAGAATATAGATAAAATGAGTTGACTCTCTAAGAGGATTAGGATAAGGAAGGAAGGAGAGTATATCCAGTTCAGAAATAAGGACTTGGACAAGAATTGAGGGTCAAGAGAATGGAAGTATTGAGGAAGGAACCAAAATGGCAGAGAAAAGGCAACAACTCACCTGAACTTTTCTTCAAATCCCTCCAAAACACCTTTAAATAATGTTTCAGAAAAATTCCTAGTGCAACAGAACCCACAAAAGTAAGTGATAAAATAATTTGCCAGCCAGAGAAAACTTAGTAGGTCAGCAGGAAAGATCTGTTGCACCTTCCTGAAAGTCAAGTTCTGTCCAGCACAGGTCATGCCAGCAACACCCAGGATCAGGTTTTAGGAGTGACTAAATGAGCAGGAGCAGTAGCAACTTCTGCAGTTTTCAGTCCACAGATGGTAATGGAGTAAGCACAACTGCTCAGGAGGAGATCTGAGGAGGTCTATTTGCTAGCACTGAGGCAAAACTCTGTTGCTTTGCCTGTACTTGAACCTAGGCCACAGTCTTAGGAGGCAGTTCCAGGGCAAGGAAGAGCTCTACCACATCACACCTTGTAGCTACAGTGTAGTAGGATCCCTCATCACAATTCCAGGGCAGAAAAGAGTGCTTATGGTCTTTCACAGACCAGAGAATAGGTCAGGAGAATAGTAAACATACCTCTTTTTATATCATACTATCTTGGGAGAACTGAAAACTTACAAGTCCTTAGAGGTATCCCTGAAAATAGCTGCATAAAATCCCCAAAGCTTGGGACAGTGTGCCCTTCATCCTGGAAGAAAAGCCCTATTTTAACAAAGAGTTCAAAGTCAAGAAATAGATGGGAAAATGAGCCAAAAAAAATTCTAATCATACCATCACTATGGTAACAAGGAATTTTAAAACTTACACTCAGAAGGAAACAATGAAGTCAAAACTTCGATATTCAATCATGTGAGAAAAACCTAAATTGGTCATAGATCATGGGGAAAGGTCAAAAAGGATTTTGAAAGTAAGAGAGGTAGAAGAAAGTTGGGAAGAAAAATGAGAGTGATGCAAGAAAATCATGCAAAAAAAGTCAATAGCTTAGTGAAGGAGATATAAAAAAACTTGAAGAAAATAACACCTTAAAAAACAGAAAAAGCCAATGAGAAGAAGAATGACTTAAAAAGCAGAATTAGCCAAATGGAAAAAAAAAAGAGGCATAAAATTTTACTGAAGAAAATAATTCCTTAAAAATTTGAATGGAGCTAATGGAAGCTAATGACTTCATGAAAAATTAACAAACAATAAAACAAAGCCAAAAGAATGAAAACATAGAAAACAATGTGAAATATCTCACTGGAAAAACAATTGACCTAGAAAATTGTTCCAGGACAGATCATTTGAAATTTTGGGGGCTACTGGAAAGCCATGATAAAAACAAAACAAAACAAAACAAACAAAAAAAAACCCCTAGACATTATCTTTGAAGAAGTCATCAAGGAAAACTACCCTGATATTTCAGAAACAGAAAGTAAAATAGAAATTGAAAGAATCCACTGAACATCTCCTAAAAGAGATCCCAGAATGAAAACTCCCAGGAATATTATAGTCAAATTCCAGATTTCCCAATTCAAGGAGAAAATATTGCAAGCATCCAGAAATAAATAATTCAGGCCTCATGGAGATGCAATCAGAATAATAGAAGATTTCACAGCTCCTACATTAAAGCATTGGGGAGCTTGGAATATGATATTCCAGGGGCAAAGGAGCTAGTATTACGAGCAAGAGTCACCTACCCAGAAAAACTGAGTATAATCCTTCAGGTGGAAAAAGGACATACAATGAAATAGAGGAATTTCAAGCATTCTTGATATAAAGATCAGAACTGAATAGAAAATTTGACTTTCAAATAAAAGACTCAAGAGAAATATGAAAAAAGGCAAAGAGGAAGGAGAAATCATAAGGGACTTAATAAGATCAAATTGTTTACATTCCTGCATGGTAACATGATACTTATAACTTAAAAGGACATTCTCATTATTAGAGAAGTTAGAAGTATATTTAGACAGAAATCACAGATGTGAGTTGAATATAAAGCAATGATATCTAAAACATATAAAATTAAGGGCTGTCATAGGAAAGTTTTGGGAGAAAGCAAAAGGGAATGATAGAGTGGGGTAAATTATCTCACATAAAAGAAGCAAGTAAAAGCTTTTACATTGGGGGGAAAGTTTGGGGGAGGTGAGGAGGAATTGAGTGAACCCTACTTTCATCAGAATTGGGTCCAAGAGGGAATAACATATGTACTCAATTTGGCATAGAAATCTATCTTAACCTACAGGAAAGTAGGAGGGGAAGGTGACAAGAGAAAGGGGGAGGGGTGATAGAAGGGAAGGCAAATTGGGGGAGGGTATAGTAAGATGCAAAACACTTTTGAGGAGGGGCAGGGTGAAAAGGAAGTGAGAATAGAGTAAATGAGGGGAATAGGATGGAGGGAAATAAAGTTAGAAATAGTTACTGGGGGTAAAAAATTCAAGCATGCTTCTCTGATAAAGCCCTCATTTCTCAAACATATAGAGAACTAAATAAAATTTACAAAAGTAAGAGCCATTCCCCAGTTGATAAATGACCAAAATGCATGCACAATTTTCTGATGAAGGAATCAACTGTCTATAGTCATACTTTGAAAAAAATGCTCTATTGATTGGAGAAATGTTAATTAAAACAAGTCTGAGGTATTGTGTCATACCTATTAGATTGGCTAATAGTGCAGAAAAGAAAAAAAGGCAAATGTTAGATGGGATATGGGAAAAATTAGACATTAATGTGTTGTTGGTGAAGTTGTGAACTTATTCAGCCATTCTATAGAGCAATTTGAAACTATGCCCAAAGGGCTATAAAACTATGCATACCATTTAACCTAGCAATACCACTACTAGGTCTGTATCCCAAAAGAAATAATATAAAATAAAATAAAGGAAAAGGGCCTATATGTACAAAAATATTTATAGTAGCTATTTTCTGGGGACAAAGAACTAGAAATTGGGGGAATGCTCATCAGTTGGGAAATGGCTTAACAAATTGTGCTATGTGATTATTATATGGGCCCTCAACCTCTCTTCTCTGAGCCCAGCAGAGGAAGTCCCATCCAGAAATCCAGAGATCTTTGACTCTTGTGGAAACCCCACTGTTGAAGTTGATCTGTACACTGAAAAAGGTCTTGCCTGAGCTGCTGTGACTAGTGGTACTTCTACCAGCATCCGAAATGCCTTTGAGCTCTGAGACAATGATAAGACTTGCTATATAGGGAAAGATGTCTCAAAAATGATTGACCACAGAAATAAAACTATTGCCTGGACCCTGATTAGCAAGAAACTGAATGTTATAGAGCAGGAAAAGACTGATAAGTTGATGATAGAGATGTATGGCCCTGAGAATAAATCTAAATTTGATGCAAATACCTTATTGGGAGTGTCTCTGGCTGTTTGTAAGGATGTTTGTAAGGAGCTGGTGAGAAAATCGTCACCCTGTACTGCCATATTGCCAACTTTGCAGGCAATGATGAACTCATCCTACTAGTTCCAGCCTTAAACATGATCAGTGGTGGCTCCCATGTCAGGAACAAGCTCTCCATGCAGGAGTACATGATTCTCCCTGTTGGAACAGCAAACTTCAAGAGGACTGTGTTCATTAAATCTGAGGTCTACCACAATCCGAAGAATTCATTTATAAGGACAAGATTCCACCACCATAAGAGATGAAGGTGGCTTTGTTCCTAACATCCTGAAGAACAAAGAAGTTCTGAAGCTACTAAAGAATGCTATTGGTAAGGCTGGCTATACTGATAAGATCATAATTAGCATGGTTGTTGATGCCTCAGAATTCCCCTGATCTGGGAAATATGACTTGGACTTCAAGTCTCATGATGATTCCAGCAGATACAGCTCCCCTTGTGAGCTTTCATACCTTTATAAGACCTTCATCAAAGACACCAGATATGGTGTCTATTGAAGATCCCTTTGACCAGGATGATTAGGAATGTTGGAAGAATTTCACTGCTGCTGCAGGCATCCAGATGGTAGGGGATGGTCTCACAGTGACCAATCCCAAGCACATTGAAAAGGAGGTGAATGAGAAAACTTTCACCTGCCTCCTACCCAAAGTGAACCACATTGGCTCCATTACTGAATCTCTCCAGGCATGCAAGCTGGTCCACTCCAGTGGGTGGAAAGTAATGGTTTCCTATTGCTCTGGGGAGACTGAAGATAGCTTCATTGCAGACCTGGTAGTGTGTCTCTGCACTGGGCAGATCAAGATGCCCCCTGTTGATTTGAGTGTCTGATCAAGTATAACTAACTTCTCAGAATTGTGGAAGAGCTGGCCAGGATGGCTATATTTGCTGGAAGGAACTTCATAAACCAGGGGGCCAAGTAAGCTCTGAGGTCTCCTGGCCTCACAGGCACCAGTTACCTTTGTAGATGTCTGCTCTTGTCCTAAGAATGGATGATATCAAGTACTAGACCAGTTTTATTTTGGGGGCAGGGGCCTCTGCTTCTTAACTTCCCTCTCCCCTCCACCTTTCTGTGATGTCTCACTGCTTCCCTAAAACTATCTTACCAGATACTGCACTTGATCATCTGGTGCTTTGTTGGAAGAGCCTTTTTATCACTGGGATAGAATTATCTGTTCTCACCTCCAACCCCAGTGTTGATTTGTGGAGCCATATACTTGTGATGCAACCTCAGTGAACCCACAGGTCAGATCCTTAGTGGCTTCTATGTGCAGAATAAAAGTATTCAATAACTCAAACCCCCCTCACAAAAAAAAAGAAAGAAAGGGAGGAAGGAAGGAAGGAAGGAAGGAAGGAAGGAAGGAAGGAAGGAAGGAAGGAAGGAAGGAAGGAAGGAAGGAAGGAAAGAGGCAAGGAAAGAAAGGAAGAAAGAAAGGAAGAAAGAAAGAAAGGAAAGAAAGAAAGAAAGAAAGAAAGAAAGAAAGAAAGAAAGAAAGAAAGAAAGAAAGAAAGAAAGAAAGAGAGAGAGAAAAAGAAAAGAAAGAAAATGATGAGTAGGATATTCTCAGAAAAAACCTGGAAAGTCTTACATGATGAGATACAAAGTGAAATGTACAAAGTGAAATGAACAGCAACATTGTAGGATGATCAGCTGTGAATGACTTAGCTATTCTCAGCAACAAAATGTTTCAAGACAGCCCTGAAGGATTCACGATGAAAAAATGCTGTCCATTCCCAGAGAAAGAAATGGTGGTGTCTGAATACAAACTGAAGAATACTTTTCTCTTGAGGGTTTCTCCGGACCCCCCCCCCCTGCCCCCGCCACCTTGTCTGTTTCCTTTCACAACATGACTAATAGGGAAATTATTTGCATAACTACACATGTATGATATATATCAAATCATTTGCCTTCTAAATGGAAGGTGGGGTGGGGAGGGAAGAAGGAAGAGAATTTGGAACTCAAAGTTTTAAAAACAAATATTAAAAAATGGTTTTGCATGTAACTGAGGAAGATAAAATACAAACTAAAAAGACAAACTGTTATCTAAAAAAGAGGGGAGGGAGGAGGAAAATGAAAGTCTTGCTGGGGCCAAAGAAAAAGGTCAGGGATCATAAGGCATAGAAAAAGACAAAATGATGAAAGAAAATGATTAGATAAAGGAATACTGGTATTTATGAACATGGTAAGATTAAAGGTTTGTAGTACTAGCTATGTGTAACTGTAATGGAAATACAAATTTAAAGATCTTCCCTGCCCCTAGGCTAAAGTGCACCTGGAGCCTGGGGTGAATCAATAAGGTTGTTACATTCTCTGAGCCAGGAGAAGGCTATATAAGCCCTGATGTGTAGCTTTGTTTTGGGGCTCACTTTGAGAAGTGTTCTGTGATTTGATGACACTCTGGGAAGCCAGTGTTGAGAGTCCCCTGGCTTTGAAAAACCCAGATGTTGAAACCCAGATGTTTATTTGGTATGGATGTAATGGTTGGACAGTTTGGAAACTGTCCGCTTGATCTGTTTCTCTGTCTTGATAATTCTGTCTGTGTATACTGAAGTTCGGGGTGCTGACCTTTTCCCCCTGAACTAGGTAAAAGATCCATATTTGACTGATTAAAGTAACCTTGTTAACCCATTTTGAGTTGCTTTCCTTTATCAAAGCAGATCCAAGAACCTGTGTTGGCAGCCACCCTGGGAACACTGGGGTGTTTGCTGCTACAGTAACTGAGATGGAATAAAAGAGTAACTCACAGAAATTGGATAGGTTGACCAGCTAGTAAATTGAACTATTTGAGGGGACATTAAATGTGTATTTTGAATTCTCCTATTATAAGATAATAAGATAGGGAGGAGAAAAAGAGTACATCAATCATTAAATTCAATGAGAGGAAGTAGAATTTTCTAAGGACTTTGTAGATAGCCACTAAGGTCTTGATTGAATGATAAATTCAGATAATATGAACTTCAAAGAAAGAGAAGAACCAGTGAATTGGTGTTCATTGTGGGCAGGAAAGAAGGTGTGAATGAAAATGTATCCAGTACTAGAAAGGATAAAAAAGCAAGTGATGTCATCAGGAGGAAAAGGGAGTCATATTTTAATAATGATCAAAAGATGGAAGGAGTGATAAATAGAGAGTTTTAAGTTAGGGTGGAAAGATTCTGTCCAATATAGAGCAGGAATTACATGTTACACAATGGGAGAAGTAGAGAATCAGGCAGATTTAAAGTACAATATTAGAGAATGAGGTGCACTCAGAGTTCAAAATCACTGCTTTAAGGGGGCAGTAAAAGTATGTAGTGATATGGTAATCATTGACAAGTAAATCAAGTCAGAAGATAAGTGATTAAAGAGAGTTATTTGGAAGGAGGCATATGATTAGATGGTTCACCTTTCTCCCTCCCATCCTCCTTTAGTTACAACTCAAAAAAGCAATAACAGATAGATGTATGGGCTCCTAGTAAGGATTCAGAGGTGTCTAGCTTGCCCTGGAGAAGACTCTGGGAGTTAGGAAGCAGAAGGAGTCTTGTCCAAAGATAGTATTTTGATGTTGTAGATGGTGCTAAGGGAATATACTAGTTGGGAAGTAGGTGTCTATAGTTTGGTACTAGAAATGTCCCTGGGCCATAGCCTAACAGAAAGAACTTGTAGATCCAGTATTTGTAGAAAGGTTTTTTTCACCAGAGGATTCCTTATAGCAATGATATTCCAGAAGCAGTCCCTATCCTTATCCTTATTGACGGAATGTCAAGGAATATTTGAAGTACCACAAATTTCATCTTATAAGGCTAAGGTAATCTTCATCATCCATAGGAAAACAGGTGGACAAGTTTTGTTTACTGCAGAGTTTGTTGCACTTATAGGCATCCAAGAGAATATTTTGTCTTTCTGCATCCCTTGTTATCCATATTTCAACCATCAGTAAAGTTTAGTTTGATCTGGTTTTGTACTGCAAACCTGGATCATAGCCTTCACACAGCTGGTCCAGCAAGCTGCTGGGAGCTTTAGTGATAAGAAGCCTGGCTGCTTTGAATCTTAGGCTTGGAAGCATCTTTTAAGATGTGCCAGTCTTGGTCTGTCACACAGGAATGTGGGTTGTTCTTCAGTAGATGGAACAATCAGCTAGACTAGAATTACTATACTGAAAGGGACACCAAAATTCTAGGTACACCAAGGGCTGGATTTCTACGGCATTAAAAAAAAGAAATGATACTAACGGATTCTTGGACAAGTGAAAAATAATATTTCTTTAGAAATATTAATAACTAGTGACAAATATGGTCTACCCCCCCTTCCAATTTTCCTAACAACTTCATTAGGGTAATATATACATATATCAAGAGCATGTTTAATAAAGGTATAAAAAAAGAATAGATAGGAATTTGCAACAAAAAAATGTTTTATAGAACACTACATTAGTGCAGTCAGCATTTACTAAAAAATTCAGAGCATAAGAAATTTATTTTTAAGATTATATAAAATTGATTTGATAGAGAAAAAATACTTTTAAAGGATAATATGCACCAAGTTGTCTCCCTCATGTACATAAAGATCAAGCCAGATTCTTTGAATTATAGTGTGTTAGTTTGTTGACTCTCTAAAGATGAAGTCAGACATAAAACAGGAAGACTGATCTTTGCCAAAGTGTCTACCACTGTGACATTGCAAATGGCAGAAGTATTCACTATAGATGTTGAGGTAGTCCAGATGCTCTTGCTTGTGCATTACATTGGACTAATTGCATCAAGTTTTGGAAAATTGCAGAGCTTCCTAAATTAGAATTATTATGATCACTCCAGAGTTGAGTATAATACTCCATATGCATGGTGGGTGGGGGATGGGGTGGAGGACATGAATAATTATTATTTTCTGCTGGCTGTGATAACACATATTTGGATAGGCTGAAGCTAGTGGATTGCTTGAGCTTGGGCAGGTTAAAACTTCGATTACAATTAATTGTGGGATGAGTATTGTGGGAAGTAATTGTGGACTACTAGCCTGGGGAGGGAGAGGCAGGGGGGGGGGGAAGGGAAGGAAGGAAGGAAGGAAGGAAGGAAGGAAGGAAGGAAGGAAGGAAGGAAGGAAGGAAGGAAGGAAGGAAGGAAATGATGATTCTGTTTAGCTTATGGATGAATTCTAGAACTGTCTACCAGTACTTGTAACTGGGGCAGGCACTGTGGATGAATAATGAACTGGGCCCGGAATTGAATAGCAGGAGGAAAGCAAAATTGATTGCCTTTTAGAAATTATGCTGTGCATCTAACCAAGTCAAGTTTCTTTCCACAAAAAGATGCATCTTTTTAATATTCTTTCATGTGATTGGGCTGTAATAAACTAATGAATAAACATTTGTCAAGAACATATAGTATTCTAACAAATGGTCTACATGTTGAGAATACAAAGATGAAACAGTCTCTGATCTCAAGAACTTAAATTCTGTTGGGGAAATGTAACATATCTCCAGATATTTTGTATTAAGGGAGAGGGGCAGCAGAATGTGGAAGGGAAAGAAATAAACCTTTATAGAGCACTTATTGTGCTAAGTGCTTTAGGAATACAAAGTAAATACAGGATAAGGTCTTATATAGAAGATGGCAGTTTTACTGAATGACAAGTTGAGCAAAAGAAGCAGCACAAAAAAATATTATCAGAGATATGTGTGGCTAGAAACAAAGCAGTGGGGGGATGGTTCTGTAATAAGAGCTAGGAATAATCATTCTATATGCTTCACAAATATCTCCATGTTGGACTAAACACCCAGCTGGTTGTGTACAAACCCTATGGAGAGATTGCCAAAGAATACGAGAAAAAAATAGTACGGGCTGAGAAACATGGATGAATGGGTCACCATATGTACCACTGAAAGAAATACTCACATCAATGAAAACACAGCTTTACCAAAATATTGAAGTGGAGAATCAGAGTAGTCTGCTTGCTCTAAAAACTAATTTAAACTTTCTTCATGATGCTATAGCATGTAAGTATGAGAGAAATGTCATAGGTTTTAAAGTCAGGAGATCTAGGTTCAAAATCTTATTTTTACCATTAACTATCTATATGACTGAGGATAAGTCTCTCATTGTCTTTGGGACTCATTATGCTCATCTATGAATGGAGGGTTTTGAATTAGATTACAAATACAATTCTATTTCAGCTCTAATCTACTGAGATTCTAAGTAGCTGTAAAGTAAAACCCTAGTAAATCATTTATAGATTTAGAAGTATAAGCAACCTTGGAAACTATTTAGTTTAACCCTCTTATCTTACAGATGAGAAACTACCCCAAATAAAGGAAGTGATTTGCCCAAGATCCCATTAGAACAAAGTGAAAGGGTCAGGATGCAAAGCTAACTTCTCTAACAACAGATTGAATGTTATTTCATTGATCCAAACTGGAATTTAATAATCTTCTATGTCCTAAGTGACTCCAGGAATGTAAATTGCAGAAGAGGTGATGATAGTCATTGGTTTTGGTAGTTTCTTCACCAGAAAGTTCTTATACCAATGAAATTATGGGTCAGAATGAAAAAAAAAATAATAAAAATATAGTTGTTATATGTGTTTGTAGTTACACTGTTTGTAGTTATTTTCCTTGCAATCACCCTGTGAAGTAGTTAGTCCTAGTTTTACTATCCTTCATGTATTGCTTAGGAAAATTAGATTTATCAAGTTTAATAGGTGTGCCCATAGTTTCATGGCAAGCAAGTAGAAGATCAAATAAGCTCTGTGCCTTGGCTGAATTCTACCAGTTTCTTTACCAATTTAGTTAAAGGAGTGTTTAGATGTAGACTGTAATAACATGGCTTTACTGAGCCCTGACCTTGAAGGCAATGAAACTAAGAGATTTTGTGAATCCAATTAGAAAAGTTTAATTGTAACATTTGTTAAAAAGAAGTGAATCTTGAAGCACTAGCTCTTAACTTTTAAGAAGTAGCTTCATGAGAGACAAATAAACATATTGACCATTTTTATCCCAAATAGAAACCCAACCTATGATCCAATTCAATCACTTGGAATTTCTGGCATCTTTTTCAAATTTCCCTAATGACACTCTAGGAAGGAATGTGAAGCTGACCCTAATGGATGTGATGTATGAGGGTTATTAATGGTAACCAATACTATGGTGAATGATTAAATGGAACAATTACCAACTCGTCAGCCCTTATTCAATGTTCAACTTAGAATGGAATGGAAATCACCAGCTCATTTCACATTGTCTGTTGATTCATCGCCAGCTTTCCTCCCTGTTAATACCTAGCTGGATGATGTTTAAGCTGGTGAGTCATTGGAGAGATGAAACATTTCATACTTTACTACTAATCCCTCTAACCCACCTAGCTCCTTAATCTTCCTTGTTTTGATCGAAATCTACTTCTTAAACACTGCTAAGTATGCTGTACCCAGCCATTCTCTTAGCAAACTTCTTACTTCAGTTTTTTTTTATTTCTTTATGTATGATTTCATTTAAGTGCCAAGTATTTCATAATTCGAGCTGACACTTCAGAAGTGTAGCATAAAGAATTAGCATGAATATGCTCATTATCTCAGTCTTGTGTGTAAAGGTTCCAAAAGCCTAAGAACCATAAAAACTCCTCATATATTAAAACTCCTCAAATCCATTAAATGTTATCAAAGGTTTAACAAAAGGAAGGAAATAATTTCCTGTCATTAAGAAGCTTCCCAATTCCTCCTCCCCATTCTGGGGCTTCTGTTGATGGTAGGAGAGGAAGCCAAGAAGGGGAATGGGGAGGATGAATTGAGAAGGAAGTTTAGCCAGCTCTCCCACCCTGTCTTGGTGTCTGGCCTAGTCTGTATTTTGAAAATAAGCTTTCATAGAAAGCATTTTTTTAAAGATTCCAAATTATTTTCTACAGTATTTTCTGTTATCTTGTAAGAGATTACTGATCTAGAGAAGAAGCAAAATGAAAGTGTTTGTACCTAACTAATCAAAATTTATCCGTCATATCCAGGGAACCTGCCATAGCACCTGTAAATACTTATTTAATACACAGGTGTTAGAATGTATATATTTGCAAACCAGCTTGCCAATTTGCAGCCTCTTTTTTTTTTCTCTTTTAATGCTAGTAGGACAATCAGTCAGCCATTGTATTTGTAGGGGCATAAAGACCAAATAAAGCAGTTCCCTAATCCTCCTCACTTCCATCTGTTTGGGCCTTGCTTCTCAGGTATAATTTAGACAGGCAGATGTGCAATCCGGGAAATGTTCCAAGTTCACTTTATTTACTTCCTTTTAAAGGAAAAGTAGGCCTTCAATACCATCTTCAAGAGACAATTTCATTTCTCCAAGCATTCCACCTCAGCTTCAAAATATTTGCAATTCTCAGATCACAGACTGTTGGCTTATTCACTGAGGCTTACTAGGTGGTCTTTCCTATATGTCAAATATGGCCACTGGCTACTTCTTCTCTTTATTCCACCCCTGTTCTTTTACTGATCTCTCTTATGGGATACTGGCTCTGGGGAGGTCACTGCAAGTAGCTGAAGAGTAGGTCCTATATCAGCCTAGGAATAAGCATTTATGTAACTCCTACTATGTGCCAAGCCCTAGGCTAAGTGCTTCTCCCCCTTTTAAAGAACATTTTTGGAATTTATTTATTTAGTTTTCAACATTCATTTCCACAAGATTTGGAGTTACAAATTTTCTCCCCATCTCTCCCCTACCCCTCACCCCAAGATAGCAAGCATACTGAATACCCCTTCCCCCAGTCTGCCCTCTCTTATATTCCCCCTACCCCTCCTTACTTTCTTTTAGGGCAAGATGAATTTCTACATCAACTAAGTGCTTTAATATCATCTCACTTGGTCCTTACAACAACCATACAAGTAGATGCTGTTTTTATCCTCATTTTAGAGTTGTGGAAACTGAGGCAGAGTTAAGTGTCTAAATCCAGATTTGAATTCAGGACTTTCTGACTCCATGCCCAGAGCTCAATCCACTGTGCTATCTACCTTGTAGTTGCTGAAGCCCTGACACAAAACATCTCCTAGTATCCATAGCACCCTAGAGAAGTGGATATATCCAGCAGAGGATAGAGCACTAGACAAGATTTCAGGATAAACTGAGTTCAAATGTTATCTCATTTACAAGTGTTGTGACTCTAGGCAAGTCATTTAACCCCTATCTTCTTCAATTTCTCATCTATAAAATGTAGTTAACACTAACATCTATGTCACAGGGTTGTAAGGATCAATGAGTTCACATAAGTAAAAAAGAAAACTTAAAATACTATATAAATTCTGGCTATCATCATTAATATTATTATTAATTACTGTAGGGAGACTGTTCTCAAACTGGGGTCTTATAAAAACACAATAGCTAACTACTAAATCACTGTTTCTTGGCAAAAAATTTTACCTTTTTAATCCAACTGTAAAATGGGTAGCATTTAACTATATCATTTGGGGTTTTTAAGAAAGAGATACTTTACAAACATTTAAATGCTACAAAACTATTATTTGTTACAATTTTGTTTGTTATTATCATTACTTTTCAATTGAGTGAGCCCTCATAACTTTCATATGTTGAGTCTAGGAATGACAGTGGCGGTTATGAAAAGTATATTGAAAATTATGAAGTATCGTGAAAACAAGTTTTTTGTAGTAGTGGTGATAGTGGTAATGATGATGATGGTGATGGTGATAATTTTATGATAAATACAGGATAAACACTTACTAAACACTTGCTAACTTGTTAAAGTTGTTGTCAAGTGACAATACATATAAATCCTATTGCAAACAGAAAAGCATTATTTAATATTAGCTGACATAATAAATTATTATCAATTCCCCATGAATTCCCATCTCACAGACAACTTAGGTACCTTGTTTCTTTAAGTTTAAAACATCAAGGTCTATTTTCTTGTAAAGTTCTTAGAACATGGCAAAAGTCCTCAAAATAAAATGGGTGCCCACTGATTGTGGAATAGCTGAACAAACTGTGTTTTCTGATTATTGTGGAATATTTCTGCCTTGTAATATATGACAGTGATAGAGTAAAAAAATCACTCACTCTGGAGTAACCTCACTGTAACTTTTAACTTCTTGTAACCTTACTGGGTCTTAGTTTTCAAGTTGGTAGAAATGAGAGGGCCTTCCATCTCTAAACTTATGATCCTATGGTACCTCAAACAGAAAGAATCCAGAGAAACTTGAAGAGAGTTTTATGAAATGATGCAGGTCAAAAGAAGCAGACCCAAGGAAACAAGTCACTCAATGAGAGCATTAATGTTAAAAGAAACAGCATTAAAAATCATCAGAGATCAGATTAATCTTCAATCTTTTCAACAAAGAGCTGATAATGAAACATCACATTCTTTTCTTTCCAAAGAAGTGGTAGATGAAAAATTAGGAATAGCTTGTTGGATTAGGTAGTATGTGTTTATTTCTCTTGATTTTTTTTTTTAGAATGGAAGGTTCATTTGGTGGGAGTAATTGTGAAGTATTAGTGGTTTAAAAAATAGCAAAAATTCAAATAAAGTCAATAAGAATTAGGAACTTACTGTATGCCAGGAACTCTTATAGTTATTAGAGATACTAAGATGTGTGAAAACTGACCCTATTTTCACATTCTTCTGAAGGAGATAACATGACAACAACTATGACCATACAACATACACACGGGATAAATTGGAAGTAATTTCAGAGAAAAGGCACTAGCTTTGCTGGAGAGGACAGGGAAAAGAGGGGCCTGGAAAAGCTGAGTGCAAAAGACAGGATTTGTGCTGAGTCTTGGAGGAAACTGGGGAAGCCAGGAGACAGAGACAAGGAGACAGAAATAGCCAATGAAATGGCACAAAATTGGGAACCATTTCCCAACATGGGTGAGGAACTGTAAGAAAGTCAGTGTTGCTGAAAATGAAGTGTAAGAAGACTGGAAATATGTGTAATGTTTGAACAGACACATCATTTTATATGTGGTCCTAGAGTAATAGGGAAACATTATTTTAAAATTAAGTAGAATCAATAAAGAAAACAGCAAAATGAGTAATATATTCATGAATGTCTTAAAGCCAATTGCCAATTGTCCTTGTTTGTTTAGTCACACCTATTCACTCAGATCTTCAAAAGAACAATGCACTTACTGCTTCTCCTGGGAATGAAGTTAATCCCTTTCAATATGAAATTGTTTGTTTGACTTTCAAAGAACACTGTAGTCAGTCATTCAGTGATGTCTGACTAACTGTACATGATGGTGAGACCATGTTGGGAGAGGTCAATTGGATGCATGAAAACATGGTAGCAGATGGTGAAATAGTGTGTGGGAAATGGGGTGGGGTAAAAAGACTCTCACAGATAGAGATGAAAAGATTAACTATAGGTGACAGCTGCTGGTGAGGGAGTTGACAGATTTTTTTTTCCCAGGTATCCAAGCCTCCTCACCACATTTGCTATAGAAATGGAAAATATGAAACCAACACTGGCACATTTGATCTGTTTTGGCATCTCCCAGAAGTCGTGCATTACTGTCATCAGTAAAATGAGCCAAGAATTGATAATTTGAAATAGTTGGCAATGTAGTTGTACAACTGAGTATCAAGTGCTTCTGATCCCTTCTGCTCTCCTTTTGCTGAAGAACAGTTTTTAGAAAGATAATTTAAAAAAAATTCCAAGTCAGTCAACAGAGAGGAAGTGAATGTCAACACATTTTATTGCACATCTCAGCTTAATACAATGTGCCCCAATCCCCTCTGTTCCCTTCCTTCTTTGTGGAAAACTGTGATGTAGATAGTGATGACTCAGTGTGAGAATGACTGAACAGCAACTTTGACCTTTTCCCCTCACGTCATTGTTCTCTCTGCTTGCCACAAACTGTTCTGGATTATTTTAATTCTCCTCTGAGCAAATGCAAATAGATTATCTGTAGTGCTTTGTTGTTGATGATGTAGGTTTAGGCTTATGGAGAAAGTGTGTGGAAATGAAAGCAGCTTTAGAATCTGGGGACTCATTTCTCTCCAGTGATGATTCTGTCACCCCCAGGTAGCATTCAGCTCACTAGGTACTACTTGATGCAATCATACACCGACTCTAGCAATGGCTTTATTACTAGGGTGTGACACAGATACAGGGGAGAAGAGAGTCTACTGATTTATAAGATGCCCATATTTTAGCAGTGTCTTTCTCTAACAGCCAAGGGCCAAAACTACTTATATTACAATCATTTCCACTTTAGAGTCATCAAAATCTTCTTTATGACACTCTGTTCTCTACAGATAGGAACTCCTATAGGATTATAGTGCATCACATGCAGTTAACTGCCTGAGGTACCATTGAGTGCACTGTACCAGACAGGCATCTAAATACTGCCCTGGAGGCCTGGGAGAGTCCATTTCCTTACTGAGTGCCTAATGTTACTAAGAAATGACTTTTACACCTGAGATAATATAGCTTTGCCTGTGATTTTCCTCTTTTCGTGAAGTGCAATGATCACAGTAGATCCAGAGACTGACAAGAAAGGGCCACTGAATTAGACTGTGTTTATATTCCATGCCCAAAACAACAACAACAACCAAAACAAAGTTAAACAAAACTAAACTAGCCTGGGCAAGTCACTTAAACTCTTCTGTTTCCTCATTTATAAAATGTGACCAGTAGTACATGGGGTATCTTGTCACAAGATATCAAACAAGATAACGTTGTGAAGTACTTTGCAAATCTGAAAGTGCTACATTTATATTTATCATTTTTGGACTGAGCACTCCTGGTGATGAAGATCTCCGTTAATACAGATATTTGCCTGCTCTGCAACTTGTGATTCGAGATAGTTGCTTTTATAGAAAGGTTACTTGATTTGCCCAAGTTCACACAGCCAGTATGTTCCAGAAGTAGGCCTTGAACCCATATTTTCCTGACCATGAGGCTGACTCCTATCTGCTATGCACTGCTATATCAGCGTCAGTTATTATTCAGGAGAATAAGGCATAGAAGCAGTGTGGGGTAGTAGGTAGAACACAAGACTTGGAGTAAAGGGGAACTAGATCCTAACTCTACCTCAGATGCTTCCTAGCTTTGTTAACCTTTATCTAGTCACTTAACACCTCTGACACCTTTGTGCCTCAGTTTCCTTATCTGTAAAATCTGTAAAAGAGGCTTCTAAGGTCCCTTCTAACTCTAAATCTATGACCCTATACAACTTTCAGGTGTTTGAAGGGAAGGACTATTTTGACGGTGGGGGGGTGTGGTTGGGTTTTCTTTTACTTTTGTTATAGTATCATAGGTCTTGAGGTGGAAGAAAGCTGAGTCCATGTAACCTCCCTCATCTTTACGATGAGGAACCTGAGGCCCTGAGGCTAAGTGTGCAAGGTCAAACAAGTACTAAGTGTCAAGTCCTCTGCCTTCAGAACCACTGAGCTTTTCATTGCACTATGCTTCCATATTTGTTAGCTAGAGCATCATATTGCACAAAGAATAGGTGCTTAATAAATGCTTCTTAGATCAAAATTGAATCAAATTGGGACACCGAATGAACTCATCTGGTAGAATCTAATTAATCAAGCTATTAAATCTTGTACTGTGTAGCCACAGCTAAAGAAGTCTTTGGCAATCTTCCAGAGATGAAGACCATGGATGGAAATGTACAAAATGATCTGATTCTCTGAGTAGAGGAGGTGATTTCTGCCTCAGATATCCCATAGCATGATTAATATTAACCCAGAATATTGTATTCTACATCTCTTACTTTGTAATTCAGCCAGTTTAGGGTAAATTGTTGCCATGTTTACTCATTCACTCTTCTTAGAATGTTTCTGACATTGTAGTCCATTCCTTCTTTTTCCTTCCTAAAATTATTGTTTCCCTTTTGAAGGATGTGGAAGATTTATTTATAATAGATATCATTAATGTGAGCATTTTCAAGGTTACAGTATTTTATGTAAGCCATTAGCATAGGTCCTGCTGAAAACCAGTAGGCTTTCCTGTGTAACTATGTTAAAATGGAACCCTTGAGAGAATTTCAATAAATGATAGTTACATTTATTGTCAGTAACTCCTTGGGTTTCTTGGGTGTGCTCTCACTAAAATGTAAAATGCCAGCAAAGCAGGAATCTCCCAGTGAATCTTGGCCTGCTATTTCTCTTTCCCTGCTTCATTCTCCTTTCCTTCCTAACCATCTGTACTTGTGTTTGTGACTACCACCTCTAGACTAAAAGAGACCTTTCTCTGCCATGCAAATATGTTAATCTTTAGAAATTTGAGCAGAGGCACATGCTGTGCAGGAAACAGTAAAACAATAAGTTAGGGGATAGGATCATCTGAGGTTTCATTGGCATAGGGAAATTTTAGGTGAGGAAAAATCCTCTACCAGTGAAAATCGGTTACTTCTTTGAAAATTTCTAGTCTTAAGAGAGTTGCATAGGGCACTGAAAGGTTAGGTGACTTGTCCAGCATCAACAATGTGTTAGCTAATGCTTGTCAGAGGTGGGCCTTGAACCCTATTCTCCCTTAAGCTGGGGCTAGATCTGTATCTATTCTGACTGTCAATTAAGTAGATAATATTATCAACTTGGAGAAATGGTTGGAAAATCTAGGAATTAGGATTCTGTTTTTATTTGAATGATTTTGAACAATTCAATTGATCAGTAAATATTTATTAGGTGCCTACTAGGTACCAGGTATTTTTCTAGGTCCTGGGTATAGAAGCACAAGGATTGAAACAATCTCTACTCTTAGTGAAGAATAACATGGGTTAGTCTAACAAAGACGTAGTGACTTCTTGGCAGTAGTCAAGATATAAAAATGTGAATTGTCCAGGTACTGGGTATGGCATGTAAAGTCATCTGAAATTCAAGCATTACCTGTGTATTTTTAAGTATATTTTCATTTAATCTTGTCTAAATAGATGGTAATAGAAGCATATTTAGCTATTTTCAATGGCAACCCCAAATAATTTTTTTAAGCTGGGACAACTAAAGTATAAAAAAGGATACCAATCAATGTATTCATTAATGTTTTTTGTTGTCGTTGTTCTTGTTCTAGATATTAGCAGTTGATATTTATTTGGGAAAGATATAGAACATGAATAGATAACATTCTAAGATTGGATCCAATATTTGTGAAAACATTTACTCATCACTTAAAATAGAAAAAATTGATATGTTTGCATAACTTTCACACCCCATCCACCCCCATTTCTCCAGTTGTCTCTCTGTATTGGTCTCTGTCTTGGTCTCTATCTCTCCCTTCTTTACTCTCTCCCTACACTTTTTCCATATATGTGATGCTCTCTCTATATTTGCCAATAAAATCAGGTGCATGATATATATATATATACATATATATATATATTTATATATGTGGGTATTTGTTAATATATTTATTGCTTTTATCTGAAGTACTGAGTGTTTAATAATTTTAAAGTTTGTAGAGAAATTCAAAAGAAATAGTAAATTATATCTCTAATGAAAGATAAAAAATTTTTATCTTAATGGACCATCTTAAATGTCCATTAATGGTTCACTTAAGTAGATCATTTAGTCTACAGTTGAGATAGTTGAGGGCCAGAGAATAAAGTTACTTAATAAAGATCACACAATATAAGTGCAAAAGTAAGAATTTGAAGCCAGGTTTTATGACTTGAGACCCAATATGTCTTATAGTAGGGATATATATATATATATATATATATATATATATATATATGGAGTAAAACTATAAGAAAATTTGCAACAAAGCATTGTACAAATGAGCATGAATAATGAGTTTAGAGATTTCCTGACTTTTTATGGAAAAATGCAAATCCTATTTAGCATGCTTCATAAGAAAACAATGTATTTACATAGCACTTCAAAGTTTATAAGGAATTTGTCTCACAACCCTTTATTATCAAGATTTCCAATAACTATTGTCCAAATGAAAAGCTGATACAGAAAGCAGTGAAACAATTATACAAGGTCACATGATTAGGAGGTGGCAGGACAGAGACTTGAACCCAACCAAGCCTTCTAACTCCAGAGTTAGTGCTCTAAATATTATCTCAAGTTATCATTCTGTTTCATTGTGTTAACTCTGTTATTAATCATCAGTTAGGCCACCTGCTTATTTCCTCAATGAGTTTAGTGCTTTGTTCAGGAACTGGTTCATAGTTATTATTTTTCTCTACAACTACTACCCTGAAACTAGGGAACCTCACCATATCTATCGATAGTTACTCAAACAATAATTTTTCATTTCCTCAACTTACTTACTCCCCATGACCTACCTACTCCTCTACCAACCCAGATTGATATTCATACCCTTGATCTTGCCATTGCACACAAATGTTCTAGTTCCACAATGTAATAATCCAAGTAAGCTTCCCTACCATATCACAAAAAGTAAAGCCTGTGCAAGCTCAAAACATTTGAGTCAACCTATCAGAGTAAGACCAGCATCAATGACCCAAAAGTCCCTTTTCTGTCCTTAGAAAGTTTATATGTCAACTAGCTATCAATTTCCTATGAATCTTCCCTTCCTCAGCCCCACCCACCTCAATATGAATCAGCATTAGTCCCCATATCCAGGATCTTCTAACCTTTTCCCCAAAGTCTGGTGCTGCTAGACCCAGATACAAACCTTATAAAAACCTAGCAGATTTTACTAGTGGGTGTGCCCTATTCCATCTAGAGCAGTGCAAATTGAGTCCCAGTGAAACTGATCTGATTCTACCATCTTTCCTGACTCCTTTTCATATTGTAAGTATATTCCTTCAACTCTGGCTTAGTGTAGTGGCAAGCACCCCAGCATCCCTAGGGTGGCTGCCACCACAGGTTCTTAGATCTGCTTTGATAAAGGAAAGCAACTCAAAGTGGGTTAACAAGCTTACTTTAATCAGTCAAACATATATCATTTACCTAGTTCAGGGGGAAAAGGTCAGCACCCCGAACTTCAGAGTATACAGACAGAATTATCAAGACAGAGAAACAGATCAAGTAGACAGTTTTCCAAGCTGTCCAACCATTACATCCATACCAAATCAACATCTGGGTTTTTCAAAGCTGGGGGACTCTCAACAACACCTTCTTATAGTTTCATCTGATCAAATCACAGAACACTTCTCAAAGTGAGCCCCAAAACAAAACTACACATCATGGCTTATATAGCCTTCTCCTGGCTCAGAGAATGTAACAACCTTCTGGACCCACTGGCCAATCAAGAAGTATCTACTGAAAAACAAGCCTCCCAACCCTGGCTCCAGGTGCACTTTAGCCTAGGGGCAGGGAAGATCTTTAATTTGCATTTCCATTATACTTGGTTTACTGTTGTGTTGAATATTCTTTATCTCCTAGTACTGAGTCTTTTTACTGACTAAAACTGCATTAAAGAGATATGTTCATGAACTCTGAAATACCTTTATCTTATTTACAATATTCTGCCATTTTACCTTTTCCTCTGCTTTACAACTCCAAACCTGTCCTCTATCTTCACTCTCAGGTCTTTCCTCAGCCATCACCTTTTACAATGGCTACACTGTCCTTTCTGTATCTAGGCCTCTAGTGAAGTACCACTATAAACTTCCCTCTTCTTTCTAGTACCTTGCTCCTTTGCCTATTGAAGGTTTTTCCCAGCTTAGCTCCAGCTGTGAATAACTCCTTCCATTCACCTCCTTCATTCCTAGTCACATTGTTCTGCTTAAAGAAAGTGGAAAAAAAAAAAAAAACATAAAACAATACTTATTAGGTTCATTACAAATTTATGTTAAATGATATCTACTGGGCCCTCACCTTGGCAGGGTAATCCTTTTCATATGTCCCTAAGCAATTCTCTATCTCATCAACCACAGCAACTATTCTAAACCTTTTCATCTCTCCTTAAACTTCCCAACACCCCCCATCCTCCCACATCCTAAACTGAGTACCTTCCCTCATATTCACTGAAAAAAAAATAATGCCATTCACTGAAAGTTTCTCTCTTCTCCCTTACTCCCCACATCACATGACTCAAATGCATTCCTCTTCTCTTTTATGTCCCTCTCATATGGAATCAAACTTTCTCCTTGCCAAGGCAAACCTCTCTACATACAGAAATGATGTCATCACAGCTTGCCTTGGCTAATAGATTCTCATTCTACCATTCACTCTCTCTAATTAATCTAACTCTTCCTCTCTACTGAATAATCCCCTATTGCTTACAAATACACTTATGCCTTGACCATATTCAAATACAACATCATCATCAGTTGATCTGTCTATTCCCACCAATTACCCTGTATCACTCATATCCTCCATGGCTAAACTCAGTGACAAGGTCATGTACAATGGGTGCATTGGATTGCTTTCTTTTCTTAACTGTGTAATCTGATGTTCAAACTCATCATTCACCTGAAATTGTACTTTCCAGCTTATCAAGGATCTCTATATTGATTGAATGATATTTTCCTCAATCTTCATCTATTTTGACTTCTTTGCAGTCTTTGATGTTATTAATTATATTAATCTCCTTGATACAGTCTTCTTATGAACCCTAGGTGTTCATAACATTGCTCTCTCCTGATTCTACTCCTACTTATCTGACTGATCATTCTCACTCTCCTTTGCTAGATCTTCACCCTGGTTAGACAGGTTATCCAGGGTGTACATGAAGGGTCTGTTACAGACTCTCTTCCTTCCTCTCATTCTACAGTATTTTACTCAGTTATCTCATCTGCAACTGATAGTCCAATTATTACCACTATGCAAAGATGACTCTCAGATTTATTTATCTAGCCCTCATCTCTCTCCTAATGTCTAGCTTGAATTTCCAATTCCCTATTGGATGTTTCAAAATGGATGTTACATATAAATCTTTTTTTTAATTTAAAAAAATTTTTATTTTGTTATTTATATAATAATTTATATCATTCATTTCCACAAAATTTTGAGTTACTAATTTTCTCCCCATTTTTCCCTATCCACCACCCCAAAACAGCAATACCACTGAATATCCCCTTGCCAATCTGCTCTCTCCTATATCTTCTCCCATCTACCTTCCAACTTTCCAGTAGGGCATGCTGGATCTCTATGGCCCAGTACCTATATATCTTATTTCCCAGTTACATGTAAAATAATTATGTGTATATATATATATATATGTGTGTGTGTGTGTGTGTGTGTGTGTGTGTGTGTATATAACATTTGATTTTAAAACTTTGAATTCCAGATTCTTCCCTTTCCTCCCTCATCACCAACCTTCACTAGGAAGATAAGCAATTCAATATAGGTTTAACATGCATAGCTAGGCAAAACATTTCCATAGTAGATATATTGTGAAAGACTGACTATATGTCCCTCCATCCTATCCCACCCCCACTTATTCTATTCTATACTTTGATACTATCCCTTTTCAAAAGTGGGTGCTTCCAACTTGCCTCCCCTCCCGTCCATTATCCCCCCACTTGTCCCCTTCCCCTCTACTCTCCTGTAGGATGAGATACCCTATTCAGTATGTGTCATTCCCAACCTAAGCCAAATTCAATGAGAGTTAGGTTGACTCATTCCCTTTTGCCTTCCTGTTCTTCCCCTCCAATGTAACCATTTCCCATGCCTCTTCTATATGAGATAGTTTACCCCATTCTGTCTCTCCCCATCTCTTCTCATTATATTCCTCTCTCACCTCTTAATTTCACATTTTAAGTATAATCCCTTCCTATTCAATTGGTCCTGTACCTTCTATCTATGTATACGTGTACATATACACACACACACTTACATATGTATTCATACACCCATATACCCTCCTATATAGACATATATATGTATATATATATATATATATATATATATATATATATATATTCCTTTCAAATATTCTCATACTGAGAAAAGTTTCATAAGTTACACTTAGCATTTTTCCATGTAGGAATATAAGTAGCTCAACTTTGATAAGTTCCTTATTATTTCTTTTCCCTGTTTATCTTTTCATGCATCTCTTGCTTCTTTTATCTGAATGTCAAATTTTCTATTCAACTCTGGTTTTTTCCTCAAGAATGCTTGAAAGTCCTCTATTCCATGGAAAGACCATATTTTCCCCTGAAACATGATATTCAGTTTTGCTGGGTAGGTGATTCTTGGTTTTAATCCCAGCTCCTTTGGCCTCTGGAATATCATTTTCCAAGCCCTTCAATCCCTCAGTGTAGAAGCTGCCAAAACCTGTGTTATCCTGATTGTGTTTCCACAATATGCAAATTGTTTCTTCCTGGTTGCTTGTAATATTTTCTTCTTTATCTGGGAACTCCAAAATCTGACCATAAAATTCCTATGAGTTTTCTTTTTGGGATCTTTTTCTGGAGGTGATCGGTGTATTCTTTTAATTTCTACTTTGCCCTCTGGTTCTAAAATATCATGGCAATTTTCCTTGAGAATTTCTTGGAGGATGATTTCTAGTTTCTTTTTTTGATCTTGGCTTTCAGGTAGTCCAATAATTTTTAAATTATCTCTTCTGGATCTATTTTACAGGTCAGTGGTTTTCCCAATGAAATATTTCACATTGCCTTCTATTTTTTCATTTGTTTGGATCTATTTAATAGTATCTTGATTTCTGATTAAGTCAATAGCTTCCATCTAATTCTGAATGAATGATTCTCTTTAGTGTGTTTTTGAGAATCTTTTTCCATCTGGAAAATTCAACTTTTTAAGGCATTATTCTCCTCATTGCCTTTTTGAGGCTCTTTTGCCATCTGAGTTAGTCTATTTTTTAAGGTGTAATTTTCTTCAGTCAGGTTATTTACTCTCATTTCATAATTTTCTTGCATCATTCTCATTTCTCTTTCCAATTTTTCCTCTACTTCTCTTATTTGCTTTTCAAAATCCTTCTTAAGATCCTTTATGGTCTGTAACCACCTCATATTTTTCTTGGAAGCTTTTGGTGCAGGAGTTCTGACTTCACTGTCTTCTTCCTGTTCCATGCTTTGATCCTTTTTGTCCCCAAAATAGGAGTCCAATGTAGGATTCCTCTGTTTGCTTTACTTCTTTTGCTTACTCATGTTGCCACTCAGTTAATTGACTTTTGAGCATTTTGCTGCAGTAGAACTCTGCTACCGGAAAGGGGAGCTTCATCCCAAATGCTGGGGTTTTCGCAGCTGCCAGAGCTATTAGTTGGGTGCCCTCTATGAGGCCTCCACACACTCTGGTAGACTGTTCATGCACCCAAGAACCTCCACCCTAGGCAGTGATCCATATCCAAGCAGGTTAAAGCAAGAGCAATTGCCCCTCATAACGGTTGTTTGGTCCCCCTACAATCTGCAGTCCAAGAGTTCTGAAGCAGCCACATGGCAGTGGCTGCACATCTTTGGAGCCTCAACTGCTTCTTGCCCCAGGGGCAAAGTCTGAATCACACTCCCAAACTCCCTGTCCCAGCAAAGTCTACACTGATCTCTCACTTTGTCTTTGGCATCTATGTGTTAATTATTCTGAAAACCACCACAGCTGCTGGTGATCTGAAGTCCCTCCAGCTTGGTAGCTGGTTAGGCTGCCCTGAAGTTAAAACCTCTGGCTTGAGTAGGGCTGGGCTTGACTCTCAAAGTGCTGCGCTGACCCCTTCCTGCCATCCTGCTGGGCTGCCTTCAGTAGGAGGTTATTTTCTCTGTGTCATTTTGTGGGTTTTGTAGCCTCAAAGTTTGTCTAGAATCATTTTTTAAATTAATTGGGGAGGTGGAAGCTGGAGCCATGTGGAAGTCCTGTTTCTACTCTGCCATCTTGACTCCACTTCTCCCCCCCCCCCATATAAATCTTAAGACCAAAATATGCAGAACTGAATTCATTATGCCTTGAACTAGCAAATGGCTCACCACAGAAAGGTGTTAGTCAAGATTTTGTTATATGAATCATATTTAATTCAACTCAAGGACTAAATCTATGGCTGTATTCTAAAATGACTAGCTCCAAAAAAGCTTAATCTAGATCATCCTGATTTGGTTTTTCATGTGATAATTAGAGGAGTGATTAGTTACTTGACAACATTTATTTTGGTCTAGACCTATGATTTCATTGAGGTAGGTAATTTCCAGTGTGGAATCTCATCCTTATTATCACATTTGATGAAAATTAGTCAGTTATTTGAAACGTGTTAGCTGTAACCTCAAAAGGTTAAGTGATTTGTTCAGTGTTACTTAATCAATCAATAAATATTAATTAAGTGCTTACTATATGCCAGACACTGTACTAAGCACTGGGGATAAAGTCAGAGGATAATCCCTAGCCACAAAGAATTTACAATCTAATGGGAGAAACAGCATTTTAAGAAAGATAGATAGATAAATGTGTGTGCACATACACAAACAAACAATGTAGAGGAGAAACAGGAGTAAGTAACAGAGGAAAGGGAAAACTTCTTGTCAAAGTTGGGTTTTTATTTCTTTCTTAAAGTAAGCCATGAGGTCGGTAGTTATAGTAAAGGAGGGAGAGTGTTCCAGGAATAGGGGACAGCCAGAGAGAATGACAAGAGAGAATGAAAAGAGGAGAAATGGAGACTCTTGTTCATAGACTATACAGGAGGCCATATTTGAATCAGAGTATTTATTGAAGAATAAAGTTTTAAGGCGAGGGGTATTGGGAGTAGGGAGGAGGTGAGTTATGAAAAGTTTTGAATTCTAAACAGCATTTTTCATTTAATACTGGAGACAAAAGGAAGCCACTATAGTTCAATTAATTTGTGGTATGTCATAATTAGGTTTTTATTTTAGGAAAATCACTTTACTGGCCAAATAGATGATGGATTGGAGTGAGGAGAGACTTTAGGTAGGCTGACTCACTAGTATGTGTAATGCGAATGTAAATTTTAAAGATCTTCCCTGCCCCTAGGCTAAAGTGCAGCAGAAGCTTGGGGAGGGAGGCTTGTTTTTCAGTAGATACTTTTTGATTGGCCAGTGGGTCAATAAGGTTGTTACATTCTCTGAGCCAGGAGAAGGCTATATAAGCCCTGATGTGTAGCTTTGTTTTGGGACTCACTTTGAGAAGTGTTCTGTGATTTGATCTGAATTCTGGGAAGCCGTTGTTGAGAGTCCCCCGGCTTTGAAAAACCCAGAATGTGGAAACCCAGATGTTGACTGGGTGTGGATGTAATGTTTGGACAGTTTGGAAATCTGTCTACTTGATGTTTCTGTCTTGATAATTATGCCTGTATACTTTGAGATTCAAGGGTGCTGACCTTTTCTCCTGAATAAGGTAAACGATATATGTCGCACTGATTAAAGTAAGCTTGTTAACCCATTTTGAGTTGCTTTCCTTTAGCAAAGCAGATCCAAGAACCTGTGGTAGCTGCAAACCCTGAGGACGCTTGGGGTGCTTGCTGCTACAAAATGGCGTCACGAACAGGATCTGCAGAGTAAAAGGAAAGTATGGGGGCTGGGATAATTGTTTGTTTCCCAGTTGTGGTAGCTGTGACTCTGTGGAGCCATGGACCAGGAGAGAAGAGTGGCCTGCATGCAGACTTCGCTGAGCTGAGAGCGGGAATGGTGAGCTGCCTGCATCGGGACCTGGGCAGAAGCCAGGAGCGGCTGCCGCCTGCGGGAGGAGAAGGAGCCCAGGAGTTCGGAATTCAGCCACAGGAAAAGATAAGAACTGAGCAGCAAAGCAGGGGCACTGAGTGTGCTTCCTGGCTGCATCCCACAGTTTGGGACCCAGGGGGAGGATGGACTTGTGACTATGGTGGGTGGGATGAAGTGCCTTGGATCCCCAGGGACCCCACCTTGTTGGTTTTGTTGCCCAGCCCCCTCTCTGTGCTTGGAAGCTGGGGCTGGAGCTGTGTGAGGGGAAGGACACTCCCCTCCCCCCAGAACTTTATTTGAACTCTTGTTCTGAATTGAAGGGATAATGCTATGTACTTTGTGTTTGTTTAAGGCCCAGTGGCCACTTTGGTAACTTTAGTTCTGTACCTTGAAAATGTAACCTAAGAATGTACTTTGTGTTTGTTTAAGGGCCAGTGGCCACTTTGGTAACTTTAGTTCTGTACTTTGAAAATGTGACCTAAGAAATGTTCAGAGCTAATTCAAAAGTAAATTGTCTATGCTATGGGCATGAAAGATCTTGGGGCCGAATGTAATGCGAATGTAAATTTTAAAGATCTTCCCTGCCCCTAGGCTAAAGTGCAGCAGAAGCCTAGGGAGGGAGGCTTGTTTTTCAGTAGATACTTTTTGATTGGCCAGTGGGTCAATAAGGTTGTTACATTCTCTGAGCCAGGAGAAGGCTATATAAGCCCTGATGTGTAGCTTTGTTTTGGGACTCACTTTGAGAAGTGTTCTGTGATTTGATCTGAATTCTGGGAAGCCGTTGTTGAGAGTCCCCCTGCTTTGAAAAACCCAGAATGTGGAAACCCAGATGTTGACTGGGTGTGGATGTAATGGTTGGACAGTTTGGAAATCTGTCTACTTGATGTTTCTGTCTTGATAATTATGCCTGTATACTTTGAGATTCAGGGTGCTGACCTTTTCTCCTGAATAAGGTAAACGATATATGTCTGACTGATTAAAGTAAGCTTGTTAACCCATTTTGAGTTGCTTTCCTTTAGCAAAGCAGATCCAAGAACCTGTGGTAGCTGCAAACCCTGAGGACGCTTGGGGTGCTTGCTGCTACAGTATGCTATTGCAGTAACTGACACTTGAATTGATAAGGGCTTGAACTAGGGTTGTGACAATGTCAGAGGAGAGAAGAGGGTGTATTTGAGAAATGTTGCAGAGGAGACATTGATGGGTCTTGGCTATAATTCAGATATGGGGTTTGAAAGATAGTGCAGAATCCAGGATGTCTCCTAGCTTGTGAGCTGAAAGATTCAGAAGGTCTTTTTGCTGTCTCTAGTAATTGTTGTTTGTCCTTCCTTTTCAAAGAGGTCCAATGACATTACTAGGTGATATCTTGAGTTGAGCATGAATTGGACTCAAGCAAGGCAATGTTGCACAAAATCGTCAGCCTCACTTTCTTCCAGAGTCATCAAAGTCCAATGGCAAGACAAAAATCAGGATGGCTGACAATGTCTGAAATGTAGCTGAGGACCTTAGCATCTCTGATATCTGACCAAGCTCTAAGTTCTCTACAGTGCTTGCTTCAACCACCTTCATGTCCATTAGAACAAATTGTTCTCATCTACTTATTTCTGTGGGGGAGTCTTCATATGATTGGGGGTAGACACTTCATAATTCCCAACATCCCTGTAGCTTGTCCTCAATCTGGTTTAGCCTATCTGCTGATATGGTTTAGCAGGGCTAAACACAGCACAAGCTAAAAATTCTTGGAGCCACAAGTGAGAGCTGAGTGTCAGGTACACAGCAAATGTTCATGAGCAGCCCTGAAAAAATTTCAGCAAGCCCTCACACCAGAGATACTAGTTCTCCTTGAACTCCTCATTCACCCCAATAGTAAAAGGCCAGTTAAGAAGGGGGAAGGTTTAAGGGGAAAGAAAATGAGTCCTGTTTTGGTCATGTTGAATTGAAGATGTCTATTAGAAATCTAGTTTGAGATATCTGAAATGAAGTTGGAAATCTGAGAATGGAGGTCAGTAGAGAGATTTGGGGATAGACAGTCATCAGCATAGAGATGGCAATTAAATTCATGGGACCTGATGATATCATCAAGTGATATTGTATAGGAAGAGAAGAGAAGAGTGCCTGGGATAGAACCCTGAGGGACAACTATATTTAGAGGGCATGATCTGGAAGAGCAGTCAGCAAAGGAGACAGAGGAGTGGTCAGACAGGTAGGAGGATAAAAAGAAGAAAGAGGTGTCTCAAAAACCAAGAGAGAAAAGAATATCAAAGACAAGAGAGTGATCAACAGCCTCAAAAGCACCAGAGAGGTCAAAGAGAATGAGAATTGAGAAAAAGACAATAGATTTGGCAATAAAGAGATCATTAAAAATTTTTGACAGAAACTAGACTGTAAGGGGTTAAGAAGAGAGTGAAAGGAAAGAATGAAGATACCTAATGGTAGAAAGCTTTTTTGATGAGTTATTTTGCAAAGGGTAAAAGAGGTATAAGAAGATAATTGCAAGCCAGGGGTTCTTTCAGGATAGAGAGATATGGGTATGGTTGTAGAGAGTAGGAAATGAATCAGTAGAATGGAAAACATTGAAAGTAAGTGAAAGAGTGGGAAAGAGAGATGGAGTAATCTGTTGGAGAAGATAGGATTGTAGTGGAATCTCTTGAACAAGCAAAGGAAGAAAGACCACATCATTACATATAGCAGGGATGAAAGAGGAGAAAATGGCAGAAGGTACCTCAGTTATAGGAAATGAAGAAGAGGGAAGAAGAAGGAATTCATGGTAAAAGTCCTCATTTTTTTCTGTAAAATATAAGAGAAAGTTCTCAACTGAGAGAGTTGGGGTAAGGGAGAACCATGGAAGATTTGAGAAGGGATGAAATGTTTCCAAAGAGCAGCTATGGAAAGTGGAATAATGAATTGATAAGGGAAGTAGAGTAGGATTGCCTAGTAGCAATCGGGCCCAAGTTGAGGCCATGTAACAAAAATTTTCAGTGGGCTCAACTAAATAAATATATATTATGTTAAGTGTAAGGGATTGAACCTGAGACTTTCTCATTCCAAGTCCAGTCCTCCATTTATTATCCCATGACATTAGTAGTTTATTTATCCTTTTAATCAATTAGTCAACAGGCAATTATGAAGTATATACACACATATACATATATACATACATATACACATATATTTGTATATATATAAACACACACGTGTGTATATATATATATATGTATGTGTGTATGTATATACATACATACACACATCCCCCTCTTTTTTCCATTATTACTTGGGTCAATAATGCCCAAATTTGCTTGGTCATTTATGGTCACAGCATTACTAAGAATGAAGGTTTGAAATAGACATTCTGTGTCTATGAAGCATCACAGAACAGAAGGTAACACTCTGCCATCTGTACAAATAACCTTGTAAGATGAGTAGAGATTTTTTTTCATTTTTAAATCCAGTTTCAGAAACCATTTGATTAAAAAGAATCTGTAAATAATGTGATTATTTGCATGTAGTAGCCTTGAAAATGATACACTCACATCAAAATACAGACTTCTAACAGTTTCCTAGAACCATCGCAGCACCTTCAGCAGCTACACACTGCTAAATGACTGACTTTGCCAGTGATGGAGGACAATTCTAATGCTACTGGTATAGCAAAGAAAGAACAAATTACATTTTGTCCTCCTACTGAGAATAATAGATTCTTTCAGGTTCGTGTACTGTATGTAAATGGAAAAAAATAAGATTCTCTATTTCTATATCCTTTACATAAAAATATTCTTCCTCCTCGGTTCCAATACTGTTGCACTCAAGGAGCATTTCTTTCTTTCCTTTTTTTTTCTTGGCAATTGGCAATCAGACTCCATTTTGTGTTAAGTATATCTAGGTAAGCCTGTAGACATCTTTTATGCTGGATGTTATCAGAGCCAATTCAAAGATAAGGCAAAAACAATTTGGGAGTGTGAAAATGCATGATGCAAAGTTTGAATTTTGAAAGGTATTTCTCCCTTCCCATACATTTATAGAAGATAAATGAACTTTTTGAAACTTTATGTTCCCTTGAAATTCATAGTATATAGCACATTTTTTGTCATATGGTTATGCAATGTTCTAGGAACTTTATTGCGATGATAACTATAATGTAATACCTATAATTTATTTCTATCTTGAATTGTTAGATATATAAAAATAATCAATAAGCATTTATTAAATGCGCTGGGGATATAAATACAAAGAATGAAATAATCTTGCTCAGAGGGAGATTGCATTCTAACAGGAAGAAAATAGGTAGATAGATGGATAGATGAGAGATACAGAGAGAGCAAGGGGAGGGGATAGATATACACATATAGTTATGTACATATGTAGACTATATGTGAGTGTGTGTGCATATCTCATAGTATGTACACAAAAGGGATAAATATGAAGTGAATAAATACAGGTAAATACAAGTGCCTTGGGATGGAGGACAGTAGCCGCATAGGTCAGGAAAGACTTCCCATAGTAGGTAGTATTAACACTGTGTCTTGAAGAATGAGATGTGCTTTCTGAAGTAGAAGGAACAAAGGAGGGCATTTTGGCATGAAGAAGGACCAGCACAAAGATATAAAAATGAGAGGCAGATTGGCATGTGTAGGAAATAGAAAGATAATTTGAATGGATTTTGAGTCCCAGAGAGGAACAATGACCAACAAGAATAGAATGATAATCTGCAAAGGGTTTTGCAGACAAAAAGCAAGAGTTTTCATTTTATTTTAGAGCCAAAAGGAAGCCAATGGAGTTCTTGAGTAGGGGAATGACATGGTCAGATTTCAAATAAAAAGGAATACTTTAGCAACAATGTGTAGAATAAACTGGAATGGTGAAAGACTTGTGACTGAGAGATCAGTTTGGAAATTGTTACAACAATCCAAGTGTAAACTATGGTTGAAATGAACTAAACTGATAGCTGTGTGGATATTGATAGAAGTCAGATTTGAGAAAAGTGGAGGTAGCAACATCAGTATTTGGCAACTGATTAGATATGTAGAGTGAGGGAAAGAAAGGAACAAGAGATAATGGTTAAGTTATAATGTTGGATCATGAAAGGTGTCTTCCACAACTCTGGAAGTTTAAAAGAGTTGTCAGATTGAGGGAGAAAATTACTAAATTTGGTAATGGAGTTGAGTTTAAGATATATCTGGGACATACAGTTTGAAACATCTTAGAGATTTCATTCTGTGAAATGAATTTAATTCAACTCAAGAACTAAATCCATGGCTGTGATCTAAAATGACTAGCTCCAAAAAAGTAATCTAGTTCATCATGATTTGGTCTTTCATGTGATAATTAGAGGAGTGATTAGTTACTTGCCAACATTTATTTTGATCTAGACCTATGATTTCATTGAGGTAAGTAATTCCCAGTGTGGAATCTCATCCTTGTTGTCACTTTTGATGAAAATTAGTCACTTATTTGAAACTTGTTAGCTGTAACCTCTCAAGGTTAAATAATTTGTCAAGTGTTATTCACTTAATCAATCAATAAATATTAATTAACTGCTTACTATATGCCAGACAGTGTGCTCAGCACTGTGAATACAGTCAGAGGACAATCTTTACCCACAAGGAATTTACAATCTAATGAGAATTAGTTCTAATGGCGGTGCAGGTCTGAAGCTTACAGGAAAGACTGGGGCTAGATATATAGATTGGTGAATCTTCAGCATGGAGATAATAACTATACCCTTTGGAACTGATGAGCTTAGCAAAAGGGAAAGTATATAGTAATGATAATGCCTAGAGCAGAGCCTCAGGAATATCCACAGTTAAGGGATGTGATATGGATGATAATCATTAACAGTAGTCAGAGACATAGGAGGAGAATCAAGGGAGAGCAGTCATGAAATTTCAGAAAAAAAGAAAGTATCCAGGACAAGGTAATCAACCCTGTCAAATGCGGTAAACAGGTTAAGAAGAATAATGTGTAAGAAAAGAACTTCAATTTGGAACTTAAGTGATTCTTGGTAGCTTTAGAGTCTCCAGTGAGTGCTGACTTTGAAAGCAGAATTGCAAAAGGGTGATGGGCATGTGAAAAAAGGAGAAGTGGAGGCAATGTTTGCAGAAAGGCCCCCCCCAACCCCTTATTGGTTCTAGGAGTTTGACTTGGAAATGGAGGAGAGATATAAGGTGATAAAATGAAGTAATGGTAAGGTCTAGGTGTTTGTTGTTTTGTTTATGTTGGAGCATATATGAAAGTAATTGGGAAGAAATGAGTAAATGTGGAGAGGCTGAAGATAAGAAAGAGACAGACAAGAGACAGACATATGGACAGAAACAGAGAGGCAGAGACAGGGAGACAAATAGAGAGGTAGAGAAAGAGGAAAGAGGTAGATAAAAAGAAAGAGACAGAAACTAGAAACAGGGGGAGGTAGAAAGGAGAGACAGAGAGAGAGAGAGAAAGACAGAGAGAGAGAGAGAGAGAGAGAGAGAGAGAGAGAGAGAGAGAGAGAGGTGTCTGACAATCATATGAAGTGAGTAGTGTAAGTATTATGATCTCCATTTTATAAATAAGGAAATTGAGGCTCAGAGTTTAAGCAACTTTCCCAAGTTCTTGCTGCAAGGAAGTATCAGAGCCATAAAGAGAACCCAGATTTTCTTATTCCATGATGTGCAGTCTTTCTATCATGCAGCAGAACTTTGGCATATAGCCACCTCGTCAGCACCCTTTGTTTCTCCCTCTTTCTACTCTGGCTGCCTATCTTTCTTCTATTTCTCTGCTTATTAGCACCTCTACCAAATGACTGAATTGGGATAAACAGAAATGAAACTCTAGTCTGACACTATCCCATTTACTAACACCTTTGGTAAAAGGTTAGTTGAGGATGCAGAAACTAATAACTAAAAGGAGATTTTGGAATTTTTTTTTCAGCTTTCATTTATTCAAAGTTTTCTCCTCCCTCATTTCCAAGGGTAACTGAGAGCTGAATGAATCATGAAATACTGTTGTCTCATCAGTACATCTAAAATGGTTCCTATTGATGAGAGCTAATACCTCTAGGCCATATCTGTATGCAGCTCCTGAATTGACTATTTTACAGTGAAAATGTTCTTTTCTGCTATCTTAAGGGCTGAGTTCTGCACAATTGATTGGATTGCCCATGCAGCCAACTCTGCCTGGTCATTAAGATGACTGAAAACACTAGATTGATGAAAAGTATCAAATAAAGAAATGGTCAAATTGATATGGCCACAGAGTGATGTGTGTTCATTGAAATTGTCTATACCTATTAACATGAACTGATTGCTTATTTACCTATTCTTGCTCTCCAGTTTATTGGGCATTTTTTTCCTCTGTCAACTAAAAGCCAGAAATTAAGGTTTTTGATTGTTTTGTTTTAAAGATGATTTAGGCTTATATTTTTCCTACTAAAACAATGTTTACAAAAAAGTAGACAATCTAGGGAAAAGTTTGAATTACCCAGTCATTTATTTTTAGGTTTTATTTTGGCAGAAGACATTTGGGTAAATAAGAATTTTAAAAATTTAAATATCAACTCTTTAATTTTCATTTCAAAGTATATGTAACCTAAGTGAAATCAATCTAAATGTGGAATCAAAGTAATTGATTTCTAGATATAACTTTACCCCAAATCAGAGGTGTAACCATAACTAACTCATTTAATGTCTTTAATCATCATTTTTTATCTGAAAAATGAGGGATTTAGAATTGTCAATATTTAAAATCTTTTCAAGTTATAACATATTTTTATCATAAGATAAAGGTGAATCCCTATTCTAGGTCCCCAGACTATACATAGATTCATCCAATGTAGTTAAAGCACTATATTGAAAGTCAGAGGACCTTGTTCCAAACACTGGTTCTGTCACATATTGCTATTTGATGTTAGGTATGCCATATATATGGTACTCTTTGGCACTCATGCCCCTTATCTGTAAAATGAGAATATTGGACTATATGACCTTTCATAAGGTCCTTTGTATTTTAAAATATATGAGGAAATAAATTCTTGCCTCAAATTTCCAACCAGGGCATTCTCTACTCATAATCTTCACTTAGGAAGGTAGGTGGTAGAGTTGATAGAGTCATGAGCCTAGAGCCAAGAAGACTTGAGTCCAATCCAGCCTCAGACACTTATTATCTATGTGATCCTGGGCAAGTAACTTAACCTTTATCTGACTCATTTTTCTCAGCTGTAAAATAAGGATGATAATAGCACTAACTTCACAGGTTTGTTATGAGAATGAATTTCAATAACATTTGTGAGGTGCTTGGCCCAGTGCTTAGCACATAGTAGGCATTTAATAAATGCTTCTTCCTTCCTTCTTCCCTTTCTTCTTTCCTTCCAACCAATCACTAGAAAACAAATAATAAAGCATTTAATTGAAAAATTCCAATAAAAATGACAGTAAAATCTGTGTTATAGAATCTTTCTTATGCTCTAAATAATTATTGATTAGATAGATGAAAATCAAACATATCTCAGATACCACATCACACTTATCAGATTGGCTTACATGACTAAATAAGAAAATAATAAATGTTGGATAAGATGTGGGAAAGTTGGAACACTGATTCACTGTTGCTAGAGCTATGAGATTATCCAACCATTCTGGAAAGCAATCTGGAACTATGTCCAAAGGGTTATAAAAATGTGTACACCCTTTGACCCAGTAATACCATTTCTAGGGCTGTATCCCAAAGAGATCATAAAAATAGGAAATGGACCCACCTGTATAAAAATATTTATAGCAGCTCCTTTTCTATTGGCCAAGAACTGGAAATTGAGAAGATGACCATCAATTGGTGAATGACTGAGCAAGTTATGGTATAGGAATGTGATGGAATACTATTTTGCTAGAAGAAATTATGAACAGGCACACTTTAGAAAAACTGTGAAAGACTTATATGAACTGAGACCAAGTGATATGAGCAGAACCAGGAGACCATTGTACACAGTAACAGGCCTCATGTGGGATGACTGATTTTGATAAACTTAGTACTTCTCAGCAATGCAAGAACCAAAAACAATTCCAAAGAGCTCATGATGGAAAATGCCATCTATATCCAGAGAAAGAATTTTGCAGTCTGAATGCAGAGCAAAACAAACCATTTTCTTTTTTTTGGTTGTAGTTGTTTTTTTTCTTTCTCATGGTTTCTCCCATTTTTTATAAATCTTCTGTACAACCAGACTAATGTGAAAATATATTTGATGGGAATTTACATGTAGAGCCTATATCAGATTACATACCATCTGGGGAGAGAAGAGCGAAGGAAGGAGGAGAAAATTTTAAAACTTATGTAGGTGCATGTTAAAAAAAATATAATTAACTAAAATTTAAAAAATTCATAAATAAAGGGAAATATTCCACCTACAAATACACTCATGTATATTTGCACACACATACACACACATCTACTATAATGGAGAAAAGAAGCAATTCTTTTATAAGAGAAACTCCTACTCTGATCATTAAATTATCAGAATTCCTTTTTTTTCTAAGCCAAGAATACTGGAGGATTGAGACAAGAGAATTACCCTACCCATAAGTCCTCTATTATCTATGATTATTTCTCTGGTAATAGGGAGAGAAATAACATTGAAAAGGGTAGGGAAAGTGTAAAAGTCCCCAACACAAGGGACTTTGGTTTGCTCAAGTCCATGGAAATTCAAGCTCACCATTTTTCAACTTTTGATTTCCATTCATTAAATATACTTTAGTCTATATATGAGTGATGAATGCTTTTAAGATCATGCTGAAGATGGGAACGGGATGAGGATCCAGTGGGAATGGGGGCTATAGTCACTTGGTAAGTGATAATTTTGAGGGATATAATGAATGCCCCTTAGACAGAAATTTGGAAAAAGTAGAAAGTGGGACAATACTTAGCCTCTATTGAACTAGTTGCTATAGGCTAGTACTCAGGTGGTGAATGAGTTGACCAGCTTAACGCTCAATTGACAATTGATAGTTTGTAATAATATTGTACTCTGAATCACTTATCCTCTGATATACCCCTTTAGGGCCAGTATGTCTGTGTTTGTGGGATTTTCTAGAATGATCACATTTTCCTTTTCTATAGATATGCCTGTTGCCTCATAAATATGTTGCTGGATTTGGAATTAGTTGGTTTAACAACTACCCTTTAGGAGACTAGTGAGGGAGGAGATTTGGAGGAAGATATGAAAGCACTTACGAATTTTTAGTTTAAAACTCTCTGGTGCTTTCTCTTGGCCTCTGTCCAAGTGAATTGCTAAACCTGCCAGGGTATTTAGACTTGACCATGTAGATGGAAAGCCGAGGGATTTTTGGATGTTTACAATCTTGTTAAAGAGAAAAAGCACACACATGAAAGAACTACAGAACTATTAAAAGTGACATATAAACAAGTGCACAGTTATTTATTACAAAATATACACAGGTACCAAGGAAACATAAAGTTAGGAACTGATTAAGCAGAAAGGCATGTAGGGTTATTAAGAAAAAGAAAGACTTTTGGGGAGAAATTGAAACAAGCTGGTTCTTCAGAGAATGACAACTTTGGATTCATTCAATCCATCAATCAATAATTTTTTACTATATGTTTACTATACGCCAGACATTCTGCTAGGTACTGGTGATAAGTACAAAGGATATAAAACCCCTACTTGCAATGAGCTTAAATTTTCAAGGAAAAGTATAGAAGCAACCATACTGGCATACCCAGGATGGCGGCTAGTATAGGTTCTTAGATCTCCTTTAGTATGAACGATAACTGTTTAAAATGTCAACAAACTTTTTTAATTGCATCTACTAGTTCAGGGGAAAAGTCAGCACCCTGAATTTCAGAGAAAATACAAGTAGAGAAATAAGGACCAACAGATAGGGCTTTGACTTCCTGAATCAACTATATACTTCACATACATCCCTTGATTGAGAAAGCCTTTACATCTGAGCCATCAGGGAGATCTGAACATACAGCCACTCAGAATCTCAAACAGAGAATCACAAGATCCTTCTCATAAGCAAAACCCCAAAACAAAACACCAACTCAGAATATATATACATTTCTCAGAGCCAGAAGGCACGACAACCCTCATGACTCAGTTCCTAATTATATATTAGCAAAAGATATAAAAACCTTTCTGCAAGCAAGCCTCCCCTAAACAAGCTTCCATTAATGGGCTCCATGTGAGGTCAATTAATGGGCAGGGAAGATCTTCAATCCCATTAACATTGCAGAAAGACAACAAGGATATATAAGAATATGGATTATTGAAGAGATCACAGGAGGTTGAGGAAATAAGAATATAAGAGCAGCATGAACAGAGACTGAAAAAATCAAGGTACATGTCTAATAAATTAAGGAACCTGGGTTGTTTTTCAAGTGACTAATTAGAGGGAATGAGTAGCACAATTGGATAGATAATGTAGGTGCTTGCTAGTTCATGGATATAGATGTGTTGAAGAATTTAGATAATTTCATAAGGGAGGCAAGAGCCCCCCTGATCTTTTACTTATCATATCACATGTGTAATACTGAATTCAGTCCTGGACATTGTACTCTAAAAATATGTTGGTAGACTGTAGAATAACCAAGCAGGAGAATGCAGAGTGTCACAAAGAGTTTCCAAGCTATATCAGGAGCAGAACAGTTGAGGGAACTAGGATTTCTTAGTTGGGAGAAGAGAAGACTTAGGGGATACATAATCATTGCTTCAGATACTTGCAGACACACCAATCAACCAGTAAGCATTTTTTTTGACAAAACAAAGCCAAAAAGCATTTCTTAAAACACTTATATGTATGCTAGCACTGAGCTAAGCCTGGTGCATACAAGAAAGGAAGAAATAATACCCTCAAGACTGCTCACCATATAACAAGGAACATTCTCTGATTATAACTGAAGAGCCGTAATTATTGTGGAGCTTAAACAAGTATAATCCACTTCATTCACCCTTTTGTGGTCTGACTTTTTCCTGCCTGATAGAACAGACACAAGAAACAATGTTGTAGGGGGAAATGCTTGGACCCTCACCATATGAGGTCAATTTATCCCATGAATTCAGAATTTGGTTCTCTACCTTGTCATTTAATGCATTATTTTAAGTGAAGGAAATGTCTACAACCTTGGCAACTTCAAGAGGCCAGGACAGTGAGTCACTGAGGAGGTCTAGGAGCAGAATACAACCTAGGGTTTGTGAAGCCAGACAGTCAAGGTCTGAATCCCTGACTAGAGAGAGAAGCAACCCTGGGAATTCAGCCCAAGAGTAGCAGAGATAAAGGCTTATCTAGCAGCAATACCATGTATAGATATGAACTAAGTGGGAACCATGCCATGTAGAAACTCCATTAAATATTAGGCCACTCTCACCAAGACCAAGGAGTCATAGGGAAAATGTGCCATGGAGGAATGGGGGAAAATATTTCTTTGTCTTTTCTTGCTGTATCTTCAAAAAATAATTTGTGTCAAATTGTCAAATGTACCTGGCTGCTAGACATTGACAGGTAACATTGATAAGTGTAAAGCTAGAATAGAACATGATCTGATAACACTAGACAATAGAAGGAAAAAAAATGTCACCTGTCAGAAGTATCATCCTGAACCCTGAAGTAGGTATGTAGCTGGTCTAGCTTTGCAATGGTGAGACTAGTGAGGATCACAAGAGACACTTTATAAAATGAATGTAGAAATAAAGGAGAACATCATCTTAGTAACTTGGAGTCCACAGTTCCAGTTCTGACTTCTGTTGATTGTTTGAGTGCTACTCTTCTTTGTTTCAGGTTGAAATATGGAAAATAAGATAATGATTCTTATTTACCTCAAATGTTATGTGCCAATCAAATGGAGCACAAAGAAAAAAAATAAGGATCACTTAATGTAATGTAGCATTATGACTTCTAGGATTAAAGTTGTGGGACCTGAAAAATTAATGATGGTCTTCAGAAAGGTTATTGTTATTTTTATTTATCTTTTTATATCCATGTGGAGGTGAGAAAGGTATGGGTCAGCAGATAAGCATGAGTGTTCAATTTTTGGTGCCAGTAGAATATTCAGTTAGAAGTGCCCTGTAAAATATAGCCAATGTAACCAAGATTACGAGAGAAGTGGAAAATTGGGAAAGAATTTTTACAACCAGTGTCTCTGATAAAGGCCTCATTTCTAAAATATACAGAGAAATGAGTCAAATCTGTAAGAATACAAGTCATTCCCCAATTCATAAATGGTCAAAGGATATGAACAGGCAGTTTTCAGAGGAAGAAATTAAAGACACCTATAAGCATTTGAACAAATGCTCTAAATCACTATTGATCAGAAAAATGAAAATCAAAATAACCCTGAGGTACCACATATCACCAATCAGAATGACTAAGATGACAAAACAGGAAAATGACAAATGCTGGAGAGGGTGAGGAAAAATTGGAACACTAACGCATTGTTGGTAGGATTGTGAACAGATTCAGCCATTCTGGAGAGAAATCTGGAACTATGCCCAAAGGGCTATAAATAAGTATATTTGACTCAGCAATACCACTTCTATGGCTTTATCCCAAAGAGATCATAGAAGTGGGAAAAGGAACTGTATGTACAAAAATATTTATAGCAGCCCTTTTTGTGGTGGCAAAGAATTGGAAATCAAGGGAATACCCATCAATTGGGGAATGGCTGAACAAGTTGTGGTATATGAATGTAATGGAATATTATTTTGCTATAAGAAATGTGGAGTAGATGGACTTCATAATAAGGTGGAGAGAATTATAAAAACCGATGCTGAGTGAGGATAGCAGAACAAAGAGAATTTTGTACACAATTACAGACACATCATATGGGTGATGCCTAACTTTGATAGACAGGGCTCCTCTTTGTAATGCAAGGCTATAAGACAACTCCAAAAGACTCAGGATGGAAAGGGATATCCACATCCAGAGAAAGAATATTTTCTGTATTCAACTGAATTCAGATTGAAACAAACTACTTGCTCTCTCTCTCTCTCTCTCTCTCTCTCTCTCTCTCTCTCTCTCTCTCTCTCTCTCTCTCTCTCTCTCTCTCTCTCTTTGTTTTGTTTCTTCTTTCTCATTGTTCACTCCATTGGTTATAATCCTTCTTTATAATTTGACTAATGTTCAATGTGAAGGTATTTGTAGATCTTACATTTGATTGCATGCCACTATTGTGGGAGGGGGGAGGAGAGGGAGTAGGAGAAAATTTGAAGCTCAAGGGATTGAGGAACTGAATGTTGTAAACTAAAAGTGAATAAATAAATTAAAATAAAAAATAAAGTAATGCCCTGTAAAGACATGAGTCCATTGGGAATGAAAAGGAAGGCTCAGAAAATGAGCTTTAGAAGTCAGTATCCAGTAGATGGGTGAAGCTAAGAGAATGTAGCTAAGAGCATTCTAAGAAATAAGCATATGGCAAAGAATTGGAAATTAAGGGAGTGCCCATCAATTGGGGAATGGATGAACAAGTTGTGGTATATGCATGTTATGAAATATTATTGTGCTATAAGAAACGAGGAGCAGATGGACTTTATATTTACCTGGAGAGGCTTATATGAACTGATGCTGAGTGAGAAGAGTAGAGCCAGGAGGAATGTGTACACAATTACAGACACAACGTATGTGTGATGACCAACTTTGATAGACTGGACTCTTCTCAGCAATCCAGAATCATGATGGAGAGAGATGTTTACATACAGAGAAGGAACTGAGTTGGAAGCCAGATTGAAGAAAACTACCTGCTCCTTTTCTTGTTTGGTTTTGTTTCCTCTTCCCCATTGTTCATTCCATCTGATAGAATTCTTCTTTATAACCTGACTAATGCCTAATGTGAAAGTTTGTGCAGATATTATACTTGATTGTATGCTGCCATGGGGAGGAGGTGGGGAGGGAGAAAAAATTTGAAACTCAAAGAATTGTGGTAATGAATCTTGTAAACTAAAAGTAAACAAATTAATAAAGACCAAAAAAAAAAAAAGAAAAGAAAAAGAAATAAGCATAGCAAAATTAATGTGAAGGGTGCTCATATTTTAAAATACACCATGGAGGCGGCCAGGTAGCACAGCAAGTAAGAGCACCGGCTCCAGTGTTGAGAAGACCTGGAGATCGAATCCCGGGCTCAGACACTTAGCACCCACCCAGAAACACCTGGCCGTGTAACCTTGAGCAATTTACTTAACCCCAATTGCTTAGGGGTGGCCAGGTGGCTCAGGGAGTAAGAGCACTGGCTCCAGTGTTGGGACGAGCTGGAGATCAAATCCCGGGCTCAGACACTCAGCACCACACCCAGAAACAACTGGCCGTGTAACCTTGAGCAAGTTACTTAACCCCGATTGCTTTAGAAAAAAAAAAAAATTGACCATGGAGACATATGAACCAGCAAAGGAGCCTAGGAAAAGACAGTAAAAGAGGGGGAAAGGGAATCTTGAGAGCACTGAGTCCTTGTATATTGAGAAAAGAAAAAAAAAGAGAAATAAAGAGGTAAAACTGGTAAAAATAGTCAAAAACTGACTTTAGTTCATCCTAATATAAGCATCCCCAGGATGGCTGCCAACACAGGTTCTTAGATCTGCTTTTCTAAAGGAAAACAACTCAAAATGGCTTAATAATCTTGTTTTAATCAATCAAACATATCATTGACCTAGTTCAGGGGAAAAAGTCAGCACCCCAAACTTCAGAGTATACAGAGGTTACAAGCAAACAGAAACATTTCAGCAGATAGGCCTCGAACAATCCAACCATTACATCCATACCTAATCAGTCATCAGAGAGGGAAGCATCAACATCTGGGTTTTTCAAAGCTGGAGGGCTCTCAACAGCTGCCCAGAGTTTTGTTTGGTCAAATCACACAACACTTCTCAAAGTGAGCCCCCAAACAAAGTCTCACAATAGGGTTTATATAGCCTTCTCTTGACTCAGAGAATGTAACAACCCTCTTGACCCCACTGCCCAATCATAAAGTATCTTCTGAAAAAGAAGCCTCTCACCACAGACTCCAGGTGCACTTAACCTAGAGTCAGGGAAGATCTTACACAATATAATCTTAGAAAGATGGCAACAACATAAATTTACATTCCCATTACAGGAATATACATAGAATAATTTTCTCAGCATTATTTTCAAATGTGGAACCTAGGTCCCAGAATAATTTAAAAAATCAAGTTTAATCCTTTTTTTTTCCAAATGTTTTATCAACTTCTGATCCACATCACTCATCTCAATAAGACCCCGAGCTACAAATTTTCCCCCCACCATTCCCCACCCACCACCCCAAAACAGCAGTCCCACAGGATATGCCCCCCCCCAATCCACTCCCTCCCCCACCCTCCCCAACCCCCCCCCCCCACTTCTGCAGTGGATCTCCAAGCCCCAGTGCCTGCACATCTTATAGTATTAATAATAGTGTGTGTGTGTGTATATATTTAAATATTTGATTCCAAAACCTTGAATTCCAGATTCACTCCCCCCCCTCCCCAACCACCCACCCCCACTGGGAAGATAAGCAGCTCAGTATAGGCTGTACATGTGTGGCCAATGCTGAACAATAACATAGTAGATATATTGTAAAAAACCGACCACACTTCCCTCCCTCCCACCCCACCCTCCACCTGTTCTACTCTCCACTCCAATCCCGTCCCTTCTCAAAAGTGAGCCCCTCCAACCGCCCTTCCCCCCAGCCCACCCTACCCTCCATCATCCCCCCTCTCATCCCTTTCCCCCCTACTCTGCTGGAGGGTGAGACACCCCATCCGGCACGTACTTCAATCCGTCCGTGAGCAAACTCAATGGGAACAAGGCCGACTCACTCCCCTCTGGCCTCCCATTCTTCCCCTCCATTGTGACCATTTTCCCATGCCTCTTCTATATGAGATAGTTTACTACAATCCGTGTCTCTCCATCTCCTTTCATTATTTTCCCCTCTCACCTCTTAATATCACCTTTTAAGTATCATCCCTTCCTGTTAAATTGGTCCTGTGCCCTCTATCTATGTATACCTGTAAATATATGTGCGTAAACCCTCATATTCCCTTCAACTACTGAGAAAGGTTTCATAAGTTACAATGATTGTTTTTCCATGTAGGAATGTTCATAGTTCAACTTTGATAAGTTCCTTATGATTTCTTTTCCCTATTTACCTTCTCATGCTTTTCTTGCTTCTTGTATCTGAATGACAAATTTTCTATTCAACTCTGGTGTTTTCAACAAGAATGCTTGAAAATCCTTTATTCCACTGAATTACCATATTTGCCCCTGAAACATGATACTCAGTTTTTCTGGGTAGGTGACTCTTGGTTTTAATCCCAGCTCCTTTGACCTCCAGAATATCATATTCCAAGCCCTTCAATCCCTCAGTGAAGAAGCTGCCAGATCCTAAGTTATACTGATTGTGTTTCCACAATATTCAAATTGTTGCTTACTGGCTGCTTGTAAGATTCTCTCCTTGATCTGGCAATTCTGGAACCTGGCTATAATATTCCTAGGAGTTTTCTTTTTTGGACCTTTTTCAGAAGGTGATAAGTGGATTCTTTCAACCTCTATTTTGCCCTCTGGTTCTAAAACATCAGGGCAGTCTTCTTTGAGAACTTCCTGGAGGATGATTTCAAGGTTCTGACTTTGATCATGGCTTTCAGGTAGTCCAATAATTTTTAAATTATCTCTCCTGGATCTATTTTCCAGGTCAGGGGTTTTTCCCATGAGATATTTCACATTGCCTTCTATTCTTTCATTTGTTTGGATCTGTTTAATAAAATCTTGATTTCTCATAAAGTCATTAGCTTCCATTTGCTCCAATATAATTCTGAAACAATGATTCTCCTCATTGAGCTTTTGAGATTCTTTTTCCATCTGCAAATTCGACTTTTTAAGGCATTCTTCTCCTCATTGCCTTTTTGAGCCTCTTTTGCCTTTTGAGTTATTCTATTTTTTAAGCTGTGATTTTCCTCAGTCAGGCTGTTGGCTCTCATTTTGTAATTTTCTTGCATCATTCTCATTTCTCTTCCCAATTTTTCCTCCACTTCTCTTATCTGCTTCTTAAGGTCCTCTATGGCCTATAACCAGCTCATATTTTCCTTTGAAGCTTTTGGTGCAGGAGTTCTGGCTTCACTATCTTCCTCCTGTTCCATGCTTTGCTCCTTTTTGTCCCCATAATAGGAGTCTAATATTGGAATCTTCTTTCTGCTTTGTTTCCTTTGCCTGGTCACGTTGCCCCTCAGTCTCTTGACCCCTGGGCCTTTCGCCACAGTAGGACTCTGCCACCAGACAAGGGAGCTTTCATCCCAAATGCTGGGGTTTTCTCAGCTGCTGGAGGTATTAGATGGATGCCCGCCCTGAGGTCTCCACACGCTCTGACAAGCTGGACACATTCCCCACGACCTCCACCCTAGACTGCAATCCAGATACAAGCAGGTCAAAGCAAGAGCGACTACCCCTCAGACTGTCGCCTGGGCCCCCTACACTCTTCAGGCCAGGTGCTGGCTGGCTGTGTCAGCATCTTAGTGGCATCTCACTCTGGGGGCAAAAGCCATGCACTCCCACTTACTGGGTCCCTAAGTCCAGACTACACCAACCTCTCACCTCATCCTCCATATCTATGTATTGACAAATCTGGAAACAGCCACAGCCCCTGCTGATCTGGAGTCCCTCCAGCAGGTGGCTGGTCAGGCCTGCCCTGGGGCCAAAGCCTAGGTGTAGGGCTGGGCTTGGTTCAGCTCCCAGAGCGCTGAGCTGACTGATTCCTGCAGACCTGCCGGGCTGTCCTCAGCAGGATGTCGGCCTTTCCATGTCATTCTGTGGGCTCTGCAGCTCCAAAGTTTGTTCAGAGTCCCCTTTTACATGGATTGGGGAAGGTGGAAGCTGGAGCAGGGGGGAGGTCCTGCTTCTACTCTGCTATCCTGACTCCACCCCTCCAAGTTTAATCCTTTTAACAATTAAAACAGTTAAGTCTTAAAATTCAAACTGAAAGAATTTGTCCAGTGTGGGTTTTTGATCCCCAAGCAAAGAGACACAGTGTTAAAGTGGAGGCAGGAGAGCTGGGTCTGACTCTTCAGTTGTCCCATGAACTACTTGGGTAACTTTGGTTGGATAAGAAACATGAACTTTCTAAAACTCATGGTCCTCACCTCTCAAGTGGACATGATATTTAGATTTCCACATGTACTTCACAGGGATGCTGTTATTAGAATCAAGTATAATAATGTACCTAAAGCTCTTCCTAAGTGGAAAGCATCCTCTAATTATAAATTAATGCAAATGTCTAAAACAAGCCAGACAGATGGTTGTCTGCTCTCTTTGTAAACTCAGGAAAAGAAGGCATTCAAAGAGTCTTCCATAGCTCTGTCCATTGTGCTAATTGGTGAAATATGTTTTTCTCATATCTAATGAAATCTCTTCTTTAAAACTAAAACAAACAACGACAAAAACACTATTCAGTATACAATTCATTTATTCTTTCTCAGGTTCTGTGATTTTTGTCCCAGTTATAATGGGAGGTGGGACTTAGGGAAGCATGATTAGGGAATATATCACTGATCTATTGATCCCCCCACACCCCAAAACACTTGAAATTGCACAATCTAAAAGACAAGTAAGAGAAACAATGAGGTACTGATGAAATCACAGAATTTATCATGTTTTGCTTTTGTTTTGTTCATTCTCCTATGAACAGTGAGAACAATTATTCACTTTTTTCTCATGAAAACTTATAGTTTATTTTATTTTATTTCTTTTTGCTTTTTGGAGGGCAATTGGTGTTAAGTGACTTGCCCAAACTCACATGGCTAGGAAGTGTGTGAGGCTGGATTTGTACTCAGGTACTGACTCCAGGGCTGGTGTTCTATTCACTACACCACCTAGCTGCCCTGACCTTATAGTTTATTGTAGCATGAATTCTTGTTCAAAGATGAGTTATAATGGATAACTACTGATATTTTTAATTCTAAAATTCCATGATTCTATGAAAAAATACTTTATTATCTCTCCTTAATCTTTCTTTCCCCTGGATATACAACCCCAGTCTCTTTCCTTATAGATGATATAGTCTATCATTTTTGCAATTTATTAAAATAAAATTGTTTTAAAGTTTTATTTTTTCCATTTTTGAGACAACTTTTTAATTCATTGACACTTAGATGACTTTCTTTCTGCATAGAATAGAGAAAATATTGTCCTATACTGCATTGTCCTAACATGGCCCCACACAGGGTCACAGTCTCATTGCTTAGAGAGAGGAAAGGAGGTTCACAATGGTGATTCTAAGAAGGTAAACACATCTATCCTGATGTTCAGGGTGTGAAAGGATAAACCCTAGAGGTGTTTTAGAACTACCTTCACTCTAAGATCTCTTTCCCCTTATCTCAGTTCAGGAGGTCTGAGGTTCCTGTTTGTTTGGAGTAGAGGTAATGAGTATATGTTTGCCTCTAACCTAGTGAGTAGCAAAAGCTGCTCTCTCAGTGTAAAAACAGCAGGGACAACTGTATGACTTTTGGCATTTATGGGGATGGAAGGAAACTTGGAGAAGGGAGTATTAACTGCCAATAAGACCAATGATTCCTTATTTGTGTGATGTTGGTCTAGATGACCTCTATGGTCCTATATTTAGTTGTAAATTCTATTAATTATGAGCTTATAAAGTCTCTGTAATTAAATGGATAAATTATATTAGGCAAGTTAGGGATTTAATGTTTCTAGGCCTCAGTTTCTTCCTTTATAAAATTCAATATGTTCAAACTGCAACTCATTAATTCGACATCTCCCACCCTATCCCCTGCACTCCCAATATTCTTTCATTTAAATCTCCATTTAGTTACAGAAGGCAGGACTATTTGGGCAGCCACCCAAGTTTGTAACTTTAGTAATTCTTGTTGATAGCCCCTGACTCTCTATATTTTTCATTATATTCCTCTTTCACTTGCCAGATTTTGCTTTGGAAATAAAATCAGCATCTTTCTTTTCCCTGTCTTATTTTTTCTCACATAATCATTTTAGGTCTTCAGTGTTCATCACTTCTTACCTGGACTATTGTAACATACTCCTAATTGGAATTTAATTTCTAATCTCTTCTCTATTCAATGTACTTAGCATACCAATACAAAATAATCATCCTAAGGCAGGTGTCTGAAAATGTCACTCTCCTGCTTAATAAACTCTAGTGGCTCCCTACTATCATTAGGATAAAAAAAACCCAATTCTTGATATTTAAAATACCTTGCATGCTGACTTCAGCCTCACTAGTCTACCTTTTCAGTTTTATTTCACATAATATTTCATGTAACTCTTCATCATGCACTTTGAAATTCAGCTCAACTCATATATTTCCTATTCCCCAAACCAAATATTCTATATCAAATCTCTGTATCTCTGTACAGACTTTATCCCATGCCTAGAATGTTCTCTCTCCTTAACTCTACTTGGAATCCCCAGCCTTCTTCAAGGGACTATTCATTTGTACCCTCTTACAGGAATTTTCCTTTCCTAATTTCTCAAGTTGTTAATATTCTCCATAAATTCATCTTGATTTACTTACCTATTTCACTTCTTTGTATTTACTAGTAAAATGGTAAGTTCTTTGAAGGAAGGGGCTATTTTTCATTTCTATCTTTGTATCTGTACTTAGTAAAGTTCATTGCACATAGTGAGCACTTAAATATCCTATTGCATTAACCAGAGGGTGCCTAAGGTCCTTTTCTATTCTAACAATTTGTGATTAACATATTTTTTGATAGTAGAATAATTGACCATTAAGACAACTGTCTAATACATTCCTTATTGTTTTTAGTTTCTTACTTGCCATAGTGTCTAAATGAGTCTTTCTTGTTTGGATTAAGCAAAGAAAATGGAACCTTCATTTTCACTTTGTACCAATTCCCATTAAGACATCTAAAATTGGACCCTATCAGTCAGGGAACTACATTTTAGCTATTCTAAGTAAAGATTCAAAGATGAATCATTACCATAGTCAATTAATATTTATTGAATGTCCACTGCATGGATAGCTCTGTACTTGGAGTTCTGAGGAAAATAAGAAAATGTCCATCAAATAGCATGAAGGATTGATTCTCTAAAGTTCTATCTGATTCCAAAAGACATGGAAAAAAAGAGTCAAGTTCAACCAAATCACTGGCTTGCCTATATAAATAAAAACAACTAGATTGTCTGATTTTGCACAAGTATGAGCCAACCAGTGACATATAAACAAGGTATGGGCATGGTTTAAACAATCCTCATCAGCCTTTATATTCTCAAAAGATTTCCTTGATAGATTTGCACTGTCATCACCTCTTATTGATTCTAATCATCAGAGTTTCTGTAATTCTTACATTGGTAGTAGGTCACTTACCTAAGCGAACTGGAAGATTGCCATTATATAATAAGAAGAGAAGTCCCAAAGAAGAAATACAATAGAAAAATATACATAGTTATTGAATCTTCAGTCATATTTGATAGTGGCAACAATATAGTATAAGGTTCAACTGTTTTTGAGTGTGACTGGAAAATAATTTTGCCATTGTTTCCTCATATCAGATACTAAGCTCATCAATTCTATGCAACTGATGTTTAATGCTTTCAAAATATCAAGGTAACCAACTTAAAATTACATTATCTTTTAAAATCATTTTCTTTTGTGCATTTTAAGTGTTTTCTGTACCTTTGGGACAAATACAATTAACTTTACAATTACAATTCTACATTTTACAATTCTGTCCCTTTTTCCCTAACTTAATGTGATTGAATTGGAAGGAAAGTTCTATCTATATGTGGGGAAGAGACAATATTTGCTTTAGCTAAAAGAAGACATTTCTCCATAGAAGTACTGTCTAACTTAAGTGAAATATAATGGTCATATGCTAAATAAAATGGAGTCATGATTTAGTAAAGCCAATTAAAAGCTTTCAATGTTTCCTAGGCTAAAATAGACTCCAACCAGTACCTCCAACAGGACAGCACCCATTGCCCTTTCTAACATATCTGCACCATTATTCTCATGCAGTCATTGTAGGTATAACATTGACTTTATGCTAAAAAAAAGTTTGACTAGAAGAATGAAACAATTGTTATTCCCTGTTAAAAATAAGAGCAGCCAGACCTTAATTATCTTTGTATATTGTCTGGGCTTTAGCATAGGATTTTGCATATATTGGTGCTTAATAAAGTTTGGTGCAGGAATGGGTATAATACATGTGATGATTTCTTTTTAATGGGAGCTGATGGCTACTCATACTGAGGGTTTTGGAAAATTGTCTCTTGACAACATAATACATTTTCTCCCTGAAAAGCAGCAAACATGCATTATGCAGTATGCAAATTATAGCATAGCACTTTAAAATAAAATTCCTAATTAGTTATGCTGCTTAAGTAGACTCTATTAATCATTAATCTTTTTGCACAATCTACTTTTCTTCAACGTAAACTATTTCAGGCACAAACTATTTCTTTACATAAACTAAACAAACTCTCATTTGCTGAAACAAAGCAAAAAGCTACTTGATTTATCTGGGAACTGTTCAAAGAGTATTGTTTTAACCTCTGATATGACCCTTCATTTTAGCAAGCATGTGTGTATTTTATGGGGTGCACTTGAGTGAGGCAGCAAATGGAATGCTTGATTGCATCGTTCAGTTTGGGATGTTTTAGTCACTTGGGAAGTTTATATTAAATTAAGAATCAAAACATGTCATATTTCTGAAGAGAACAATTGCTAACAAGATTTTGAGCAAGAAAGGCATTGATTTATCTGAGGAGATCACTGCAATCTGGGGCATTTTATACTTGAGTTATTTCATCCTCCTTTACATCATAAGCATTTAAATCATTTGAGGATTTTTCCTATTGATTGTTTTACAATAATCACAAAACAAAAATGTCTTATAATGATGCTGAGAGAAAGTCAAAAGGCTCAAATGATCTAGGATATTGGGATCTATGTGTCTACTCTTAACTTTACAATACAATGTAGCAAGTATTTATTGTTTTCACCTTATGAAAAATGCTGTGGTAGGTTTGGGTGATATAATGACAAAAAGAAAAAAGGAACAGATAAAATAGTCACACTTTACCTTTACTTGGGGATGATAGTAATTTAAATTCACGTGGCCCTTTTTTAAGATTTGCAAAGCTTTTTCATTGTAAACATCTTATGATTTGAGTAGAACTAGTATTATTAGCTGCATTTTATAGATGGAAAAAATTAGAAATTAATTGCCCAGGGTCATTGGTTGTTTGGTTGCTATCCTTCATTCTCACAGAGGACCAAAATAACATCACTTTGCTAGAGTCAAATTGTACTGTGTCCAACTGTGAGTGATCAGATCTGTACAAGCTGGGAATGTTCTACCATAGATCAGGCCCAAATAGTCTATGTGAACATTTGGGGCAGATTCTCTAAATCTGTGCATCTTTTGTTTCTTTTGAGCCTCCTTAATTCTGCTTTGCTCATAGAGCACAGTACCCTCTCTGAAGAGGGCAAATCATATTGTGCAGCCCAAGGTCCTACTATAGTTTGAAGTAGAATTCAAACTCAGACCACTTGACTTCCAGTCCATAAATATTTAAATTACACTATGATGCTCTTAATTATCTCAGAGATACTTCCAAAGTATTCTAAAATAATGCAAATTACAAAGTTTCTTTAGTTTTCTATGGGGTAAATCTTCCTTATCATGGTGTGACTAGGTCCTTATTAATGTAAACAATGAATCCCCCCTTAAGTAGTTTATACTACATAGTATCATTGGACTGCAATCCATGACCTCATAATTTTAACTTTAAATATGCAAATTCAAATACACATGACAAATTCAGGGCATTCAGTAGCCATGCATTTTCACTTTTTTTGGTCTGTTTTCAGAAAATTATAACTTGGTTGGACCTTAGAGATTAACTGATACAAGCCCCTAGGGATGCATATTGAACTTCAAGTGAGAAGATCCTGCATTCAAAACTTGCCTCTGACATTTACTGCAGAACCCTTAACAAGGCATCTAATATGTCCAACCTCCAATCTCCTACATCTATAACAAGAGAGCAATTATCACTGTTACACATACTTTAGAGGATTTTTATGAGACTCAGATGAAATAATATGGGTAAAATGTTTTGTACATATTACAGCACTAAATAAATGGTAGCTATTTTACAGATAAGGAAACTGAAGTACAGATAGGGCCAGTGACTTCCCCAGATCATATAGTAAATCAGTAGTAGATGTGTAACTAGAGCCTGAATCTATTGACCTATACTGCTGTGTGCTTTTCATTACCTTATGGTTCATCTATCTTCATTTTTCATTTATTTTTTATTATTTCTTACTATCTTGACTTCCTTCTGTCATTGACTAAATGGGTTGTTTTGGTGATTTCTCACTTTTTGTATTTATTTTTATTTTCCTCTCTTTTCTTCTCTGAAAGTCTCCATTGGATGCTATCCCCAAATTTCTATTACTCTGCTATAATCACTACTGCAAATATTAGCACTTTTAATTTATAACCCTCATCGCAAGAACTCAGAGAGTTTCATTGTGGGTGAAATAGCTAGGACTATTGGGAGGCAAATAACACGAGAGACAATATGGCTTAGTGAATTTAATGTTGGATTTCACGATGTGGAAAGCTTGAGTTTGGTTCTGTTTGTGTTAACAGATTTGACACTTAGTCAATAATTAGTGACCAAAGAGAGAACAATTTTAGAAGAGTGATAAGGAAAGAAAGAAGCCAGATTACAGGTTTGAAGAGAGAATGGATAGTAAGAAAATGAAGGCTTAAGATTTAGACAATAATTTGAAGAAAGCAAACACTGGAGGAGTAAAAAAAAGATGAAATAGTAGCTGGATTGATGAAATTGAAGGAAAGGATGCTTGATACTGTAAATACTTCCAGATTGAGTAGCTATTTAGGGGTGCTAACTATTTAAATCACAACAAAACCTTCACCCAAATCTTCAGTCTATTGCTAGACATATCAAAGACACAAATTATGAAGCCAAAAGTATTTGATTAGGATGTGAAATAGAAAATAAGGATGGAAATCAAGTCATATAATATTCTTTGGCAACCATATGGAGAGGAGTGAAAATTTCCTGTGTCCTCAAATTAATTATAGTTTTATTTCCTTTCACATTTCTCTAATTCTCCAGCACAGAGAGAAGATTTAGTCCCTTGTTATACTTCAAATGGAGGGTTTTCAATATGAACAGTGGACTGAGTAAATAAGGATATAGTGACCTCAAAGGAAGGCAAGTTTCTGTTAAAGCAAAGAGGGAAAAAAAGAATATCGATTACAAAACTTGAGGATGTAAGAGAAGTTTGTTGGAAATAGTTTGATGGCTCCAATGTACAAAATAGAATGAGATAGAATGTAAGCAAACTGTTTAGGAGTGGGACAAAGGAAAGAATAGGAAACGTGAAAGTAGGGATGAGGACTAGAATCGAAGATGGCATCAGTCCAGTGGTTCAGTCAAACATTGGAAATGGCTTCCTTGTTCTTTAGAGAAAGAACCAGCTCAAATTAAATTGAGGGACGAGCTGAAGAGGAGGATGGGAAAACTCAGATAAAGTGATCATATTGTTAAGGAATATATTAAAAGAACCCCCAAATCCCATGGGTTTTAAGTCTAAAATAGTTGCGAACAATTGGACCTGTGCCATAGACAAACAGAAAAAATGTGAACATTCTATCTTGATACTTTTCAGTTCTTTGAAGTCTATGGAGAAGTACACTATTCCTATGAACTCACTTTCACATGATTTATGGTAATAATGTGTTTTCCTCACAATAACACAATGAGACATCTAATAATTGACATATACAGTGCTTTAAAATTTGAAAAGTATTATATATATATATATGTATATATATATATATATATATATATATATATATATATATATATATATATATATATAAATCTTCCTGGAGCTTCACAATTACCCCCAAGAGATAGGAGCTTCATTTTAGCAGTGGGGAAAATGAAACTCAGAGAGATGGTGATTTGTCTAAGGTCACATTACTAGCATATGTCAGAAGCCCAATTAACCCAGTTCTCAAATTCAAATAAACAATCGTTTACTAAGCATCCATTATGGTAGGCACTGTATTAATGCTGGGGATACAAAGACAATGTCCAAGTTCAACACTCTAGTCATTATACCATACTGTCTAACTAGTGCAAATATTATTAACTCCATTTTACAGATGAGGAGTCAAACTCAGATAAAATGACTTACTCATGGACATAACCTAATAAGTGCCGTGGTGAAGATTCAATCACAGTTTCCAGAATTCAAGTTCATTTTTCTTTCTACTATGCCTATGTCTTACAGGAAGTATGAAATAATTGATAGAATAGTCCTAGGAATCAGAAACACCTGGGTTCAAGTCTTGCCTCTGAAATACTGACTGAGGCACCTGGGTAATTTATTTAACCTTTCCATGACTCAAGTAACTATTTAAGAAGATAAATTGCAGGGCAAATGCTGATCCATATAGGTATCAGTAACAAAAGCTTCCTTATCATGAGTTTTATACACACCTAAAATCCAAAATCTGTTCTAATTGTGTGTGTGTGTGACTTTCAAATTTCAAATGGTACATAATCATCTTACACTGTACTTGGAAGTGACAAAAGGCCCATGTGTACAGTTATTTGACCAAAAAAAATACATTGTTCATGCCCTAAAAAAGTGAATACCTAGCAGCTATTTTTTTTACCTTGAAATGTTTGAATTGGGAAAGAGGGTCACTGAACAAAAGTATTCAGCATGAAAAGTATGAATGAAATAATACATTTTAAGGTTAATGTTTGGGGAATGGTGCATAAAAATTGCAGTACTTACCCCTACAGCATGACACTAGGAAGTAAGAAATAATTGAGAATCTGCCCTCAGAATCCCTTTATTAGAGAAAGAAGTTACTTAGCAAAGCTCTTGTCCTGAAATTCACTAGCAGGTATGATTCCCTTGGAAGTCACAATCATAGCCTCCATGGAACTAATGAGGGCAATGCCACATTTGATTATCAGCCCCACAGTGGCTTGAATGTCTGCTCATTTTATTATCAGCAGCAAAAACTCAAATTTTCTGGCACAAAGAGGTGCCTACAGACTTTATCTATCATCTACAAGGACCATGAAGTATACCCATTTAAAATATCATTTAAAATTTTGTTCATTTGTGAGGAATGAAAAATGAGAACAGTTGCTTATACTTCAATTCAAAATATTTTTTCACCTTTGGAAAAGGGCTTCTGCCATCTCAGTAGACCATAGAAAAAAATGTTGTCACTTGATAGTAGATCAGGGAAAAGATACTTAGCAAAGCAGTTCTCCTTTTTTTCCCCCTCCCTGCTACCTATTTATTATATAGTAATTGTTTATTTCACACAAGTAGGAATTCCTTGGATAGCATTTATGTGTGTATGTGTGTGTATGTATCTTGTGCTTCTATTTTGCTATCTTGAATTCTGTGTTTAATACGTGCTTTATCTTCTTCAATAAAAATTCCATAAGGAGGTGATGCTTTCATTTCCTTTACTATATTTTATTTTAAACTTATATTTTATAACTTCATAATAGTTCCTAATTTTTAGTATTCGGAATGTACTAGTTTATAATTTTTATTGAATTGAATAAAATTTCAGAAGGTACCATGAAACCCTATGTTTTTTAAATGTAGGCTAAGAAAGAGAAGAACAACGAACACCAAGGAAGACCTTGAAGTGAACAAATCTTGGCTTTCACATTTCTACCTTGAGTTCCTTAAAGTGTCTTGTGCCCTTAAATTCATTTCATTCAGTTAGAGTAACCCAATGAAATTTCCTGCCTGGGCTAGCTTCCTCTGGGTAGAACCCTTTTGTAGGTAGTTAACTAGAATTTATTGAGCATCTACTGTAGTAGACCCCATTCTAGGTTTGTGCTAAGTGCTGGGTACTATGTTAAGTAGAACATTTTCTTTCATTGCCTATCAAAACCTAGAAAATAAAAATCTTGGAATTTTAAGAGACCTCAAATACCTTCTAGTTCAAGCCCCATTTGATCAGGAATCCTCCATGACATTACTGAGATATGGTCATCTAGCCTTTGCTTAATGATCTTTAATAATGGGAATACTATACACCCAGATGTGGCCTATTTTATTGTGGGACAGCTCTAATGGCTAGGAAGCTTATTTTGGCATCAGATCTAAATCTACCTCTTTGCATCTTCTGCTCATTATTCCTTGTTCTGTCCTCTAGGCTAATCCAAACAAGGCTAATAATCCCTCTCCCCTCTGACAAGCCTTCCAGTTCATTCAAATGATTCTCTTATGGCATGGTCTTTGTCCTCTCAGTCATTATTGCTGCCCTATTCAATATGCCCTCCCACTCATTAGTAGCCTTCTTAAAATGTGGTGCCTAAAACTGAACACAAGTATTCTAGGAGTGATTTGGAATATAAAATTTATTTTTAGAAAATCTTTTTGGGAGAAGAAAAACAAAGCATCTCATGCTATTTTTGTGAAAAACTTGGAGAGATGTGATCTTGGTCATAGGAGTGAGGGGGATTTAGAATTTTTTCTATGATCAGATTCAAAGATTAGTCATTAATAAGCATAGCTTAGGAGAAGGTCCATACAGTAGTGAGCAAGGATCTTTAGTTGACCTTGTGCTGTCTAATATTCTATTAATTCCTTAAAGTCAAAGATGACATCATCATCATATTTGTAAATGTCACAAAAGAGGAAGAAAAAGTTAAAATACTTTGAAATACTGAATCAGACTAGGAAGTTGAGATGAATATCATGGGATGAAATTTAAAAAGTGTAAATGTAAAGTATTACCTTGTGTCCAAAAAATCAACATTACAAATGCAAGAAGGTCAAGGCCTGGTTAGGTAGCAGTTCTCAAGAAAATATGGAAGCTTTAGCTGCCTATGAACTCAACTTGAAACAATTCCTATCAGTTTAGATTGCATTAAGAGGAGAGGAATCAGAAATAAGTGGGTCACATCAAAGCCTTAACTCGACAAGCCTTTTTCCAGGAAACTGAATTTAGAGAGCTCTAAAAGCCCTTGAATTCTTTCTGCAAGGTAGAAACAACAGACTTTAGCACTTAGGGTTTGTTTGTTTGTTTTAGATTGTAAAAAACAGATTGACATCAGATGAGGTGTCTGGAATTTAGATTCATCATCTGTAAAGTGAATTTGGAGATGTGTTTGAAATGTATTCTCATTGAGGTTTCATCAAATTTTAATTCCTATAATCCTACAATATGGAAACAATAATTTTTTAGAATCTATAAATATAGAAAAATGGTGTTTTCTCTTGGACACTTCCTTAAGTATTCTTTGACATATAATGAATACATATTTATGGGAAGCTGCACTTCTCTAAAGAGGTCCTGGCTATAGGAAAATTATTACAATAATCATAATAACCTCTTTAACATCTCATTTCTCCTCTCATCTCATAGTACTAGGATCCTGACACTGTGTCACCCATACCCAGTTGTGGAAGAAGCAACAACAAACTTCTAAAAAACCTCTGAAAAATATTAAAACAAAAACACTTAAAATTTTACATAGCAATAAAGAAAATTATGATAAGCTATTTCTTTCTCAGGCTTTGGCCCTTTTCCTATATTCCCTAGCCTTTCCTTACAAGATCAAAGGGATGCCCATCAATTGGGACATGGCATTGCTTAAAGCAGCTGAGTCTTTCAGTTGATCATCATTACAATATTTATTGCTGTTGTTGTATACAGTGATCTCTAAGTTCTGCTCACTTTACTTTGCATCAGTTCATATTAGTCTTCCTAAGACTTTCTGAAACTATCTCTCATCAATTCTTATAGCACAAAAGTATTCCATGACAATCACATACCACAAGTTGTTCTGCCATTTCCCAAATGATGGGCATCTCTTTGATTTCCAATACCGTGCCATCACAAAAAGAGCTGCTATACATATTTTTGTTCATATAGATCCCTTTCCTTTCATTTTTGGATGGATCTTGGATACAGATTAAATAATGTTATTACTGGATCAAAGGTATGCATACTCTTATTGTCCGTTGGCATGATTCCTAATTGTTCTAAAAAATGTTTGGAGTAATTTACAATTCCACAAACTGTTCATTAGTGTACCTATTTTCCCACATGCCCTCAAGTATTTGCCATTTCTGACAGTTGTTAGGTTGTACCTCATAGTTGCTTAGTTTTCATTTTTCTCATCAATAGTAATTTAGAATATTTTTTTTCATATGATTACAGATAGCTTTTATTTCTTCTTACAACTGCCTATTTATGTCCTTTAATCATTTATCAATGGAGGAAAGACTATTATTATTGTAAAGTTGTCTCAGTTCTTTACATTTTTGAGAAATGAGACCATTAACATAGAAAACTTATATTTTTTAAATTACTTCATTTTCTATGGTATCTTTTTAGCAAATGTAGTTTCCCTGTGTATCTCTTATAATTAGTTCTATATTTGTTCTTGCTCTGAGGTCATGTTTGCTACCCCTTCCTACTTTTTTCACTTCAGCTGAAGCATACTAGATTCTGCTCCAATCCCTATTTTAACTCTGTGTCTTTCTGTTCAAGTGTGTTTCCTGTCAACAAAATATTGTTGGATTCCGATTTCTAAAACATTTTGCTACCTGCTTCCTTTTTATGGGCGAATTCATACTATTCACATTCTCAGTTATGATTACCAACTGTGAATTTCCCTCTTATTGTCTTGTTTGTGCTCTCTTTCTTTTTACTTTGTCCCTTTTCAAAAGTCTGATTTGTTTCTGATCACTGCCTTTCTTTACAGGGTCTCCCTTTTAGCCCTTCATTCTTTCTCTTATATCTTAATCACTTTCATCTCTTTCTCCTTCTATTTCACTATTGGGTAAGATAGATATTCTATACTGAACTGAGCAGACATACACACATTATCTATCTATCTATCTATCTATCTATCTATCTATCTATCTATCTATCTATCTCTATTCTTCCTTCTTTGAACCAATTCTGATGAGAGTGAGATACAAACATTGCCTACCACACCACCTTTTCCTTTTCTACTATAAAAGCTCTTCCTTGTGTGCCTCTTTTATATGAGGTAATTTTCCCCATTCTTCATCTACTTCACCTTTCTTCCAGGACATCCCTCTTTCTGACCCCTTCATTTTTTATTTTGGGCTCACTCCAACATAATTAATCCACCCATGTTCTTTCAACTATGTAGAATCCTTCTAATTGCCAAAAAATTATAAAGTTCTTAAGAGTTACTTTTATCATCTTCTCATATAGGAATCTCATATGGTTTGAACTTACTGAGCTCCTTATGATTTCTCTTTCATATTTACTGATTTATACATCTCTCAAGTCTTCTGTTTGAATGTCAAATTTTCTATTCATATCTCATCTTTTCATAAGGAATGCTTAAAAGTTCTCTCTTTCATTAAATATCCTTTTTGCCTCTTGGAAGTATTGTCCTCAGTTTTGCTGGGTAGCTTATTCCTGGTTGTAATTCCAACATTTGCTTTCCAGCATATCATATTCAACATCTCTGTTATTTTCCCATGAAATCTGCTAAATCTTGTGGTCCTCACTGTGGTTTCACAATACTTGAATTGTTTCTTTCTGGCTACTTGCAATATTTTCTCCTTGACCTGGGAGTTCTGGAATTTGGGTACAATAATCCTTGGAGTTTTTATTTTCAGGTTTCTTTCAGGAGGTGATCAGTGGATTATTTCAATATCTGTTTAACTCTCAGTTTCTGTACTAACAAGGGAGTGTCCCTTGGTGATTTCTTGAAATATGGTGTGTAGGCACATTTTTGTTTGTTTGTTTGTTCATGGCTTTCAGGCTGTTCAATTATTCTTAAATTTTTTCTCCTTTATCTATTTTTAAGAAACTTTTTTTCTAATGTGATATTTCACATTTTACTTTTTTCATTTATTTGATTTTGTTTTATGTTTTCTCAATTTTTTATAGTCATTGATTTTTACTTATCCAATTTTATTTTTTAAGGAGTTATTTTAATTAGCAAACTTTTGTACCTCTTTTCCCACTTGACCAATTTTGTTTTTTAAGAAGTTCTTCAGTGAATTTTGTAGCTCATTTATTATTTGGCCAATTGCATTTTTAAGGTGTTATTTTATTAAGTATTTTTGTGTCTCTTATCAAGCTGTTAATTCTTTTTTTCATAAATTTCTTGCATCATTCCCATTTCTTTTTCCAATTTTCCCTCTACCACTATTATCTCTGTCGTTAATGCTTCCAGGAATTTTTGTTTGACTTATTTTTTTTGTCGAGGTTTTTCTTATAACTGTTTTCATATTTTTGTCTTCTTCTGATTTTGTATCTTGATCTTCCCTGCCACCATAGTAGCTTTTCGTGGTCAAGTGCTTTCTCTGTTGTTCATTCATTTTCCTATCCTTTTTCTTGACTTTGAACTTCATATTAAAATTGGTCTCTGCTCACCCTGTATTGGGGAAACACTGTCCCAAACTTCAGGCTTTTTTTTTTGTGTTGATACTTTCAGAACTAGTTCTCTGGATCTGCAAGTTTTCAGGGCTTCCAAGGTGGTGTGACCTAGGTAAAGGTCTGGTCACTCTTCTCCTGGCATGGGATCTTCTCTTTACCTAGGAAGGGCCTCTTCAACACTGCAGCCAAAATAGTAGTGATCCTCTTAGTCCTGGAATTGTGACTAGGTTCCCTGTTCTCCTGCAGCTGCAAGTGCTAGCACTCTTCTCTGCTTCAGAACTGCAACTAGGGCCCATGGTCACTTGTCTTAGGCACAAGGCTTCCTCACCATCCTGGAACTTCAGCCCATAACTGTGGATGGGCAATAGATTTGCTAAATAGCTCCAGGTCCTATTCCTAGTGTCAGTAAAGGACTGCTCTAATCTCTTTCTGAGCAGGTGTCTAATCCCCTTACTCTTTTTGGTTTGGGAGCTTCTGAAGTTGCTGTTGCCATCACGGTCACCTCTAAGGCCCACTACTGGTGTTACTACTGCCTGAACTTCAGACTGTCCTCCACCATAGTGTCATAGACCTCTCTTCCTAACCTCATAAGCTGTTTCAGGCTGTAAAAATGTCACCCTATCTTTTGTTGTCTTTGCCACTCCAAAATTCATTTTGAAGAGATATTTTAAAGTTGTTTGGATGGGAATGTTAGCAGAGATTTTTCAATTTGATCATTATGTCCTTCAAGAATATAGTTATACTCAAGTGGTAAGGACAAAAGCAAGAACCTAAGGTTTTGTGAAGTAACAAAATGAGGGGAATGAGGGTTGAAAACTTGTTTAAAATATTCATCAGTAAGAGAAAAGAGAGTGATAAGCTTGAGGGAGCAGAGTAGCAAGTAAGTTTTCTTTAACTTGTTTATTTATGTTTGTATATCAGGAGCAATTTCATGTTTTGGCTCTGTGCAGAAGTACTGGCTTTATGATGAAGATAGTGCTTCACTTAGCGGAGTTGATGCAGCCAGCACCTCCTTACTGGTCCTCATATATCTCCAGGATATCTCCATATACTCTTTTGTCAAGGAGTATCAAGGAGGACAAAGCTATACTAAGATGTACCCTTTTAGTAAAGAAAGTTGCTATGTCCATCCTCTATTTTGGGGTATTATCCCTTTGGACAGCTCTAACAACAGTTCTACCTTGTATATATAGCAAAGAGAGAATTTTGCTTCTCTCTCTTCCTCCTCCTCCTCCCTTCATATTCTACTCCTCCTTTTCAAGAAAAGAAAAACAAACAAAAAAAGACATGAAATACAAACGACAGCTTGAACATATAGCAAGCAAAACATGTTCTTGTGTAGGTTATTCTGCTCCTAGAATCCCTATGCATTGATTTTGTTTTATGTTTCTTTTCCTGATCCCACATCACCAAACAATAGAACTGATTAATGGAAATATCATTGAATATTTTTGTCTGATTGATCATTATTTGCTGTGTCAATTTTGGAATGCAGAGAGAGATGCTTCCTGCTATTATACTGTTTCTTGGATGAGAAACATCATTGTCAAGGCTACTACATCTGAACAGACCAATAAGACTAAACTCTGATATCTATATTTGTTAAGTTCTCTCAGAAGGGCAGGCATGAGATAAAATGAAATGCCTTTTCCTCAGTACCACAGGATGTCTTCACTTTTCACAACATATATGCAATATAATGGGTTATTGTTTTATATGTTTTAAGCATTTGTTAATATATACCTATACAACTTTGTTCTTTTAAGTATTTTTTCATATTAAAGGAAATAAATAGCTGTCATTTGACAATTTTGTAGTTTGAGTTTACTTTTTATAGAAGAATCTTCTTAATCCCTTTTAACTGAGATTCTATTCATAAAGCACACTTAAGTTTCATTTGAGAAATCCCTCTCCCCCCCAGAATTCCAGAGATATAATGAGTTTGAGTGTGAAGGAAAAGCCAACTCTCTTTCTTTGGGGTAAAGTCATTACATGTATTGAATCACATCTGTGTGTCCAGAGCCAGAAACCTTTTCTAGGTAGAGGAATCCTGGAATATGGGTAACATTTGTTTGAGAATAGGAAACACATTTATACAGTTGAAGGAGCCAATCAAGAGGAGAAATTATGAGACTCTGGTTGGATTTGGAATTTTAAGTTTTAGGTCTTGTAGATATATAGGTAGAAATTTAAAATTCAAGAGGAGGAAACTATTAGTGAATAGAAATTATCAAGAGAAGAGGTTGGGAGTAAAGGAGAAACTGGAGACAATGATGAAAGCATGGGTTAGAGGCAGAGATATTTTGAGTTGGAGAGAATGAAAGGTGAGAAATTAAATAAAAATTAAGTTCTGTATAAAGATGAAGGTTAGTGTTTTGGATAAGTTTGGAGAATTTTGAGGTTGTAAATCTCAGAAAGCAGGAGAGTTTTTGAAAAAGAAAAATGCAAGCTAGGTGCTACAAACATTGATAAACAGATGAGACAGAGGAGGTTGTAAATGATGGTAAAGATTGAGAGACGTTGACATAGATGGATGGCATGGATTTTAAATGAGGAGAAAGCTAATTTTGTTGGTGGAGTAAAGGTTTGGAAGTGATACAGGGGAGAAAGAATCATTTCAGTCCTCTCTCTTTATATAAAGAGAAGAGAAATCTAAGGTCTTCATGACAGAGCAACCCTGATAAAAATCTGTCCTGTGAAAAACAATGGGTTTCAATTAATTCTGGGATCAGTAAATTGAAAGGAGTAGAGATGAGGGGAATTTCTTCAGAATGGAAACAGGGTTTACACAGTGCAGTCATTAGAAGGGCTTAATCTGAAGATGTTGAATAAAAGGACATGAAGAAAAGGGAAACACTGATCCAAAATGGAATGAAAATTTTTGGTAAAAAAACAGAGCATAGAGGTTTGTACCAGAAATAGCTGATGTGTTTAACAGAAGTAAGAGAAGCACTAGATTGGGAGACAAGTTTCATATTAGTTTAAGGAGCAAAGGCATCTCCAGAAAGGCAGAGTTATTTCATCAGAGGATCACAGCTAGAGCTGAGATGGCCCTAAAAGACCAGCTATTCTTAATGTGTTTTGGGTATTATGGAACTATTTGGCAACCTGAGGAAGTCTGTAGAAACCTTTTCAGAATAATATTTTCAAATGCATAACATAACATAGAATTTTAATGGAGACCGATTTTGTTGAAATAGACTTATTAAGATATTAAAAAATAATCATGGGCCATAGGTTAAAAACCCCTATCTACTCCAACCCCCTTACTGCATTAATGAGGAAATGGAGATCCATGTATTTTCATTGACTCATCCAAGGTGACCAAGGAGTATTATCAGAGTTTTCTTAAATTTGAAGAAAATTTCTTTGTTGATAACTTCAAGTAGTTAGTGGAGTAAGTAAAAACTTCATGGACACACACACACACACATACACATACTCACTGAGGAAATTAAAACCTGACTCAAAAAAAATCAAGATAGCATGATATAGTATAGGTTCTAGAGGCAAAGAGAACTCTATGAATAAAAATCATTTATTAAACTCTTATCGTGAGCTAAGTAGTCCAGATAGGAACAGAAACTCCCATTCTAATGAGGGAGAAATTATAGGCATATCTAAGAAGACACAAAGATCATGGCAGGGAAGAAAATGTCTAAGATAAAAATAATGCTGTATATTTTCAAGGATTGTAGAGCTCAATGACTTATCTCTACCTAGGTGTGGTCTTTGGTAGTTCAGCTTGGAGGGCAGAGAAGCAGCGATAGTGAGGGTAGAGTGAGAAAATTAAGGTAGAAAGAAGCTGAGAGCTCACAGCATCTCCCTTTGAGATCTGTCCAGTTACCTAGAGTAGTATCCTTCATTTTGAAGTAGATCTACACCACAAAGCAAACTTCTATGTGGAAGTTAGGTATAGACACAACAATCCCCTTTAGGCATCATGGAGGCATAGCCATAAGCTGGGTTTGCAAAGTATATGGAAGTGGGTATTTGTTAGTACTGACAAGTTTCAATTGCTTAAATGGCCAGGATCATCAACTCAGTGAATTAAAATGTACCAATAGATAGCCAAAAACAGCAGTTGCCTGGGGCGTCACACACAGATGGGGGCATGCAATAAGGGACCCATTTTTAATATTAATTCTTACAATGCACATATTTGTAATGCCAGAAAGCAAAATACTATTCTTCATGGCATATGGGTACATATTTCGTTGTCAAGTCTCCTGTGTTATGGTGAAAGCTCAAAGCGTCTTGTGTGTGAACACATTCTACAAATGTAGCCTTGCTACAGAGAAAAAAAAAATACCACAGAGACTGTTTGCTTAACTGTTAGGCAAGGTAGGTTGAAAATCAACTACTATTTTAAGAGGTGGTACTAAATTTATAATTTCACTGGGTGGTATTTGTGTGTGGGACACAATTTGAAAACCTTGCCTAGGGCATATATGTGCCTGGCTAATGTGCTGTATTTTGAGCATCTCTTGGACAAGCTGGTGAGTTGAGCTGGGGTTACTTGATTCAGAAAGTAGTTCATCATTTAAGAAGTTTGCAGGAGCCAGAGTTGCAATTGTTCATAATAGCAAGAATTCTGAGATTTAAATGACCCCATTTTCTTCTTTATTCTTTTCCCCCTCCCTTCTAGCCCAGAAACCATTCAGTATTTGTGAATATTGTGTAATGCTCAGGCCCCTTTGAGAGAGGCTCAATGGGTGAGATGGTACATAATTGCAGATTTTTGAAAAGTTGAGAAAAAGTTGTCATGGTTTATTTGGAGCTATCTTATACTCAGCCTGAGTCTCCAGGGCTTGTTGACATCCCTGACACTTTGTGAATGAGGCCCTTTTTATTCTCTCTTCATTTGCTTAGCTCTTTACCTAATTGATTTTCTGTGCTAATACACTGAAGGTCTAGAGAAGGCAGAGCCTCAGGTGTGACAGATGAAATAAGGTGCTTTTAGTCATTGCTTTTATCTTCCATGTCTAATGTGTTGGTTACAGCTGTGCAGTTTAACAGCAAAATCAATACATCATTTGCTGCAGGTACCTGAAAGAATTTGGAAGCCTGTTGGTATTTTAACTGTTAGGTTTCCTCTGGAAGATCATTCACTTTTTTTTCCATTTAGTTCTTCATCTATTTATCTACCAAGCCATTTATTTATTTATATGCTTACATGTTTATTTATTAATTCATCCATTTATCAATCTATCCATTACTTTATTTATTTATATGCTAATTGATTAATTCCATCATCTAAGTATCTACCTTTTTGTTTCACCCAAATGAAGCACCCTGGCTATCCAAGTTTTCCCCTTCTTTGCTTTCTTTTGCAGCATTGTCTATTCAGCAAGGCTTTTCAGTCACTTTTCCTTGGGCTTTGGAACATCTGCCAATCGAAATGAATCCTGTAAAGTGTAAAATAAATGTTTAAAAAATCTTTTCTATTTCATCTAAATCATCTTTGAGCTTAAACATTTAGCATATGCTCCACCAAAAATGGAACGGTATTGTATTGTGCAAGGAAAGCTGTATGTGTGGGGGCACTTGGGTAATTTCTCATGTAAATGACGCTTTTATTGCCAGTTTTCTGTTTTGCATTGGCAATGGTATGGTTTCAGCAGCAAACAGAGAAACTTCATTAGGATGGCTCCCCCATTCAATGTTTCCTTCCAGCTCTACAACCTATGATCCAACTCTCATGCATAGAAGCAAATTTTGTGTTCTCCAGTTGTTCCCTGTGTGTTATTTTTGTTTCTCTAGCTAGACTATAGGCTATGGGAGGGCAAAGAATGACTTTTCTACTTTTATTCTAATCTAACTCTCCCCTCACACTGAAAGTAGCAAACAAGATGCATTGTACATAATAAATATTCAATGTAATGCCTTTATGCATGTATATTTCTTAGAATATTTCTATCAAACTAATCTTTGAGCTTTTGCATTTAGCATGGATAAGTACACACACACACACACACATACACACACACATACATACACACACACACACCAACATCAAATCTTACCTCAGATACCAGCTAGTTGTATGACCCTGGGCACGTTCCTAATCTCTTTCAGTCAGAGTATTCTTACCTATAAAAGAGTGAAAAAATTACACTTACCATACATTGTTGTTGTTAGGAGGATAAAATATGACGCCATAAAGAAAGCACTTTTTGAAACTGAAAGCATTTTATAGATTTTAGTTATTATGCGGGCACACACACATTAACACACAAACACAAAACTATATATACTGGTGGTAGGGGTCACTGATGTCTTCACTAATTCACTCATTTATTCAATACATATTTAGTAAGTCCTACTATGTGTTAGAGATACTAAATGTAACAAGATTTAGTACACACAATTGCTATAAAGAACTAATGATGAGTATCATATACATGTGTAAGCAGCTAGGTGGTACAGTGGATAGAGCCCTGGGCTTGGAATCAGGAAGACCCATTTTCATGAGTTCAAATCCAGCCTCAAACACTTACTAACTATATGAATCTGAACAAATCACTTAACCCTGTCTGCCTCAGTTTCTTCTTCTGCAAAATGAGTTGGAGGAAGAAATTGTAAAGCCAAGGACTAGCAGCTTTCCAGAAGAATGCTACTGTGAAGAGCTTTTAAGATTCTGATCACACAGTATAGTGAACACTCTATTCCATAACAAATCAAAGCAAAACATTCACGGAAAATCAAAGCACAGCAATCACAATATTACATCTTATCACAGAAAATCAAAATATAGTATTCACAATAGCTTATCATTAAAATGGCCACATAGTTTTCACAAAAGTGGTCACAATATTTAGAACAAAGAACAATCATTCAAATTCAAAGTACAATTGTCAAAGTCTTCCACTCATGGGGCACACTAGATTAACTCAGTCACTTATTCAGCAATTAATTACTAAGTATCATTAATTACTTAGTATAATCATTAGAAAGTCCACAAACTCTCCACCCCTAGGGCACTAGTAAACTACAATTTCATCATTACTTAGTACAGACTGAAGCATGGATGTGCTAGTAAATGTATTAATAAACATTTCTTTATTCATTTATTTTTTTTCTTTTCAATATACATTTTTATAATATTGAGTTCTAAATTTTCCCCTCTCCTCCCTCCCATTCCCAAGATAGCATTCAGTCCGATATAGGCTATACATGTATAATCATCTTAAATATATTTTCACATTAGCCATGTTGTTGAAGAAGAATCAGAACAAAAGGGAAACACCATGAGGAAGAAAGAACAAAATACAAAAAACAAAAAAAAAGAAAATATTGTGCTTCAATCTTCATTCAGACTCCATAAATCTTTCTCTGGATGTGAATAGCATTTTCCACCATGAGTCTTGGAATTGACTTGGATTATTGCATTGCTGAGAAAAACTATGTCTACCAAAATCAGTCAACACACAATAATGCTGGTTCTGCTCACTTCATTTAGCATCAGTTTATGCAAGTCTTTCCAGGTTTTTCTGAAATCAACCTGCTCATCATTTCTTAATAAACAATAGTATACCATTATATTCATATACCACAACTTGTTCAGCTATTCCCCAATTGATGGGTATTCCCTCAATTTCTAATTCTTTGCCACCACAAAAAAGAGCTGTTATAAATATATATAATATATATATATATATATATATATAAATATGTGTGTGTATTTACATGTGGGTCCTTTCCCCCTTTTTATTATCTATTTGGCATACAGACCTAATAATGATATTGGTGGATAAAAGTATATGAAGTTTTATAGCCCTGTGGGAACAGGTCCAAATTGCTCTCCAGAATGGTTTGATCAGTTCATAACTCCACCAACAAAGCATTAGTATTCCAATTTTCCCACATCTTCTCCAGCATTTATCATTTTCCTGTTTTTGTCATGTTAGCCAACCTGATAGGTGTGATGTGGTACCGCAGAATTTTCAGTTTGCGTTTCTCTAATCAATAGTGGTTCACATCATTTTTTCATATGACTCTAGAGACCTTCAATTTCTTCATCTGAAAACTGCCTGTTCATATTCTTTGACCATTTATCAATTGGGGAATGACTTTTATTCTTTAACAAGCATTTAAATTCCTGCTGTATTCAAGGGACTGTACTAAGTGCTGGGGATATAAAAAGAGACAAGAATGCCTTCAAGGAGTTTACAATCTAAAAGTCTTATAATCAATTTAAAGATTTTTGTGATTTGTCTCATTTCTACCTTTTCAGTCATTTTACACTTTGTTTCTACACTCTGTAATCAATTAACACTGACCTATTTTCTCTTCCTTAAACCAAACACTCCCATCTCATGATTTTGCTGTCTTTTCACTAGCTGTTGCCTATGGCTGGTATGCTTTTCTTTTTCATCTCTAACCCTTCTTTCACCTGAACTCCTTTGAGACTCAATTTAAATCTCACCTTCTTCAAGAGGTCTTTTCTTATTCCTCTCTTCCCTTCCATTTAATATGTGTGTGTGTGTGTGCATGAGTGTGTATGTGTATGTGTATGTGTATATATTTGCATGTTTTCTCTCCCATCTCAGTGTTTTGGAACACTTAATAAATCCTTCTTAACTGATAACATAGTATTTAAAATTGTTTTAATTTGTATTTTCTTACTTAACCAGAATATTTTTTGTATTACATGCTCCTTTTCTGAACCCTTCTGTATAAAGAAGTACTCTGTTTTCGTCAATGTTTTCCACATCTCTAAATGGTACACCTAATTGATGAAAGGGTTGATTTCTCTATTTACTCATAAAGAACATATTACTCATCTTGATAAGATGTCCTTCAATTTGGAAACTAGAATTATTTCACCTAAGAGACCACAATGTTTAAATATGTATTCTTACACCTGATTTGATTTATTAAATCTTGTGCTTGCAAAAAAAAAAAAAAGATGTTTAAGATCCTAAGGATTTCTTTTTTGGATTTATGTGAACTATCTCCAAAGGCCAAACTTCAATTATGACTGTGCAAACCTGTGCTTCAATTAGTCTGTACAGATTTACCTAAGGAAAGCAATGTTGGACAGCTAGGTGGTGCAGTGAATAGAGCACTGGCCCTGGAATCAGGAGGACCTGAGTTCAAATCTGGCCTCAGACACTTTACAACAAAAACTAGCCATGTGACCTTGGGCAAGTCATTTAACCCCAATTGCCCTCCAAAAAACAAAAAGGAAAGCAGTGTAGTAGTGATTTAAACAAACTTAGGCATAGTCTCTACAGTGAAATGGATTTCTCATTATAATGGTAAAACAGAATACATCCCAAAAGAGTTAGTGAATTTTTAAATTTAATATACTTAATAATGTGACCAAAATAATTGGAAAAACTAGTTTTATCTTTTATTTAAATGATTATATTAGATTTATATCTTGTTCGGGCACAACCTGAGAGTGATTAAAACATCCTTCCTTGTGAAGGAGGCAGAAGTTGATGGTTGGACTAATGGGATAATATGTTGATATATCAGTTTGACACGGTCAATAAGAATGGAACTAGATTCAGAGTCAATGAGGTTTTAGCCCAAAATATGTCTACAAGTCATGTATGTCTAAGAATAAGGTACTACATTATAATATTTTAGCCAGGACCATAGGACCTGAGTTTTAATCCCATCTCTGCCAATTATTACCCAGGTCATATTGGGCAATTCATAGAAACTGTCTAGACTTTAGTTTCCTTATTTGTAAAATGAACTGATTGAACTACATGACCTCTAGTGTGCCTTCTAGTTATAAATAAAGCATTGCTGAAGAGATAGATCTTCCTCAGCAGAAGGGTTTCTTCACATTGCTTACATATAATTATTCTGGTGTGAATCAAACAGCCTTAGGCTATGTCTGTATTAACATTCCAAAGGCCTAGTGTTTAATGTGCATTATTCAAAAGATTTTAATATGTTTCATTGTTTAAATTTGCATAGTAGACAGGTTTTATAGTATACTAATGCCTTGGCAATATTGCATGAGACTGAGTCATTAGTGTTGTGCAAAATCTTGCCAATGTTCTTATGAACTCACCATGGGTGAGTTTTTCAGTTCCATATTCCATCTCATCCATTATTAGTAGCATAGTGGAAATACTGCTGAATCTGCCTCCGTATCTTTGTTCAGACTTTCTCCCAAGCCTGGAGAGTTCTCCTTCATTTCCACCTACAAGAATCCTTATATTTCTTCAAAATTTAACTCTGGTTTGACGTCTTACATGAAGGCTACTAGTCTCCTTAATTTTCATGTAATTTTTATTTAATTTTCTGTGTTCATATTTTTTCTCTTATAAAATGCAAGTTTCTTCAGGACAGGTTCAATTTTATTGGTTTATTTGTATTTCCATTATGTAGTAAAGTGCTGTGCACACAGTAAATTCCTGATAAATGTTGATTGAATTGAGTTGAGCTGAACTAAACTGAATTACATAGGTTGTTGTAAAGCCAAGCACAAGCAGTTTTCCAGAGGATTACTGTTGTGACAGCTTTTCAAGGTTCTGATTTCACAGTATCGTGAACACTCTATTTATTCAAATAACAAATCAGAGCAAAACATTCACAGAAAATCAAGGTACAGCATTCACAATGGTACAACTTATCACAGAAAATCAAAATACAGCATTCACAACAGCTTATCCCTAAAATGGCCACATAGTTTTCACCACAGTGTAAAACAAAGAACTATCATTTAGTAGCTCAATCATTCAATCATCCTTAAGGAAGTACCTCCTTAAAGGACACCAAGTACAATAGTCAAAGTTCTTCACTCATGGTGCACACCAAGTTAACTCAATCAGTCACATATCCAGTTATCATTCCATCATCAGAAAATACACAAAACCCTCCACCCCTAGGTCACTAGTAAATTACAATTTCTTGTTCAATATGTTGTATCCAAGTAAAGTCTTTCAGATTGACTCAGGGTGGTCTCTCAGATTCCCTGGATCCCCTTCCATGGTCCCATGTCCTACCTGGATTCACCAAACTGTCACCTGGGTTCAAACAGACAGCTCCCAGGTCCTCGTCCAGCTCTCCAAGCACTTCCTGTTCTACACTGAAGCTCACAGTGTCCAGTCCACCTTAAATCCTTCACAGTCTCTATTCCCAGGAAGTCAAGGCTTAACAAAGTCACAAACAGGTTCATGCAAAGTACAAGCCTCACAGTCATGCTTCCTCAGTCTTCCCTAGCTCTGGCTGGCCCTCAGCTCTGACTAGCCCTTGGAAATCCTCAGCAGCTCTGACTGGCCCTCAGACTCAGGAGAAGTTTCAGCTGGTTCCCAGAATCAAAATCATTTCACCCAGGTTGCCAAAATCAAAATCATTCTCTCCAGCTGGGGGGGTGGGAAGGGCCTTTCCTCTTCAGCCTCCCCAGCTGCAGCAGGTTCTGCCTCCACAAAGCTTACTCCAAGAAGATCTGTTTGACCCAACCAGGGTCTTTCCTTATATACAGTATCACTCCTTCCTATTCAGCCCCTTCCTGTTATGTCAGCAACAGGGAACCACACCTTCTGTTTCTCTAACAGAGGCTTGATTAATTACTAAGTGTTAAGTACTTGTTACCTTTGCCAATAGAAAGGGATCTTCAAATTCAAATTACATTCCCATTGCATTTGTTATTACATAGACATTGATAGACATATTACCATATGTTCTATTTAATGTTATTTTTTCTTACTAACTTATTTCATTTAAATATTTTAGAGCAATGATTCAGCATCTTACTTGCATTCAAAAGATTTAGGTTTGATTCTGGACTTCTTGCCATGTAATGATAGGCAAGTGACAACTTCTCTGAACTTTCATCATCCCTAAAGTGGGGATAGTGTCAGTTTTACTGAGGGGCTGCCTGGCAGATGGAATAGAGGAGTTGGCTTTGATATCAGTCAGAGATGGCTTTAAGTCTTGCCTCTGACAAATATAGGGTGTTCATGTGCAAGCTGCTCACACTGAATTCAACAATTCAAGCATTATTGAGCCCCACTATTTGCCAAGCACTGTTCTAGGAACTGCAGAAGACAAAAACAAAACATTACTAGCTTTCAAGGAAGTGACATTCCAATGGGAGTGGGGGGTAGGGAGAGAACCATAGGTGCACAGTTGTAGATAGGAATCAGGCCTGTGATTTCATTAGCATAGGGAACTCCTAAATGAGAAAAATCCCTTAACCCATTCAGGTCATCACGTTCTAATCTTAGAAGAGTGGCCTAAAATTGTGAGGGATTAAGTGAATTGCATAGAGTCACACAATTTTAGAAAAAAGGTGTGGACCCAGGTCTTCCTGATGCCTAGGCCGATTTTCTAGCCACAATTCTATAGTGCCTCTTGTAGAAAGATTGCTATCTGAAAAATAAATATTGAATTAATTCAAAGGAATTTTGTAGAGAGGAGTGGACACTGACAACTGGGAGGATCAGGAACAGCCTCCTGTGGGAAGTTGCATCAAAGCTGTTGCTTTGGAGTAAGCTAGGTATTCTTTGAAATGGAATAAGGAAACAGAATACTACAGGAATGGTGGTGGGGGGGGGGGGGGGTTGTTGGTAACCTGTGCTGTGGGATATAGTTCTGCAGTGCATGTGGGTAGGATATGGAATGCCAAGTATGGGGAAGAGGAAGTTGACCACTTTGGTAGAAGCCGGATGTGTGAAGATTAGCTCTATAATCAGTCTGTAAAGACTGATGAAGGTAATGTTTTAAATGACTTTAAATGCTAACTAGAGAGATCTGTATTCTACCTCAAAGGTAAAAGAAAACCATTATAGTTTAGATTGTCAGTGTCTCCACCTACTCTCTAGGACTAAAATTACAGACCATTTGTTGATTGGTCTTGAAAAAAGCAACTTCAGCATTAAGAGTTCTGTGCATGGATGTAATGAGTCTGGGCTAATACTAATACTGTGTACTTCATGACATTGTTAATGACTCACTTTTATACAGCACATTAAAATTGACAAAGCCCTTTTCTTATAACAACTTTGTAAGGTGAATAGTGTGAATATTATCTGTTTTACAGATGAAGAGATAATAGTTCAAAGAGTATAAGTAACTTGAACATGATGTCACAGAGCTTTTGATTGTCATAGCTGGGCCAAGTCCAACACTCTTTAACAGTACATTTAGGCAGCCAACATACCTCTTATTTCAAGGATAGCTCTTTGAAAATTGTAAAATGCTATATAAATGTAAACTAGTCTATGTCATTAAGAATCAAGGGCCTTGTGAGTTTTATTACTATAGATAGTCATTAGCAACCAAAGAGAGGGAAAGAAGTACTTTAAATGCACCTGTATCTGAAAAGATCACTTCTATTCCTAAAGTGAGTAAATATTAGCCTGAAGAAAAGTACCTATTGCATGGGTTCCTTTGCTGTACCCTGACTATCCATGAAACAGCTTAAAGCTGATATTTTAGTGCGAAGCAAGTACCAAGGACTATTAGATTTCAATCAAGATCCCTAACAGCTATAATGTATTGGAATTACTATTGATCGACCCTGGAGGAGGGATAGATGAATTCACATTCTTGGGGATTGTCTAGACTTTTTGTTTCAATAAACCTTTATATGTAAATGGTACTATATTATTCTATACTATAATATGCTAAACTATGCTAAACTATACTATGCTATACTATATTAGACTATACTATACTATACGATACTACACTATACTACACATACTACACTACACTACACCACACCACACCACACCACACTACACCACACTACACTACACTATACTACACAATACTACGCTATACAATACTACATGATATTACACTATACTACACCATCCTACAGATACTACACCACACTACACCACACTATACCACACTATACCAAACTACACTATACTATACTATACTGTACTATACTATATGATACTATACAATATAATACAAAACAATATTATACAATGCTATACTATATGATACTACACTATCCTATACACCATACTACACATACACCACACACTACACACTACACTATACTATACTATATGATACAACACTATACTACACTACACTACACTATACTATACTATATGATACAACACTATACTACACTACACTACACTATACTATACAATCCTATCCTATATACTATACTATACTAGGGGAATGGAAATATGAAAGGAGACATAGACCCTGCACTCAAGAAGCTTGTAATCAACTACAGAAACCGATACTATACACAAATACCTAGTACTCAAAATAAGTGTGAAGAGGGAGGGAAAGTACAGCAAGTTACAGAGGATTCATAGAAGATGTAGAACCAGGGTAGGTTTTTGAATAAAGAGAAGTGATCTCTCTCTCTCTCTCTCTCTCTCTCTCTCTCTCTCTCTCTCTCTCTGTCTCGCTGTCTCTCTGTCTCTGTCTCTGTCTCTCTCTGTCTCTGTCTCTCTCTGTCTCTGTCTCTCTCTCTGTAAGGCTGTGGTGGGAGAGATGGGATTCATTCTAGGAATGGAGGACAATAGAGAAGGACATAGACATAAAAAAGGGAAAGATTAGAGTGAGAATTGGGAAGAGTTCACTATGAGAGGAGTGTAGGGTGTGTGTGAAAATCTATTATAGTGTTATAATTCTAGAGAGGTAGACTTAAAATCTTTCTTGAAAGGTCTTGAATGTCAGAATAAAGAGTTTGTATTTTCTCTTCCAGAAGAAAAAAAAAAGTTCTGAGTGTAGACTGAACTAGGCCAGTCCCAAACATAACCTGATTCTCTGTAGCATTCTCAGGTTATCTAACCCTTATCAAGCTCCCAGGTTATTCCAAGCCCTTTTGTGACCCTCTAAGATATTTTAACAAGGCCTCATTATCAGCTCTGACCTCTTTAGAAATATCACAGTTAACAATTGCTACCTTCTTACTGTTGGAATTTGGTTTAAGGATTTAAAAAATCATCTTGTTTACCCAGTTTTCACTAATACAGTTGGTTCCCACTGACTCATGAATTGACAAGTGATTGAATAGCCCCAGCCCTGGTTTTGAAACAAGGTGGAGTTCACAACAAGCAATGGGTGGAGGGAAAGGTGACTATTCCGTCCAGGACTATTCTGTGACAGGACATTCTGATCGTTATCAGAAGTGTACCCTATAATTGATAAAATAAAATTTTGGAAAGATCAGAAGAATGATACAAACCATAACATGGCTTAGATTTGATCAATATCTCTTCTAAAAGGTGGCACTCAGAATTTAACTTAGTATCTGAAATGGGGTCTGACCAAAACAGACTGCAACAGAAATGTCTCCACCCTAATCTTCTCTCTATGCTTCTCTTTAAGTAGGCTAAATCACATTATCTTTCCTGGCTGCCATATAGATCTACTAAGTAGTATGGATATAGCAGTCCACTAAAAAAATGAAATAAAAATCTAAGCAATGGGGAAGCATCAGGTGAAGAGTTGTATAAAGACACTTCTACAATTACTTGCACCTATATGAGTCTAGGATTCTGTGAATGTACATCAGAAAGCACAAAGGAAAAGCACAAAGAATAAAAATAAAAATCATGAGCACATCCTTATTTGTATTGTATTACTACTTTCCTCTGGAAGATCTATGGATATACAACTCACAGAGCATAAGATAAGACACTCAGAATCAATGCTATTAAGACCCTGTATGACTGGAAAAGAGGGTGAGGTATGATTGTTTATTGCTAAGGTTCCAGGATTTATCTCTGACCTCTTTATGGTCCAAATTATTGAAGAAATGACTTTCTCCCTAATTAATCAATTCATTGCTAGTCTATATGTTTGATAATAGGACCTCCTGGTCCACTGTTCTTTTTATTCCCTCTTCCCACTTAAAAGATTTTTTTTTAATTATGTGAGTTGATTTTATATCCTAGTCATTTCCTAGGTCTTTCCAGATTGAACCTTTGCTTGTGACAAAGAATAATAAGTAGAGAAGAAAGCCAGTAAATCTGAAAATGTATATTATATTCTGGGAAGGGGGGAGGAGGGAAAGAGCAATCATTTATATGGTAGCTGCTATGTGTCAGGCTTTGTACTATGTGCTTTACAAATATTATCTCATTTGATCCTCACAGCAACCTTATGAGGTAGATGCTGTTATAATCTTCATTTTAGAGTTGAGGATATTGAGGCAAACAGATTAAGTGACTTATCAAGGGCCACAAGTATGACTAGATCAAAACTCAGTTCTTCCAGACTCCAGGCTCATTACTCCCTCTATCCAGTGTGCCACCTAGTTGTTCTGGGTGAGTAGAACCTACCTATCTGATATAAGGGGAGATGTAGTTTTCATTATCTATCATTTAAACCTTTTAGTATTAAAAAAAAACACATTCTTGGAGTTCAAATACATTTTGGTGATCTTTTCATATACAGTTATTACAGTCATGTACATTATTTTTATTCTTATTTTTTCTGCATAAATTCATATACACCCATCTTTCTCAAAATTTTTAATTTTTATCATTTCTTCCTATATAATAATATTTTAGAATTTTAGGGTTTTTGTACATTTCTGAATTGATGGTCTTATATTTTGTTCTCACTTCTTTGCTGCCACAAATTGTTACTATATATAATTTACTTGGGAGTAGATAGAATTATAGATGAATAAATAGGTATGAATAGGTATGTGGATAGATTGATATATCATTTATTTTGCAGCTACTATATGTTTTGTACTTTGCCAAGTACTGGGGGTATAACTATAAGAAATCAAGATAATTCCTATCTTCAAGGAGCCATTATCCTAATGAAGGAAGACAATATGCAAAAGATGTTAGAATGTGGGGAGGTAGGATAAAAGGCTAATTTGGCTCACTTGCAAGAGGAGTCTGGAGAGATAAGCTAGGTGTCAGTGATGTTTATTGTTGTACTCCTTCTTAAAATAGTTTTCATAGGCAGGAAATTACTGACAAGGAAAATGGGCTTTGGGGAAATTCTCTAAGGTGGCAATGTAGTTTTCAAGGAGGAAGAGTATGGAGAGATTTCAGGCAGAAGTATAGCTCAGAAATAATAGGTTCATTGCTTCAAAGAGTATACTAACCTGGGAAAGACCTGAGAAACCATTAGGTCCAATTCTTCCAACCTCTGTTCCCAATTTTACAAATGAGGAAACTGAGACAAAGGGAGGCTAAATGATTTGCTTGTGGTCACTCAGTGAAAAAGCCAGGAATTAAACCAAGGTTTTATTGAATCTGGGTCCAATAATCTTTTCACTATATCATGTTGCCTCAAGTTTTGATGAAGAGACATTACTTTCTGGAGAATTCTCAGTTGCAGAAATACCTCACATAATCCTGGCCATAAGTGAAAGCTGCCAACTTTAATATGATAATGGCATAGTTTCCCACCCCCATCCCCATAGAAAAATCCAAAACTTTTGCTTCATAAATATTAAATTCAACATATCACAGATAAGGTTTAATTTTAAATTGCCATTTACTGACATACAGAAGATCTATGGAACTCCAGCACATTCTATTAGCAGGATCACTTATATGAAACAATGATGCCTCATTGTAATTATGAAATGAAGCATTAATAAAGTCACTTTTCTCACAAAGAGTTTAAGAAAAGTCTACCCTGTGGCAAAGAATTGGAAATTAAGGGGATGCCCATTAATTGGGGGATGGCTAAACAAGTAGTGTATATGAATGTAACGGAATACTATTTTGCTATAAGAAATGAGGAGCAGATGGACTTCATATTTACCTGAAGAGGCTTATATGATCTGATGCTGAGTGAGAAGAGCAGAACCAGGAGATATTTGTACACAATTACACACACAATCTATGTGTGATGACCAACTTTGATAGACTGGACTCTTCTCAGCAATGCAGGGTTATATGACAACTCCAAAAGACTCATGATGGAGAAAGATGTCTACATTCAGAGAAAGAACTAGAAAGAACAGAGTTTGAATGCAGATTGAAGCAAACGACCTGCTCCCTTTCTTTTTCATGTTTAGTTTTGTTTCCTCTTTCCCAATGTTCATTCCATCCATTACCATCCTTTTTATAACCTGACTAATGTCTACTGTGAAAGTATTTGCAGATCCTATATTTGATTGCATGCCACTATGGGGAAGGGAAGAGGGAAGGGGAGAAAATTTGAAACTCAAGGGATTGTGGAACTGAATCTTGTAAACTAAAAGTAAACAAACGAATTAATACAGACAAAAAGAAAAAAAAGTCTACCCTGTTTAGGTAATTTTTTTCTAATGTGCAATCTGTCAAATAAGATAAAATGATTGAATATCTGTCATCCAAGAAGTAGAAGACTTCCTGTTGAGTGAGGATGAATCTCCCTAAAGAACTTTTTAAAAAACTGACCAGGATTCATAGGGGAAAAAAATTCAAAAGAAGTTGGGGTCTTTTTCTTAGGCACTGAAAATGCTTCACAAATTTGTGTTTATAATATGTTATCGTGTTGCTCAAACCATATCATCTTTGGAAGTTCAAGCCCCTTCCCCATGGCTTGACCTGATGAAAAGCTATAGAGTGTCAACTTGGAGGCACACACATGTGATGAGACTTGGGTATCAACAACAAATTAGGAATGGTGGAAATGGATACTTGGTTATTGAAAGGGGGAAAATGGATACCATTCTAGATTCAAGAAGCATTCATACTGATTTTTCTCCTAATGCTAACTGAAGGTCATTGTGCCCTGAAATCACCCTGAAAATAGGGTGTGACGAAGCCACAGCATGTGATAACCAGATATTAGTTCAGATATTTTTTGTTTAGAACAAGCTGAAAAGAATTGTACAATTTTACATTTTAGAAATAAGATAAACCATGCATTACCTGAATATTTAAAAGGGGACAATTATCATTAGGAAAAGTAAAAATTCAATATGCATTTTGAGACTCCCCTATTACAACGTGAACTATATAAATTATATCGCATTCAAATTTCCCCTCAATATTCATGAGGAGTAGAGATTAGGTCAAGAAGGAAGTCCACAACTCACCTTCCATTACTTTTGATTTCAGACAGTGTTTCACACTGTTTCAGAATAAGCACAGAAGAGGGTTCTTCCATTGGATAAAAACAACCTAAACCATTGCAGTTAAGAGAAAAAAAGGCCGGAACATTTGATTTATTTGGAAACCCAGCATTTTATGTGGTTAGCACTTTACAAGTCACACTAATACAATAGTGAAATACAGTAATCACTGTCATATGCAAAATTTAACTTACATTATCTTATCTGATGCTAAAAATATCATTGTGAGATAAGTAATACAGATATCCCTAAAAGTCCATTATTATAGAGGGTGAAACAGGGGCATAGAGACATTGATCAACTTGTTCAAGTTTCATGAGACTAGCAACATTTAACAGTCTAATCCTCTTCTTATTACCTAATGAAGCACCTTTTCTATGATACCATAACTATCCCCAATAAGAACACAGGTTCATAGAGCAAGACTTGGAAGGGATGTCAGAGATCATCTAACTAATATTACCTCTTCACTTTATGGATGAGGAAACTGAAGTCTTGAGAACTGAAGTGATTTGTCCAAGGTCACATAGGTAGAAAGCATCAGAAACGGAATTTTAAGCAAGGTACACTTACTCTAGTGTAAGTACCCATTTCATTGTACCATTTTGTCTACCCTCAGGGTATCATACAGCCTAGTATTCTCAAAGAGAAAGAAATGCTTTCTAAGGAACCTAACAAAGTCAGGACACGATCCTAAAACTACAAAAATCCAGGTCATCCTATTGCCATTATGTCCAATTTTCAGTTGAATTGTAATTTGGTGCATCTTGCACAATTTCAGCTTAGGTTTGTCTTTGTTAAAGAGCATTTGTAGAAACTCTAACATATAAAGCCTCACCGCTTTCAAATAGTTGAGATCCTTCCTATCAGTGACAGCTTCATTTTAGCAATAGGTGAAGGGTATCCAATGTATATAGCCCCTAAAGCACTTTCAAATTCTTTGGAATGTAAAGTTTCTTAGATGTCTCATTCAGGTTATTACCTCTAGTGCTTTCTGGACAGCAAGAGTACATGAAATTAAATGAGTGAGCAGTGGATATAAGAGAGTTTTTGCTATACATAGTAAAAGAATGATGTTGCAAAATGACTGGTAAGCTGGTGACCTCTTTTGGTAGGCTGTTTGCAAATGGGCCAAGTCCAACTTCTTGGGAAGCCTAGAAACTATGGCATTGCCTTCTATGGGAATAGAATGAATGAGTTTGTAGAAAAACCGTATACTTAGGAAGCAACTATAGCAAAGTGGAGAAAAGACCATCCCTAGAACTATAAAATTTGGTTTCAAATCCCATTTGTGATGTTTTCTACATGTATGATTTTAGGCGTTACTTAGTTTATGGTAGCCTCTTTCTTTTTCATCTATAAGATTAGAGGGTTGGACTCAGAGATTTCTCAGGTGATTTCCAGTTCAAGAGTTGTTAACCTAGAATATCTAGTGATGCCATCGACTGACCTTATTATGGACAAATATTATAGTCATCTCTTAATTATTCAGAATAAGTTAGAAGCTTTTTGATCTTCTCATGGCAAATTCCATCAGACTAACTGTCCTGCCACTTAGGATATACCCTGCTATTAATAATGAATAGTAATGATAATGTAAACTAAACTGTAGTCCCCAAATTTAAGTTTAGCTTCCAAATCACAAGATGTACCTAAAATCCTAATAAAATTGATTCTTGTATTATTCAGAATATTGGTCCCTTCTATTGGGTAAAGGTTTCCTATATTTAGTCTCCTACTACTCCCCCAACATTCATAGTCTAGCACACAGTTCTAATAATAGTAGGGATTTAATTAATATTTGTCCATTTGTTTTTAAGGCTCTGTTGTTGTTCAGTCATTTTAAGTTGTTTCCAAATCTATTTGAGGCTATTTGGGATTTTTTTTTTTTTGCAGAAATACTGGAGTGGTTTGCCATTTCCTTCTCCATTTCATTTTATAGATGAAGAAACTGAGGCAGACAGGGTAAAATGACTTGCCCAGAGTACATGGCTAGAAGTATCTGAAGTCAAATTTGAACTCAGGAATATGTGTCTTCCTGACTGTAGGCCCGGTATTCTATCCATTGTGTTACCTGGCTGCCCTGTTTTTAGGACTTAGAAAGGATAATTGAAAGTGGACAATATTTAAGGAGGGGATATATTATGCTGAGCTGAAAGTTAGGATTTACTTGTGTTCAAATCCTTTCTCTTCAACTTATAAGCAATTATCAGAATGAAAAAGTTTAATCTCCCACATCTGTAAAATGAAAGTTACCACACATGTTATACTATAGGATGCACAGGATGTTTGTGAAGCTCAAAGTAAGGGTATAAAAGGGCTTTCATACCTTTGTAATAATAGCTGAAATTCATTTATTATTATCAGCTTGAGATACATTCTGCAGGGCTACTAGGTTATTTTTTGTTATAAAAGGTATATGTAGCGGGTATGAGCTGGCTCACTATTCCAGAGTCAGGTTATCATAGCTGCCATCTTAAGGTTCCAAAGGTATCCTTGAGTGGGGAGTTGTGATGGCACATTGGAATGAGCTTTCATTCTGATAGTGCTCCCACCTTGGAAGTCACTTTACCACTTGGATAACTTTGACCTAATTGTAACTTAACCTCATTAGGCCTTAGTTTGAGAGTAGAAATTGTCTTTTGCCTTTCTTTGTGTCCTAGCACTTAGCCACACATAATGCCATGCATAAGCAGCTTTCCAGAGGACTGCTATTGTGAACAGATTTAAAGATTCTGATTACACAGTGTAGTGAATACTCTATTCCATAACAAATCAAAGCAAAACATCCACAGAAAATCAAGGTACAGCATTCACAATATTACAACTTATCACAGAAAACCACAATATAGTATTCACAACAGCTTATCATTAAAATGGCCACATAGTTTTCACCAAAGTGGTCACAATATTTAGAACAAAGAATAATCATCTCAAAGTACAATAGTCAAAGTCTTCCACTCAAGGGGCAACTAAGTTAACTCAATCAGTCACTTATTCAAAGTCTTCCAATCATGGGGTAACTAAGTTAACTCAATCAGTAACTTACCAATAACAATAACCGCAAAGTACAATAGTCAAAGTCTTCCACTCATGGAGCACACCTGATTAACTCAATCAGTCACTTATTCAGCAATCAATTACTAAGTATAATACACAAACACTCTCCCCCTAGGTCACTAGTAAACTACAATTTCATCATTACTCAGTACCCACGGTCTTTTTAATCTTGACTTGGGGCCAGTTTTTAGATTTCCTGGATCCACTTCCATGGTCCCAGATTCTACCTGGATTCACCACAGTGTCAGCTGGGTTCAATGGCAGATAGCTCCCAGTTCCTTGTCCATCTCTCTGGGTAGGTCCTGCTCCACACTGAAGTTCCCAGGGTCCAGTCCATCTCAAATCCTTCACAATTTATGATCCTGGAAATTCAAGGTTCAACTAAGCCACAAACAGACAAAATCTTAGCATTCTGGTCATGCTTCCTCAGTATTCTACTTCCTCGGTCTTCTGCTGGACTCCTAGGCTCTTCTGTCACCTGGGTTCCCCGGGCTCCTGGGCTCCTGTTGAGAAGAAGCTCCACTACCACAATTTCCCAGGAAATTCTGGCTCAGTTCTCTATTTTCTCTTCTGTAGCTGCTCTGGCACCAGATGCTGGTCCCAAGAAATTCTGACTATGCCTCTCTGGGCCTTTTCTTATATACACAGCATTAGCTACTTCCTGTTTCAGCCAACCCCTTCCTGTTATGTCAGCAACTGGAGACAGGAGTTCATACCTTCTGTTTCCCCAACAGAGGTTTGATCAATAATTACTAAGTGCTAAGTACCTGCTACCTTTATCAACACAAAGAGATCTTCAAATTCAAATTAATTATCATTACACCATAGTACCTGACAATATAATTACTTAATATATAGCTATTGACTGACTGCTTGGACTACATGACTTCTTAGGTTCCTTGTAGGTATCAGTCTTATGATCCTATCAATGCCCTAGGATTTCATAGTAAATTTTTTATTCTCAGTGTTCTTTCCTCAGTCTTCTTCCAGGTCATACACTAGCTGCAAGCACCCTGCAAGTCTCTGTTCTAGACCCTGTTTCCTTACTTTATACTATCTTGCTTAGTGATCTCCTCATCTTCCTTGGCTTTTGACACATAGTAGGTGCTTAATAAATGTTTCTTGGATTGTATTAGATTGGTTCAACTATCATCTCTATGCAGATGAATCTCAATATTCAGCTGTCACCTCTCTGCTGAATAATTCTACTCCTGAAACACTAACTTCTTTTTGTACGTCTCGAATTTTCTGTCACATAGGCATCTAAAAATCTAGTTGTCCAAAACAGAACTCATTTCCTTTCCCCCTAAACACTCCTTTTTAACTCAGCTTTCCTATTACTATTGAGACCTCCACCATCCTCAAAATGACCCATGATCAGAACCTTGGCAAGTTATGCTTACCTTCTCGCTCATACTCACCACACAGTCAATTTGTTGTCAAATATTATAGCTCTCACCTTTACATATCTTTTCTGTGTCCCGTCCACTCCACTTACCCTCCTAGTATATACTGTCATCATATCTCACTTGAACTATTACAACAGATTTCTTAAAAAAAAATTATTTACATCTAATTTTAACATCACCAGAATTTCTCCTAGTTTCCCCCACCTTCCAGAGAGCTATCTCATATAACACTTTTTTAAGGGTATTGTTTGTTCTTCATTTGCAAAAAGGATCAACAACATCATGGGGAAAAAGAGAAAGAAGAGCAAAAAATCAGTAAAACCACTAAATGTATCAAAAAATCTGACAATATATGCAATTGATCACATCTGTGAACTTTCCATCTCTGCAAAGGAATTCAATGGGAACGTATTCTCTTTTATCTTCTTCCCTGGGGTCATGTTTGTTTTTCATCATTTGAGAATTTATCTTTTGTTCTTTTATTGTTTTTCTTTTTGTTTACCTTGTAGCCATTGTGTATATTGCTTTTTTGGCTATGTGCTTCAGTCTACATTAAATGGTGAAAATGTTTTCATGCTTCTCAACAACAATTATACTTATCATTTCTTATAACACATGAATATTCCATTATATTTGAGTACCATACTTTCTCTTTTACATTTTATTTATCTTATTCTTAACTTAAGAAATAAACAAGCATTTACATAACATAGTGAAATAGAAAGAAATGTTTATACATGAAACTACAAATCTATTATGTAAAACTTGCTATTCTTTTTAAATATATAATAAAGTCATCATATAACTTTCTTTTTTTTCTTCCCTCTGTTTTTCCTCATCTTTGAGATGGTTACCATTAGGCATAAATATGCATATATATTTACATATATATATACATATGTATGTATGTATGTATCACCATTCTGTATATACTTCTATTTATTGGTTCTTTTTCTGGATGCAGATAGTATCATCTTTCATATGTCCTTTGTGGTTAATTTGGGTATTTATAATAATCAAAATGACAAAGTCACTCAAAATTGTTTCTTTAGCTGTGCCCCAATCAAATGGCATCTACATTGTTTTTAGTTCTTTGCTATCACAAAAAACACTGCTATAAATACTTTAGGGGTATATGGAGACTTTCTTAGCAATGACCTTCCTGGAGTATAGGCCCCTTTGTGAACTCTCTAAATCAAAAGGAATAAAACTTTTAGTGCTTTTCTTTGGCTAATTGCAATTTTTTCCCAAAAATGTTCATACTGATTTACAGCTCCACAAATAATACATGTGGCTATTTTTCATAAAACCTTGAACAATGATTAACCGTATCTTTGTCATCTTTGCTATTTTGCAAGGTGTTTTGATTTGCATTTATTTTTATTTTTATTATCTATTCTTTTATTATTAGTGAAATGGAGTATTCTTTCTTATGGTTGTTAATAATTTTCAATTCTTGTTTTGAGAACTGTTTATTCATATGCTTTAACCACATATCTGTTGAACAATGACTTGCAATTAAATTCTAAATGGTATTTTTGCCTCATATCTCTACTGTAATACATCTTCCAGCCAGTTGTCAAAGTGATTTCCTTAAAGTTAAGGTTGATCAGGATTTTTATCCCCTCTCCACACTCACTGACAAATTCTAGTGTCACCCTGTTACTTCCAGGAAAAAATATAAAATGCTTTGTTCAGCATTAGAACTCCTTCACACCCTACCCTTTTCTTCCTTTCGAGGTTTTCTGTACTTAACTTCTCCCTGTATACTCTAACATCCAGCAACATTGAGAGACTTGCTATTCCTCACTCAAAAAACCCCACAAATTTGCATTTGCTGACCCCCACACCTGGAATACATTCCTTTTTGTACAAGAAGAAGTTTCTAGTCTCCATAGATACTGAATATTTCCTCATCTGGGAGTTCCCTATAACAATGAAGTCATGGGTGCCATCCCTAACTTCCATTAGCAATGGCAGGGAAGTGGGAAAGTTGGGGTTTTGTATAGTAGATTAAATAGTTGACAAATTTCAATGTGGAGAAGGCTCATATGGCAGTAGTTAGCTAGCAGTAGCTCTTCCCAAGGTTCTGATCAAGTTATTTAAACTCCCTGCTTTACTTAACTCTGTAAGTCTATAAATTGGAGAGAGTGGTAGTAATAGTAGTAGAAGTAGTACTTTGTACTTCTGATACTTGTGTTTAAGTGTAATTACAATAGTATTAATAACATTTATATATAGTACTTTTAAGGTTTACAATGCACTGTAAATATTATCACATTTAATTCTTACAACAATCCTGTGAGATAGGTACTATCAATGTTCCCATTTTACAGTTGGAAAAATCCAGGGCAAGAAAGATCAAGTGACTTGTCCAGGGTCACACAACTAGTAGGTGTTTGAGGTGGGATTTTAATTTGGGTCTTTCTGATGCCAAGTCCTATACTCTATCAAATATCTACTCTGTCCACTGTCCCTTTTAGCCAAGGCACTTAAGTGGAAAATGTGGGATTGTGTGTGGCAAATCATAAAATGACCATAGATAAATTTTGATGTGATGAGGGTTCATATGGCAGCAAATAGATTTCTGGCCAGGGATTCTGCCAGGCAGAGAAAGATTGAATGATCCAATTCAATAAAGAAATTGGATCCTGGGAAGCATAATGGTATAGGATCAAGGATTTCCTTGGCAGGATTATGTGGTACTTGAGGATATGTGCAGGGAAATCAAAGGGGTTTAGTCAAAGGGA
>NW_027187391.1:62110457-62169010 GCF_028583685.1 Petaurus breviceps papuanus
GTTGAAATCAGGAAGGACAGCAGATGCAAAGTGGAGAGAGTTGAGTTCATAATCCAGCTGAGTCTAGTAGAGAATCATCTATTAAGCAAGGCACTGTGGGGAGAGTGGAACTCTGCCTTAAAACTCTCTAATCAGAAGGGAGCAGAGGCTGAGGCAGGTGGTATCAATCAAGGCTTGAGTTAGCAACTAGGGTGGTGGTAGTAGTGTTCATCTAATTCCATGGATTCGGAACCAGGAAGAACAGCAAATACAGAGTGGAAAAAGAAGGATGACCAAAGGAGAAGGGGCAATGGACTCAACCTATTTCTCAGTTTTCCTCAAGGCTAGTCTTGACAATCATTAAATCTTTAAACCAACTTGCTATGTGAAATGTGACTTTCAGACACGGGAATCTATAAGAGCAAAAGGAGCAAGTCAATGGTGATAGAATCACTGTCAGGGTATTGGGGGATCAAAAAGTTTTGTTGTTGCTGTTGTTTTCCTTAAATGAGGTAGTGGTTTGTGAGGATTGTTTGATTTTTGTTCCGAAAGGCAAAGGCCACTGAGAGGAGTTATAAAACTGCTGGGAGTTCAAACTATAGTAAAGAAGCTGTTCAACATTAATTAGCTATTGATTAGGAAGAAGGAGGGGCACCTAGAAGAATAAGAAGCTTACAAAGAAAGAATAAAGCTAGATGCTCTCCAATTTAGTCATCTAGTTAATTGTGATCTGCCTGGGAAGTGGGTGACCTCAGGCTCTTAGAGGGATTGGAGGGGAAGAAGCACAGATGTTTCTTTCAATGTTTCTATTTGAACTTGGGAGTGTAAAAATGGAAGAAAAGTTTTTTTTTTAATTAGGCTCTTTTTCTCAAGCTATATTTTAAGGGAAGGGAGTATCTTCTGATGGATGATAGTGAGCTAGAGTTGTCTTTGTGATAATAGTTAACATTTATATAACACTTTAAGGTCTGTAAAGTAATTATCTAATATTAACTCATTCGATCTTCAGAACAACACAGTAAGGTAGATTTATTATTCAGATGAAGAAACTGAGGCTGAAAGATATTGAGTGACTTGCTCAGAATCAAACAACAGATACGTATTTGAGGCAAGATGTGAACTTGGAACTTTCTGATTCCAAGTTCAGTGCTCTATCCTGTATGCCAAGTGGCAGTCAGATTCTGCAGTAAATCTGAAGAAAAAACAAACAAACAACCACAACAAAACCCTAGCTAGATTAAAATAACAGCAACAACAACAACAGACTTAAGCTGTTAGTAAGGAAGAACTTGGCAAAGGTCAAAATGTCTGGAATTCACAGACAAATGGGAGAAAGCAAGTGAGACCAGACAAATTTATGCCAATTTCTCTGTAGTGCCAAATACCTGAATGATAAACCATTGTACTTTGGGGAAACCTCTGGTTTTCGGGGGAAGCTTCAAACATATTACTATGTTTCCTTAAGTAAGTATTAATAATAGTTTAATATAGTTCACGGATTTCCTACTACTGATTGCCCTTGATATGGCATGGAGGTAACTTGAGTTCTTAAGAGCAATTTCTACAAAGCATGAGATTTGGTGAGTCCAAGCAAACTGGAACAGATTTGAGTATTTCTTCTGAGGATTAGACTAGATAATTTCAGAGTACTTATAAATTAAGCATCAGAAAAGGCCTCATGAAAGAGGAGAAACAAAAAGAAAACACTATTATAGGCAGTTGCTTATTTTATTCTAAAATATGTAGTTTACTAAGAAATGTTTCTATTTTAATGAGTTATAATTTTCTTGGAAAGATGGAGTGTATAGGACAGGCAATATTATTCAATGCCAGCCTTTGGGAAATCCAGACTTCTCAGATGGGAATCACTTGCAAGCTTTGGTTAATCTTTAGGGCTACTAAGAATCAAACTTGGGAAACCCTAGGACCCTGGAGTGACTCAGGCTTGAGAGATGATCCTTGTTTAGTTGTGTTGATCCCATTTGGGGTTGTCTTGACAGAGATACTGGAGTGGTTTGACATTTTCCTCTCTAGCTCATTTTACTGATGAGGAAACTGAGGAAAATAGGGTTAAGTGACTTACCCAGGTTCAGGTCTTTCAGACTCCAGCCATGCTTCTTTAACCACCATAGCACCTAGTTGTTCCAGAGATGACCCTAGAGGGAATCAAACCCCACTGCAATGTGATCTGGCTTTCTGATGATCTTTGGGAAGAGGGCTGACAAGAAAATCAACCACCAGTCCTAGGAGGAACTTTGGCTACAGAAGTCAAGTCAACAAGCACTTATAAGATAACAGGCAACCCTCAAAGTTCTGGGAACAGGAATACAAGCAGAAAGATACTCCCTGTACTCAAGGAGTTTATGTTCTAATGGAAAAAGATAAAATAATACATTAAAGGGAACTGAAAGGGGGTGGAGGGAAGAAGGAAACTGTGGAGTTCAGTAGGGAAATTCTTAAGACTCTTAATGGAACCTGGGGAAGAGTGATGATATGGTTGACCTATATACTTTCCTTAAAATAGAGGCTTTGGGAGGAGACTGCCAAGCAAAGGAAGGGGTTTAGGGGGATAGTGTAATTCTCATTTTAAGAAGACAAGGGCGGGGGCAGAAAGAACTTCTCTAGTAAGAAGATTTTTGTGACTTGATGTAGAATGTCCAGGGAGAAGAATATAATCTAGCTTGATATTTTATTTTTTTCCCCAATTACATGTAAAGACAGTTTTCAATATTCATTTTTATAAGATTTTGGTTTCCAAATTTTTCTCCCTCCTTCATTTCCTACCTCCCTCCCTAGGACAGCCGGCAATCTGATATGCATTATACATGTGCGATCATATTAATATGTATTTCCACATTAGTCATATTGTAAAAGAAGAATCAGATCGGAAGGAAAAAACACAAGAAAAAAAGTGAAAATAGTGTGTGCTTCAGTCTGTATTCAGACTCTATAGATCTCTCAACGTGGATAGCATTTTATAGCATGAGTCTTTTGGAATTGTCTTAGATCATTGTATTTCTGAGAAGAGCTAAATTTATCATAGCTGAACATATCATAATGTTGCTGTTACTATGTACAGTGTTCTTCTCCTGGTTCTCCTCACTTCACTCAACATTGATGTCATTTTATAAATGAGAAAGATGGATCCTTGAGGGGTGATATGTCTTGTCTAATATCAAATAGTTTGCAAGCAAAATAATAGCCAGAATTCTAATCCTTACCTTCTTATTCAAATCTTATGCTTTTCAGTGCCATACCACTCTAGCTTTGTTTATTCTTGTTTCTTGATAGTTATCTGAACTAGAATAACTAGGATTAAGCTTTTCTCAAAGATCAGATATATTTGTCTAACATTAAACCTTCTTAAGGCAACTTAACCAGATATAAAGGAAAATCAGGCTGGGCTGGCTTGCGAGAGCATAATCAAGTAAGAATATACTTGTTTCTTCCAGTCTCCGAGATGGAGGACAGAACCAGGCCACACAGGGTGGAGAGAACCAATTTAGTCTTAATTCCTAAAATAGCATCCAAAGATATATAATTTGGGGCATGAAACTGACCCTGGTCCCTCTGATGTATTAAAAAAAAAGCCTATCAAGACTTAGGACTGCTAATGTATTTTATCATGTTGATGATAAAATAACACTTATTAATACTTTAGATTTGTTTTGTTTTGGGAAACACTGACATTTGTAATTCTGATTAATGTGTTTTTATCAGCCTGAGCAACACCAGTTTACTAAAGAAATTCATTTTAGAAACTTTACCTGAGAGAATGACCAGACTTGTTGGAAAGGAAAAAAAAAGTTTAAACAAAAGCTTACCTCATGCCCAATAACATCAAATCATCCAGGGAATGTTTCAGATTAGATTTTTGTTGTTGTTCAATCATTTCAGCTGTCTCTTCATGACTCCATTTGGAGTTTTCTTGGCAAAGATACTGAAATGATTTACCATTTCCTTCTCTAGTTCATTTTACAGATGAGAAACTGAGGTAAACAAGTTTAAGTGATTTGCACTCAGGTCACACAACTAGGAAACATCTAAGGCTGGATTGGAAGTCATGAAGATGAGCCTTTCTGATTCCAAGCCTTGTGTTCTATCCAAATTATCACTTAGCTACCCCTTCAGATTAGATAAAGCATTTTTTGCACACTTACTATGTGCCAGATACTGTACCCAGCACTGGGAAGAAAAATACAAGAAAAAGGAGAAAAAAAACTTTGCTTTCAAAATGCTTGTATATTAATGGGGGAAAAAACATAAAAGGGTAGTGAAAAGGGTAATTAGTAGGGTCAGGAGTTGAGCCAGGTTAGAGTCTAGGCAAGCCAAAGCTGCTGTGAGTACTTACCATGAAAAGTCCAAAGAGGAATGAGCTATTCTTCCTTGGGGGAAGAGCAGGGAAATATCTCCAGGGTGAGAAGGATACTAGAAGGATACTCATATTCTAGAATGTGAGTTGCAAAAGCAGGTGACAGAAGTTTTCTTATTTTCAACATGGAAATGGAAGTAGGATAACAGAGATGAAAAAATATGATTAGATCTTTCTACATCTGTGTGTGCAAATAGAGCAATAATTACTTTCTGGAATGATGGTAAGATACTCTACCATGTTCTTTTAGCCTTGCTACTTGAAGTTCTGATGGTCAGAATTTTTGATGAGATTTGGCATTATAAAAGTACAAAGAAGATGAGCTAAATGTTTCTACTCTGAGTCAATCAAGGTACTCTTCAAAGAATGAAAAGTCATAGAAAATCAACTGAGATCAAAAGTCATGCAACTTGGGAGACTTTGCTGGTGGGTTGTAGTTTAGTAGTTTAAATCATAAAGGAGTAAGATAAACCTAGGATGATGTGTTAAAGGAAATTAAAAACCCTATCTTGAATATATATCTATATCTACATAGACAGAGCAGTAGTATTTCACCAGAAGATCATATGGCAGCAGAGAACAGTAGAAAAACTGCACAGAAAAGTCTAGATGCCAAGGACTGGCAGATGGCAATAGAGAAATTGAATTGGAGTGAATCAGAAAGTGGGCAAGTAGTTAGTAAAAAAGCTTAGCAATGCATCCCAGCAGTCTATAGCTTGATGAAATCACCAGAACAGCTAATAGCATCATAGGCAAAGAAAAATTCCAGCAAATACACTGCTCTAGAAACCTAAGCTACCCTGATCATGTGTGGTCATTATGTTCCCTCTTCATATTAATTTCCTAGATTCACATAATCCTAGCAATGTTAGTATATTAAATTGTTAATATGTCCCTATGAATATGAGAATATATTCCTTGTCATAAAAATTTGTTATGCTATTTTATTAAGAGTAACTTTTTTGATAAATCATCCTGTTTTATTGATCAGTAAATGATACTCATTTTTTGTTTTATTAAAACATTTCTTGATTCTCTCCTTTAAATAAAAAAAATGTAAAAATGCATGCACAAGTAATTATGTCTAAAATTGGCTAATTGCACCTTAGAAATAAGTGGAAAGTGGCCAGTTGCAACCACAATTGCTCAATTGCATGCACAATTATCCAATTAAAGTCATGATAATTTACTGTTATAATTTTTCTCCACTGAAAGAAATCACTGATATTCCAACTATAAAACTTATGAAAGAGGAAAATCTCAAAGATAAATTACAGTTTTACAAATTTGATCCAAAATAACATAAATCCTATGTTTCCTTGCTCTTCCTGACTTTTAGCTTTACTTAAGAAAAGTAGTTTATCTAAAAGGACACCAATGAAGAAATTAATAATAACCTATAAAACCACCTTTCTCTGCTCATGTGTCTCTATCATAAATAATGTACCTTATTCAGCAATCTATAATGTTTTATTTTTTTTATTTTTGAATTAGTTTGTTTCCTTTTAGTTTACAGGATTCAATTCCAAAATTCCTCGAGTTTCACACTTTGTCCCCCTCCATGACTTCCCCCCCCACACATGGCGGCATATAGTCAAGTATAGGATCTGTAAATATTTTCACATTATACATTAGTCAGGTTATAAAGACCGATTGTATCAGATGGAATAAAAAATGGTAAAGAGGACCTAAAACCAAACAAGAGAAGGAAAAAGATCAGGTATTTTGCTCCATCTGTATATAAACTCAGTTCTTTCTAGTTCTTTCTCTGGATGCACATATTTCTCTCCATCATGAGTCTTTTGGGATTGGCTTATATCACTGCATTGCTGGGAAGGGTCCAGTCTATCAAAGTTGGTCATCACACATACGTTGTATCTATAATTGAGTACAAATTTCTCCTGGTTCTACTCTTCTCACTCAACATCAGTTTGTATAAGCCTCTCCAGGTAAATATGAAGACCATCTGCTCCTCATTTCTTACAGCACAATAGTGTTCCATAACATGCATATACCCCAACTTGTTCAGCCCTTCCCCAAATGATGGGCACCCCCTTAATTTCCAATTCTTTGCCACCACAAAAAGAGCTGCTATAAACATTTTTGTACATATGGGTCTTCCTGCCACTTCTATGATCTCTTTGGGATATAACCCTAGGAGGGATATTGCTGGATCAAAGGGTATGAAAGTATTTAGAGCCCTTTGGGCATAATTCCAGATTGCTCTCCAGAAAGGCTGGATCAGGTCACAACTCCACCAGCAATGCATTTGTGTTCCAATTTTCCCACATCCTCTCCAGCATTTGTCATTTTCCTGTTTTGTCATCTTAGCCAATCTGACTGGTGAGATATGGTACCTCAGAGTTGTTTTGATTTGCATTTCTCTAATCAATAGTGATTTAGAGCATTTCTTCATGTGCTTATAGATATCTTTAATTTCTTTCTCTGAAAATTGCCTGTTCATATCCTTTGACCATTTATCAATTGGGGAATGACTTGTATTATTATAAATTTGACTCAATTCTCTGTGTATTTTAGAAATGAGTCAGAGACATAGGTTGTAAAGATTCTTTCCCAATTTTCTACCTCCCTCTTAATCTTTGTTATATTGGCTTTGATTGTACAGAAGCTTTTCAATTTCATGTAGTCAAAATTATCCATTTTACAATGTTCTCTAATTCTTGTTTAGTCATAAAGTCCCTCTCCACAGGTCTGACAGGTAAACTATTACTTGTTTTACGAGACTGCTTACAGTATCAACCTTTATACCTAGATCATGCACCCATTTAGACTTGATTTTGGTATATGGTGTTAGATAATGGTCTATACCCAGTTTCTGCTATATGATATTCCAGTTTTCCCAGCAGTTTTTGTCAAATAGTGAGTTCTTATCCCAAAAACCAGGGTCTGGGGTTTATCAAACAATAGATTTATATAGTCGTTGACTTCTGAATCTCGTGTGCCTAATCTATTCCATTGATCCACTCCTGTATTCCTCAGCCAGTACCAAGTATTTTTGATGACTGCTGCTTTATGATACAGATTGAAATCTGGTATAGCTAGTCCACCTTCCCTAGCATTTCTTTTCATTAATTCAATTGATATTCCGGACTGTTTATTCTTTCAAATGAATTTTGTTACTATTTTTTATAGCTCTATAAAGTAGTTTTTTGGTAAATTAATTGCTAGGGCACTAAATATATAATTTAATTTAGGTAAAATTGTCGTTTTTATTATATTAGCTAGACCCGGCCACGAGTAATTGATATTTTTCCAATTAGTTAGATCTGACTTTTATTTGTGTGAAAAGTGTTTTGTAGTTGTCATCACATAGGTTCTGGGTTTGTTTTGGCAGGTAGATTCCCAAATATTTTATAATGTCTACAGTAACTATAAATAGGATTCCTCTTTCTATCTCTTGTTGTTGAATATCATTGGAAATATATAGGAATGCCAAGGATTTATGTGGGTTTATTTTATATACTGTAACTTAGCCAAATTTATTTATTGTCTCAAGTAGTTTTTTACTTGATTCTCTAGGATTCTCTAAGTATATCATCATATCATCTGCAAAGAGTGATAGCTTGGTCTCCTCTTTGCCTAATTTGATTCCTTTGATTTCTTTTTCTTCTCTAATTGCTACTGCTAACATTTCTAGTACCAAATTGAATAAGAGGGGTGAGAGTAGATACACTTGTTTCACCCCTGATCTTATGGGAAATGCTTCTAGCTTCTCCCCATTACATATAATACTTGCTGATGGCTTTAAATAGATGCTACCTATTATTTTAAGGAAGGCTCCATTTATTCCTATACTTTCTAATGTTTTTAATAGGAATGGATGTTATATTTTGTCAAAATCCTTTTTTGGCATCTATTGAGATGATCATGTGGTTTCTGCTAGTTTTATTGTTGATATCATCAATTATACTGATGGTTTTCCTAATATGAAACCACCCTTGCATTCCTGGAATAAATCCTACCTGATCAAAGTATATTATCCTTGAGATAAGTTGCTGTAGTCTTTTTGCTAGTATTTTATTTAGAATTTTTGCATCTATATTCATGAGGGAGATTGGTCTATAATTTTCTTTCTTTGTTTTATCTCTTCCTGATTTAGGTATCAATACCTTATTTTTGTCATAAAAAGAATTTGGTAGGACTCCTTGTTCACTAATTTTCCCAAATAGTTTGTAGAGTATTGGAATCAATTGTTCTTTAAATGTTTGATAGAATTCACTAGTAAATCCATCTGGCCCTGGAGATTTTTTCCTAGAGAGTTGACTGATGACTTGTTCAATTGCTTTTTTCTGAGATGGGGTTATTTAAGTTATTTCCTTCCTCTTCAGTTGATCTGGGCAACTTGTATTTTTGTAAATATACATCCATTTCCCTAAGATTATCAAATTTATGTGCATACAATTGGGAAAAATAATTCCTAATTATTGTTTTGATTTCCTCTTTATTGGAGGTAGATTTGCCCTTTCCATTTTTGATACTCATAATTTGGTTTTCTTCTTTCTTTTTTTTTATCATATTGACTAAGGGTCTATCAATTTTGTTGTTTTATTCATAAAACCATCTTAGTTTTATTTATTAATTCAATAGTTTTGTTAATTTCAATTTTATTAACATCTCTTTTGGTTTTCAATATTTCTAATTTAGTATTTAGTTGGGGGTTTTAAATTTGTTCTTTTTCTAGGCTTTTCAATTGCATGCCCAATTCATTGACCACCATTTTCTCTAATTTGATCATGTATGCACTCAGGGATATAAAACTTCCCCTAAGAACTGCCTTTAATGCATCCCACAAATTTTGGTATGTTGTCTCATTATTATCATTCTCTTGAATGAAATTACTGATTGTTTCTATAATTTCTTGTTTGACCTACTTATTCTTTAGGATTAAATTGTTTAATTTCCAACTAGTTTTTAGTCTGTCTTTCCATGGCCCTTTATTGCATATAATTTTTATTGCCTCATGATCTAAGAAGGATGCATTTAATATTTCTGCCTTACTGCATAGAATTGTGAGGTTTTTATGCCCTAGAACGTTGTCAATTTTTGAGTATGTGCCATGACCCACTGAGAAGAAAGTATATTCCTTTTTATCCCCATTCAGTTTTCTCCAGAGATCTATCATACTTATCCTCTCTAAAATCCTGTTCACCTCCTCAACTTCTTTCTTGTTTATTTTGAGGTTAGATTTATCAAGTTCAGAGAGGGGGAGATTAAGGTCTCCCACTAGTATAGTTTTGCTGTCTATTTCTTCCTCTAATTCCTTTACATACTCCTCTAGGAATTTAGATGTTATACCACTTGGTGCATATACGTTAAATAATGATATTGCTTCATTCTCGATGGTGCCTTTTAACAGGATATAGTTTCCTTCCTTATCTCTTTTAATTAGGTCAAGTTTTGCTTTTGCTTTATCCGAGATAAGGATTGCTACCCCTGCTTTAGCTGAGGCATGATATATTTTACTCCAGCCTTTTACCTTTACACTATGTGTATTCTTCTGTTTCATATGTGTTTCTTGTAAACAGCATATTGTAGGATTATGATTTCTAATCCATTCTGCTATCCATCTCTGTTTTATGGGAGAGTTCCTTCCATTCACATTTACAGTTATGATTGTTATCTGTTTTTTTCCCTCCATCCTATTCCCACCCCGTTAATGTTCATATTTTCCCCCCTTATTTCTTCTCCCCCTCAATAGTTTTCCTTTTGACCACCACCTCCCTCAGTATTCCCTTATCAGCCCCCCTCCCCTTTCCTCCCCTTTCCCCTTACTTCTTCCCTCCCTTCTAATCACCCCCCCCCATTAGTAGCCCTTTTCCCCTCCTACTGCCTGTAGGATATGTTTATGCTTAATGAAGTATGTCATTTCTTCTTCGCACCAAGAGTGACAGGAACAAATCTCATGCGAAGCTCCTCTCCCTCCCTCTTTCCCTCTAAAATGATACTTTTAGCATTTCTTCTCCATAGAGTCCTATGCTTAACTGGTTGTTATTTCCTCCTTGCACCAGAACCAATGAGCGAAAAGCTCATATGACTCCCATCTCTCTCCCTTCTTTTCCTTTGCTATACAGTTTTTTTGCCTGTTTGTGTGGCATAATTTACCCTTTTTCAATTCATTCATTCCCTTTCTTCCATTGCAGTCCCTTTGTAGCCCTTAATAAGATTTTTTTTCATCATCATTTTGTGTATTTTATACTCATATCTTCTACTTGTCTATAACCAGTTTGCTCTTATCAAATAGCAGGGTGTGTGTGTGTTTTCCTTGTTTACCTTTCTAAGTCACTGTTGCATCTCATAATTAGAGGTTGAATTTTCCATTGAGTTCTGGATATTTTATCAAGAAGGTCTGGAACTCTGTTATATACTTGAATGACCATCTCTTTGCCTGGAAGAATATGCTCAGTCTCACTGGGTATGTGATCCTTGGTTGTAACCTGAGCTCTTTTGCCTTCCAGAAAATTGTATTCCACTGCTTCTGATCTTTCAGTGTAGAGGCTGCTAAATCCTGTGTGATCCTCACTGTGGACCCTTGATATTTGAATTGTTTCTTTCTGGCCACTTGAAGTATTTTCTCTTTTATCTGGTAGTTCTGGAGTTTGGCCACAACATTTTGAGGACTTTTCAGTTTGGGATCTCTTTCAGCAGGTGTCCGGTGGATTCTCTCAATTTCTATTTTATCCTCGGGTTCTAGTATCTCTGGGCAGTTTTCCTTAAAGAGCTCTTGGAGAATGTTGTCCAGGCTCATTTTTTCATCATGATTTTCTGGTAGGCCTATGATTCTCAGATTATCTCTCCTGGATTGTTTTCCATGTCAGTTATTTTTTCTTTGAGGTATTTTACCTCTTTTTCTAATTTTTCATTCTTGTTGTTTTGTTTGACTAATTCTTGGTTCCTCATAGAGTTATTTGTTTCCATTTGGTTGATTCCAGTTTTTAGCAAATCATTTTCCTTGGTTAATTTTTGGAGCTCCTTTTCCATATCATACACTTTTCTTTTTAGAGAGATGTTTTCTTCATTATAATGTTTTTCTAATTCTGTTATTTTGGTTTTGAGAGAATTATTCATTTTTTCTTCTATCTCTCTCATTCAGTTTTCAAAGTTCCTTTTGATCTCATCTAGGAGAGCCTTCTGTGCTTGGGACCAATTCCCTGTTAATGTTTCAGCTGTGGGTGTGGAATCCACATTGTCTCCCTCTGAGTTTGGTTACTCCCTCTGAGGATAGTAGGACTCCAGAGTCTTTTCCTTTGTAGTCTGCTTTCTACCGATTTTGAGGCAGGGCCCCAGCCACACCCTTCCTCTAAGAATCCCAAGCCTTTCCTGTAGAAGAACTCTTGCCCTAGGGCAAGAGTTACCATGTTTTCAGGGTCAGAGAGGGGGTTTGGAGCAGGTGAGGTTCACTCTGTCATCCTGGTCTTGGAGGTCCTAAGAGGGCCTTTTTTTTTTTAATTTCTGGGCTATGAAGTGGTATCCCCAGGAGTGTTTGCTGTCCAGGACAGGGGCCCCTGTATTTTCTTCTTTCCTTGCTCTTTCCAGGCCCAGCCCTTTGGTGATAGGCCTGGTAGTGGCCCTTGTGGTTGGTGGGATGACTTGCCCTCCGAGTTGATCAGGCCCCTTCCAGGCCTGCCTCTGTCGTGCTGGGCTACCAGGCCTGCCTCTGCCACACCTTGCCCGAGTAACTTGCTTTGAATGTGTGTCTTCTGGTGGAGTTGTTAAAAATAAAAGTCATGGGAGCAGTTAGAAGTAGTGTACAGTGGAAAGAGCTCTGTATTTAGAGTCAGAGGATCAAGATTCAAGTCTCACCTCTGTTGCTCCCTATGCAGCTTTGGGCAAGTATTTAAATTTTCTACACCTCGGTTTCTTCATTGGTTAAATAAATGGGGTGTGTGTGGAGGAGGTTCCTGATAATTACCCCATGTTTAAATCTATAATCCTATGGTTCTAGAAGTGAATGTTGATGCCTAGCTTGACTAGAACCTGGAGAATCTTTCAAAGAAATCTGTGGGTGAAGTGTTAGGTATATCAAAAATTGCATCATCATTGACAATGGGACCTGATTTAGATTCCACCAACTCAGTCCTTTATGAGAAAATGGAAATGATCTACATGAATAAATGAATTAATGAATGAAAATAATTGAAAGTGTTTCTTAGTTGTCAAAGACTGTGACAAGTGTTGGGAATACAAATAACAAAATTGAGCAGTTCCTTCTTTTTAAAATTTTTTTTTTAAGCAATCAGGGTTAAATAACTTGCTCAAGGTTACATGGCCAGGTATTTTTGGGTGTGGGGCTAAGTATCTGAGCCTGGACTTGATCCCCAGGTCATCCTGACACTGGAGCCAGTGCTCTTACTCTATGAGCCACATGGCTACTCCTAAGCAGTTCCTTCATCTAAAGAATTGATGCTCTAGTTTTGTGAGATGTCACATAAAAGAAAGCTCTATTTCAAGGCATGTGGAAAGACCCAGAAGTCCTTAGGTTACAATTGAGAGTTAGATAAGAAATTCAAGAGGTCTTTAGGGTATTTAGGCAGTTAAGATGACAGTGAGAAGGGAATATGAAAGACTGAGAGCCCAGGTGGTCCATTGTTTTATAAGAAGGAATGAAGTTGTTAAATTCCAACTTATCCAAACCCTGTGAGCAATCAAGAAGCTAGGGCGAAGGGGGAATGCAAGGTGTGTGTTGGGGGATGACAAAGATGGGAAGAACCCCTGAAACACAGCAAGTATCCATAAAGGAGGGACCTACTGGAGGCAACAAAATTGGGAGTTGTTGATAAATTGATTCTTTTTTTTTTTTTTTTGAGTGGGCAAGGCAAGGCAATTGGGGTTTAATGACTTGCCCAAGGTCACACAGTTAGAAAGTGCATCAAATGTCTGAGTTCATATTTGAACTCAGGTCCTCTTAACTCCTGGATGCTCTACTCACTGTGCCACCAAGCTGTCCTAATAAATTTATTCTTGATGAAAACATAAGAAAGAGAAGTATAGACATTGTTTTTGATCTTTAGTAAACAACTGCACAATATATATTGCATACTTTCTCCCTCCCTCCCTCCTTCCTTCCTTCCTTCCTTCCTTCCTTCCTTCCCTCCTTCCTTCCTTCCTTCCCTCCTTCCTTCCTTCCTTCCTTCTTTCCTTCCTTCCTTCCTTCCTTCCTTCCTTCTTTTCTATCCTTCCATGATGGTAATTGCCCTTCTTCAATCTCCTTTCCTGATTAACATGAACTTTCAAACATCACTTAACAATCACATGCCATTTTTTTTTCAGTGTCAGTAATTGATTTTGGCCAGATGCCTTTGAATAACATGTGGCAACTAGGAGCATTCTTAGCATTTCCTTACTAATCTTCTCTAGCATACCTCCTCCTTTTATTTTTTTTTCATTTCTAGTACAATGACCATTCTCCTTAGGAGAGAAAATAAAGAAGAATATTAATTGAATGGATCTTTTCCTACTTTCTTGTCAGTTATCATTATAATATCCACATCAAGCAAATGTTCTATTCTTTTTGTGATCCTTCTCTTTCTCCAAAAGTTAAAGAATAAACTTTTTAACTTCTGATATAAAACAGCCCATTCTTAGTTTTGCACTCTTGACACTCTTGCTGAAGGACAAAGTCATGCTCCTTTATCCATCCTCTGTTGTCTGATTTTGCTTCTGCTTATAAATATTTCTTTATAAAATTTAGGTGGATTTGTGAGTACTCTATATCCATGTCAGCTGCTTTGGAGAAATTTCTTTTTTTTTAATTTATCCTCATAGGGGTGGGGAGAGGGCAGAGGCAGGATGGCAGAGTAAAAGCAGGAACTTGCTTCAGCTCCTACGCCAACCACCTCCAATACCAGTAAAAAAAAAAAAAATGACTCAAAACAAATTTTATTGCTACAGAAGCCACAAAGTGACAGAGAGAAACAAATATCCTGCAGAAGGCAGCCTAGCAGGCCTATAGAAAGGGTTTGTCACATCAGGCTGGGAGCCGAGCTCAGTCTTACATGAGCTGCACAAGCCCAGACCTGGGGAAGTACCACCTCGAAGCCCGAACTAGACAAAGCAGTCTTCAGGAGAGTCATTCACTAGCAACTCTGGTGGTTTCCAGACTTCTCAACCCATAAATGACAAAGAGAAAGTAAAATGTCAGTGGGGAACTTTTTTGGAACTGGGTGACAGAGGAGCATGGTCTGGCTCCTGCTCCTGGGGCAAGAGTCTGCAGAGGAGTGGTGGCTACAGTTGCTGCTGCTTGGCTGGCTCTGGAGCTCTTGGACTGCAGATCATAGGGGGACCAAGCAACCATTCAGAGGGTAATCACTCTTGCTTTGAATTGCTTCAATCTGGATCACAATCTTCAGTGGTGGTACTGGGGTATATGGCCACTGTGCCAAAGCTTGTGGGGGCTGTAGAGTGGGCACCCTTCTCATAGTTCTGGCCACTGTGAAAACCCCAGCAATTTGAGACAATGTTCTCTCCACTCTGGAAGCAGAATTCTACTGTGTCATAAAGCTCAAAAGTCAAGTAATTGGCTGGCAAGATGAGGAAGAACAATCAGAAAATAGAATCCTATTTCGGGGACAAAAAGGATCAAAACACAGAACCAGAAGGAGACTGTGAAGTCAAAACTCCTGCATCAAAAGCTTCCAAGAACAATATGAGTTGGTTACAGCCATGGAGAAGCTCAAGAAGGATTTTGCAAATGAAGAAAGAGAAGTGGAGGAAAAATTTGGAAGAGAAATGAGAATGATGCAAGAAAATCCTAAAAATCATGTCACCAGCCTGCACAAAGACCCCCCCCCCAAAAAAAAACATTGAAGAAAATAATACCTTAAAAAATAGACTAATGCAAATGGCAAAAGAGGCCCAAAAAGCTAATGTGGAGAAGAATGCCTTAAAAAGCCAAATTGCCCAGATGGAAATGGAATTTCAAAAACTCATGGAAGAGAATAATTCCTTCAAAATCAGATTGGAGCAAATATAAGCTTTTATGCAAAATTTTATGAAAAATCAAGATGCGATAAAACAAATCCAAACAAATGAAAAAATAGAAGGCAATGAGAAATATCTCATTGGAAAAACCACTGACCTGGGAAATAGATCCAGGAGAGATAATTTAAAAATTGTTGGACTACCTGAAAGCCATGCCCAAGAAAAGAACATAGAAATCAACCTTCAAGAAATTTTCCAGGAAAATTGCCCTGATACTCTAGAACCAGAGGGCAAAAGAGAAATAGAAAGAATTCACTGATCACCTCTCAAAAAGATCCCAAAAAGAAAACTTCTAGGAATATTATAGCCAAATTCTTAAGTTCCCAAGTCAAGGAGAAAATATTACAAGTAGTCAAAAAGAAACAATTTGAGTATTGTGGAAACACAATCAAGATAAAACATGATCTAGCAGCTTCAATATTAAGTGACCGAAGGGCTTGGAATATGATATCCCTGAGGTCAAAGGAGCTAGGATTAAAACCTACCCAGCAAACTGAGTATCATGTTTCAGGGGAAAATATGGTTATTCAATGAAATAGAGGACTTTCAAGCATTCTTTTTTTTTAAGTTTTGCAAATCATGATTTATTTTACTTTATGTTTATTTTTAGTTTACATCACTCATTTCCACAAGATTTTGAGTTATAAATTTTCTCCCTGTCTTTCCCCTACCCACCACCCCAAAACAATGATCCCACTGTATACCCCCTCCCACAGTCTGCTCTCTCCTATATTCTCCCCCATTCCCCCTTCAGTAGGGTAATAATAATAAAAAAATATATTTTAAACATTTGATTGTAAAACTTTGAATTCCAGATTCTATTCCTTCCTCCCTTGTCACCAGCCCTTACTGGGAAGGTAAGCAATTCCATATAGGTTGTACATGTGTGGCCAAACAAAACATTTCCATAGTGGATATATTGTGAAAGACTGACTACATTTTCCTCCATCCTATCCCGCTTCCCACTTGTTCTATTCTATACTTTGACCCTGTACCTTTTTTTTTTTTTAAAGCAATTGGGGTTAAGTAACTTGCTCAAGGTTACATGGCTAGTTATGACCCTGTCCCTTTTCAAAAGTGTGTGCTTCTAACTACCCTCCCGTCCATTATTCCCCCTCTTATCCCCTTCCCCTGTACTTTCCTGTAGGGCAAGATACCCTATTTAATGTGTATGTCATAAGCTAAATTCAGTGAGAGTAAAGTTAACCCATTTCCTTTTGCATTCCTGTTCTTCCCCTCCATTGTAACAGTTTTCCCCTGCCTCTTCTATATGAGAAAATGTACTGCATTCTGTCTCTCCTCATTTCCTTTCATTATAGTCCTTTCTCACCTCTCATTTTTAAATTTAAGTATCATTCCTTCCTATTCAATTGATCTTGTGCCCTCTATGTATACCTGAACACATATATACACATGTTTACATATGTATTCACATGCCCATATAACCTCCTGTGTGGATATATATATATATAATTTAGTACACATACTATATATATATATATATATGTATGTATGTATTCACATATATATTTATGTATGTACATTTCTATTCCCTTCAACTATCCTCATACTGAGAAAAGTTTCATAAGTTATTTTGTTTCCATGTAGGAATGTAAATAGTTCAACTTTGATAAATTCCTTATGCTTTCTTTTCCCTATTTACCTTCTCATGCTTCTCTTACTTCTTGTATCTGAATGTCAAATTTTCAATTCAACTCTGTTTTTTTCATCAAGAATGCTTGAAAGTCATCTATTGCACTGAATGAGTATATTTTCCTCTGAAACATGATACTCAGTTTTACTGGGTAAGTGACTCTTGGTTTTAATCCCAGCTCCTTTCACCTCCAGAATATCATATTCCAAGCCCGTCAATCCCTCAGTATGGAAACTGCCAGATCCTGGGTTAATCTGATTGTGTTTCCACAATATTCAAATTATTTCTTCCTGGCTGCTTGTAATATTCTCTCCTTGATCTGGGAATTCTGGAACCTGGCTATAGCATTCCTAGGAGTTTTCTTTTTGGGATCTTTTTCAGGAGGTGATAGGTGTATTCTTTCAACCGCTATTTTGGCCTCTGGTTCTAAAACATCAGGGCAGTTTTCTTTGAGAACTTCCTGGAAGATGATTTCTAGGTTCTTACTTTGATCAAGGCTTTCAGGTAGTCCAATAATTTTTAAATTATCTCTCCTGGATCTATTTTCCAGGTCAGTGATTTTTCCCATGAGGTATTTCACATTGTCTTCTATTCTTTCATTTGTTTGGATCTGTTTAACAGCACCTTGATTTCTCATAAAGTCATTAGCTTCCATTTGATCCGATCTAATTCTGAAGCAATGATTCTCCTCAGTGAGCTTTTGAGATTCTTTTTCCATCTGGCAAATTTGGCTTTTTAAGGCATTCTTCTCCTCATTGCCTTTTTGAGCCTCTTTTGCCATTTGAGTTAGTCTAGTTTTTAAGGTGAGATTTTCCTCAGTCAGGCTGTTGACTCTCATTTCATAATTTTCTTGCATTGTTCTCATTCCTCTTCCCAATTTTTCCTCCACTTCTCTTATCTGCTTCTTAAGGTCCTCTATGGCCTGTAACCAGCTCTTATTTTCCTTTGAAGCTTTTGGTGCAGGAGTTCTGACTTCACTATCTTCCTCCTGTTCTATGCTTTGCTCCTTTTTGTATCCCAAATAGTAGTCTAATGTTGAAATCTTCTGTCTTTGTTTCCTTTGCTTGGTCATGTCACCCTTCAGTCACTTGACTCCTGGGCTTTTTGCCACAGTAGGACTCTGTCACCAGAAAGGGGAGCTTTCTTCCCAAACGCTGGGGTTTTCTCAGCTGCTGCATGTATTAGTTGGGTGCCCTCTCTGAGGTCTCCACATGCTGTGGCAAGCTGGACACACACCCCAGGACCTCCACCCTAGACTGCAATCCAGATCCAAGCAGGTTAAAGCAAGAGCCATTATCCCTCAGACTGGTGCTTGGTCCCTCTACACTCTGCAGGCCAGGAGCTGAAGCTGCCATGTGGCTCTGGCTGGCTGTGCCTGTATCTCAGCATCATCTCACCCCAGGGTCAAAAGCCACACACTCCCACTTACTGGCTCCCAAAGTCCAGACTGATCTGACCTGTCATTTGTCCTTTGCTTCTATGTGTTGATAAATCTGTAAATGGCCACAGCTGTTGCTGATCTGGAGCCCTCAGGCTGGTGGCTTCTCAGGCCTGTCCTGGGGCTAAAGCCTTGGCTTGGGGCTGGACTTGGCTCCCAGATCACTGCTCTGGCCAATTCCTGCTGGCCTTCTGGGCTGTCCTTATTGGGAGTTATCTTCTCTGTGTCATTTTGTGGGTTCTACAGCTCCAAAGTTTGTTCAGAGTCCCCTTTTTACATGGATTGGGGAAGGTGGAAGCTGGAGCAGCAGGGAGGTTCCGCTTCTACTCAGCCATCTTGACTCCACCCCTCACCACTTTCAAGTATTCTTGATGAAAAAACAGAGCCAAATAGAAAATTTGACTTTCAAATAAAAGAAAGATGATAAGGTAGAAGCATGACCCTCCCGCAGCTCCGGCTTCCACCCTCCCCAATCCATGTAAAAAGGGGATTCTAAACAAACTTTGGAGCTGCAGAACCCACAAAATGACACAGAGAAGCTAACCTCCCACTGAGAACAGTCCTGCTGGCCGGCAGGAATCGGCAAGCACAATGCTCTGGGAGCCGAGCCCAGCACCACGCTGAGGCTTTAGCCCCAGGGCGGGCCTGACCAGCCTCCAGCCAGAGGGACTCCAGATCAGCAGCAGCTGTGGCTGTTTCCAGATAAATCGATACACAGATGTGAAGGACAAGGTGAGAGGCCAGTGCAGTCTGGACTTTGGGACCCAATAAGTGGGAGTGCTTGGCTTTTACCCCCAGGGCGAGAAACCTCTGAGACTCCAGCACAGCCAGGCAGAGCCACATGGCAGCTTCAGCTCCTGGCCTGCAGAGTGTAGGGGGACCAAGCACAGTCTGAGGGGTAATCGCTCTTGCTTTAACCTGCTTGGATCTGGATTGCAGTCTAGGGTGGAGGTCCTGGGGTGTATGTCCAGTTTGCCAGAGTGTGTGGAGACCTCAGAGAGGGCACCCATCTAATACCTCTGGCAGCTGAGAAAACCCTAGCGTTTGGGACGAAAACTCCCCTGTCTGGTGGCAGAGTCCTACTGTGGCAAAAAGGCCAAAAGTCAAATCATTGAGTGGCAAAATGAGCAGGCAAAAGAAACAAAACAGACAGAAGATTCCAACATTACACTCCTATTTTGGGGACAAGAAGGAGCAAGACATGGAACAGGAGGAAATCAGTGAAGTCAGAACTCCTGCACCAAAAGCTTCAAAGGAAAATACAAGCTGGTTACAGGCCATAGAGGACCTTAAGAAGCAGATAAGAGAAGTGGAGGAAAAATTGGGAAGAGAAATGAGAACAATGCAAGAAAATTATGAAATGAGAGTCAACATTGAAGAAAAACTGAAGAAAATAATACCTTAAAAAACAGACTGACTCAAATGGCAAAGGAGGCTCAAAAAAGGCAATGAGGAGAAGAATGCCTTAAAAAGTCAAATTTGCCAGATGGAAAAAGAATCTCAAAAGCTCACTGAGGAGAATCATTGCTTCAGAATTAGATTGGAGCAAATGGAAGCTAATGACTTTATGAGAAATCAAGATGCTGTCAAACAGATCCAAACAAATGAAAGAATAGAAGGCAATGTGAAATATCTCATGGGAAAAACCACTGACCTGGAAAATAGATCCAGGAGAGATAATTTAAAAATTATTGGACTGCCTGAGAGCCATGACCAAAGTAAGAGCCTGGAAAGCATCCTCCAGGAAGTTCTCAAAGAAAACTGCCCTGATGTTTTAGAACTTAGAGGGCAAAATAGAGGTTGAAAGAATCCACTGATCACCTCCTGAAAAAGATCCCAAATAGAAAACTCCTAGGAATATTATAGCCAGGTTCTGGAATTCCCAGATTAAGGAGACAATATTACAAGCAGCCAGGAAGAAACAATTTGAATATTGTGGAAACACAATCAGGATAACCCAGGATCTGGCAGCTTCTACACTGAGGGATTGAAGGGCCTGGAATGTGATATTCTGGAGGTCAAGGGAGCTGGGATTAAAACCAAGAGTCACCTACCCAGCAAAACTGAGTATCATGTTGTGATAGTAATGGCAATTAAAGATTCCCCTGTATTGGCTTGGTTTTCAAACTGATTGTGTTAAAACCCAGAGCTTGTTAATCCCACCTGTGGGATGGGCTTGTTGATGTGAAAAGAAAGTCTTGAACTGGGAGGAGCTGGTGATGTAGATTTGGAGAGACACTAGAGAGAGGCGGAAGATCTTTTTGGAAGCAGCACCTCGTGGAGAGAGAGAGACTAAGAGAATTGCTGGTGGCCGCTTTGAATTGCCCTGGACTTTTGAGACCTGCCCCCTGAGCTGCCAAGGACTGAGGAGACATGGCTGTTTTGCTGGTACTTTGTCTGTCTGTTTTGATGTTGTTTTGCCAGTTTTGTCCACTGGTGAAAGACAGTCCTTTTGTTGAAGAAGTCCTGGAACCTGGCTGTTCGCTAAGAAGCCCTGAGACTGTCCTGCAGACAGAGAGTGAATACTGTCCACTGGTGAGGGACAGTGCTGTTGTTGCAGGGGTCTGGAGACTGTCCTGCAGACAGAATGAATACTGTCCACTGGTGAAGGACAGTGCTGTTGTTGCAGGGGTCTGGGAGCCTTTCTGTTGGTTCAGAAGCCCTGAAGAAGGATTTTCTTGTTGTATGTTTACAGAAATCCTGGGAGAGGGCTTTGCTAATGTGTTCAGGGGTTCTAGGACTGTTCTACAGACAGAGGATAAATTCATGAAGGGACTGGCAATGTATCTTATGGCCTTGCTAAGCCTTGTCTCCCCAGGAACTAAGATTGCTGAGAACTTGCCTCGTGTCAAGATGAAGAAAAGACCTCCATTTGGGTATTAAGTGCTGTGTTTAAACTTGATGTAACTCTGGGGTAGATTCAATTGTGATCCAGGGGAGGGGAACTTTTGACCTTATTGTGCTCTGTGATTGACAAATGAAGGTACTTTACCTATGTTTGGAAACTAATCTCCATTTGAGAAGAGGGGTTTTGTGCTTGGGGTTACATGGCCAGTTGTTGTTTCTGGGTGCGGTGCTGGGTGTCTGGGCCCGGATTTGATCCGGGTTGTCCCGGCACTGGGGCCGGTGCTCTTGCTTGCTGAGCCACCTGGCCAAAGTTGAACTATTAACATTCCTCCATGGAAAAACAATAATTGTAACTTATGAAACTTTTCTCAGTAGTTGAAAGGATTAGAAATATATATATATATATATATATATGTGTGTGTGTGTGTGTGTGTGTGTGTGTGTATCTTTATATGAGTGTATGCGGGCATATGAATACATATGTGAATGTGTGTATATACGTTTACAGGTATACATAGATAGAGGGCACGGGACCAATTTAACATGAAGGGATGATACTTAAAAGGTGAAATTAAGAGGTGAGAGGAATATAATGAGAGGAGATGAGGAGAGACAGAGTGGGGCAACTATCTCATACAGAAGAGGCAACGGAAAATGGTTACAATGGAGGGAAAGAATAGGAAGGCAAAAGGGAATGGGTCAAGCTTATTAACATCTGGCTTGTGGAGGGAGGGAAATACACACTAAATAGGGGATCTCACCCTCCAGGAGAATAGGGGGGGAAGGGGATGTGAGGGGGAATGATGGAAGGGAGGGCGGGCTGGGGGGGAGGGAAGCTGGAAGCACCCACTTTTGAAAAGGGACAGGATCAAAGTAGAGAATAGAACAAGTGGGAGGTCGGATAGGAGGGAGGGAAATATAATCAGTCTTTTACAATACATCTACTGTGTTATTGTTTTGCATTAGCTGCACATGTACAACCTATGCTGAACTGCTTGTCTCCCCAGTGGGGGTGGGTGGCAGGTGGGGGAAGTGATTGAATCTGGAATTGAAAGTTTTAAAATCAAATATTCAAATATATATATATATGTGTGTGTGTGTGTGTGTGTGTGTATATACTATTATTAATACCATCTTACATGTTATTAAGAAAAAAAAGATATACAGGCACTGAGGCATAGAGATCCACTGGAAAAGTTGAAATGGGTATGGGAGAAAATATGGGAGAGAGCAGATTGGAGGTGGGGATATCCTGTGGGACTGCTGTTTTGGGGGGATGAGTGGGGGAAAAACGGGGAGAAAATTTGTAACTCAAAATCTGGCGGAAACGAATGATGTAAGTTAGAAGTTAATAAAGCATTAAAAAATACTTAAAGCTCAAAAAAAATTAAAAAGAAAGATGATAAGCATGAGAAGCTAAATAGGAAAAAGAAATATAAGGAACTTATTAAACTATTTACATTCCTACATGGAAAAATGATAATTGTTACTTATGAGTCTTTTTCGTAGTATGAAGATAGTTGAAGGGAATAAATATGTGTACGTGCACATGCATATATATGCATACAATATATATGCATTTGTAGGAGGGTGTAAGAGTATGTAAATATATATGTGACTGTGTGTATATGTGTATACATGTATACATAAACAGAAGGCATAGTATAAGGTGAATATGAAGGGATGATATCTAAAAATAAAGTTAAGAGGTGAGAGAGGAATATATTGGGAGGAGAAAGGGAGAGATAGAATATGGTAAATTATTTCAAAGAAAAGAAGCAAGAGAAAACTGTTACAAGGGATGGGAAGAGCAGTAATGTAAAAGGGAATGGATCAACCTTGCTCCCATTGGATTTGGCTAAAGAGGGAATAACATACACTCTCAATTGGGTATCTTACCCTACAGGAAAGTAGGGAGGGAGGGGATAAGAGGGGGGATGATAGAAGGGAGGGCAGATTGGGGGAGAGGGTAGTAAAAGCAATCACTTTTGAAAAGGGAAAGGGTCAAGATATAAAATAGTATAAGTGGGGGTGTGGGATAGGATGGAGGGAAATATAATTATTCTTTCACAATTTAAGTACTATGAAAATGTTTTGTATAACTACACATGCACAACTTGTATTGAATTGCTTGTCTTCCCAGTGGGGGGTAGGTGAGGAAGGAAGAAGGGAAAGAATCTGGAAATTAAAGTTTTAAAAGTTTTTTTTTAATTGTTTTTTTTTTACATGCAACTGGGAAATAAATATAAAGGCACTAGGGTATCAAAATCCATCTTGCTATACTAGAAAGTTTGGGGGGTTTAGGGAGGATATAAGATAGAACAAATTGGGGCAAGGAGTATTCAGTGGGCTTGCCATCTTGGGGTGGGATGTAGGTGAAAGATGGGGAGAAAATTTGCAACTCAAAATCTTGTGAAAATAGATGTTGAGGGGCAGCTAGGTTGTGCAGTCAATAGAGCACTGGCCCTGGATTCAGGAGTACCTGAGTTGAAATGAAGCCTCAGACACTTAGCACAAAAACTAGCTGTGTGGCCTTGGGCAAGTCGCTTAACACCAATTGCCTTCCAAAAAGCAAAAAAAAAATGATGAAAACTCAAATAAATAAATATTATATGCAAAAGTAAAAAAAAATATTCTCCTCATTGGAATTATTTCCCTTTGTGTCTTCAGAATTTTCTCCTTGATTATTCCTCATCTGTCCTCATCTGAATTCTATATGATTTTAATTCATGATATTTTAAATATCTTTCCCCTGAATTCTTTGAAATCTACTTTTGCAAAACCTGGAGTGCAGATGCTCTGATTTCTTCTCCTCTGTCACAAGATTGTGGAGTGATTTGTCACTCCCTCCTTCCCAATTCCAGGTTCCCAATATTTCTACTTCAGCAACAATATCTTCCCTCTTGGAAAGAATTAAATACAAAATAGAATATCCTATTTTTGATTCATCCATATTTTGAAGAAATCAAGTTATTACTAAAGAAGTTATGAGCTACATTACTTATATAAGAAACAATTTATGCTGAAAAGAGATACTGCCTCAATACATCTGTCACTCTTGCCAGTGTGCAGAACTTTTACTATCACATGGAAACAATTTTTCATATATTTTCATGCTAGTTTTGGACCTAGGGTTAAGGAGAAGAATATATATATATTCCTGATAGGAAAAGATAGGGTGAAGTATGTTTTGGTAGTCTTATCTTAAAGTTAATTACTTATCATTCTGTATGTACATATCTCTGTGTAAAATTTTTGCCTCTTTTTGCCTTGAAGATTATAATTTTTAAAAATTCCTTTATTTTTAACATTCATTTTGGAGAAAAATAAATTCAAAATTTTTTTTCCTTTCTTCCTGTTTCTCCTCTACCAATTATAAGGAGAGCAATATGTTACTAATTAATCATATGGAATCATGTAAAACATATTTCCATATCAGCCCTGTTACAAAAATAAATAACATAATGACAGTAAAAGAAGTATGAATTGATCTATAGTCAGATATCTTCAGTTCTTTCTCTGGGGGTGGATAACATTTTTCGTGATGGGTCCTTTGGAATTTTCTTGGATCATTGTATTGAGTAGAATAGCTAAATTTTCATTTTACATCATTACTGTTATTGTATAATGTTTTCCTAGTTCTGATCACTTCACTTTCCTTCAGTTCATATAAGTCTTCCCATGTTTTTCTGAATCATCCTGCTCATCATTCCTTGTAGCTCAACAGTATTCTATCCCATATACCACAACTTGTTCAGTCATTCTGCAACAGATAGGCATAACCTCAATGTGTTTGTCACTACAAAAAGAGCTACTCTAAAATATTTTTGTACATATTTATCCTTTCCCCTTTTCTTTAATCTATTTGAGATACAATTTTAATCATGGTATTGATGAATTTGTACAGTTTTATAGACCTTTTTGGACAGAGTTGTAAATTATTCTCCAGAATGGTTTAATCAGTTCACAACTCTACCAACAATGCTTTCATGTCCCTATTTTTCAACATCTCCAACATTTATCATTTTCCCTTTCTGTCATGGTAGACAGTCTGAGAGGTGAAAGATGTTAGCTCATAATTGTTTTAATTTGCATTTCTCTAGTAAATAGTGATTTTGACCATATTTTCATGTGCTTATTGATATTTTGATTTCTTCTTCTGAAAACTAACTAGAGCATAGCAATTTTTAAATATATTTGCTTAAAAGATTTGAAGAAAGCATGGGATTTATTTTGGAAATTATATTCAAAAGAAAATCTTAAGGATGCATTGGTCATAGATGTAACTACTTTTGAGAAATTTTAAACAGAGGGAGTAGGTTTTAAGTCATCTTCCAGAAAGTGGACCCAATAAAGAATAATCAATACCTACTTCCTGCAGAGAAGAAAAATGCAATATGTAATGCCTTGCATGAAGATTGTCTTTTCAGCACAGCACATTCAATGCTCAAAATATTCAATTCTTAATAATTGTCTGTAGAAAATTGTTCATTTCCTCTTAATAATTCAATCCCTTTAAAAGAAAGGGCAGTTCTTGGTACTTCCAAATGAAAAAATAATCTTGAGTCAGAGCTTGTGAATTCAGGTATACATGCAAATGGGTCAGGGAAAATGACTTTCCAGTTTATAAAAACATAGGAAATGAAATGTGAAATTAATAGTTATACAGGGCAGTTCTCATGAAAAACTTTCTTTTCAGATAGATTTGTGACATGTTTATAAAGTAGAGAGGTGACTCTAAAAGTAGGATAGCACAAGGTAAAATTTAATACAATTTGGGAGAAAAGTATAGAGAAGAATAGTCTTAAAAGAGACTACAAATTTCAAACTGATATGGCCCTTGTAAATCGTCAATCTCTAGAGAAAATACTTTCTGGATTCTCCATGTTTATTAATGATCTCTCCCTTATTGGATCAATTTTTATATGACTATCTTTCTAAATGTGAACTCCAGTAGAATTCCAGATTCTTGAGGAAGGGAACTTTTTTTTTGTTTTGTTTTTTGAGGGGATGGGGATAGAGGGTTTTTTTAAATGTGTTTATGTGATTGTTTGCCCTTTTCTCCTAGTACCTATAATAGTATCTTTTGAATTATATGGTCCTAATAGATGAATTTTGTATTAGAGAAGATATCTTCTAATTCCCTTAATTGTAGAAGAGTAAACTAAGGCCTGGGGTGTATAGGTATCAAGGAAGACTAGTTCCTCTGGTGTGAGGGCCACTGAGATCTTTCCAGAGCTGTATGTCCACCTTTGGTATCCAGCTGCTACCCAACTCTTACCTGTGGTTCCAAGAAACTGTACAATGCACAGCAGCCACACCGTGATATACCATTTTGCCACATGGTCTAGACTAGGTTGAAGGTAACCAACAAGACTCATACATGTCAGTGAGTTAAGGGGTGTCCACCCCTAGCATTTAGAGACTTCCCCAGTAGAGTAGGCAGATGTAAATGATTTGTTGCAATAGGCCACGAAGGTGGTAGAAGCAGGCATTGTGGAACACTTGGAGCTTAGTTAGATATTGAAGATATTGAAGACATGAAGGTCATCCACTATCTCTTGAGCCATCACCGATTGCCACTGGACTTTGACAACTCTGGGAGAGAGGCTGAGACTGATGACTTTGAGTGCTCTGCCTCACTTAAATCCAATTAATGTGTGAGTCAAAACACAATACTCTTACATTTTTACCTACCTATAATGGTCAAGCGATGAAGCAGCAAGTGCAAATATACTGGGAGCTCTAGTCATAATGCTGCACACAGGTGGCCAGGCCACCTTCTCATTGAACTTCTCATTGAACTGAAGCAACAGTGGGAAATTGACAGGTGTCTGATCAGTCTTAGTTAAGGACTGCACTGCTCACCTCCTGGCATGAGGAAGGAACTAGAAAATGTTCCTAAAAAAAACCCCAAAAATTGTCTTCTTTACCAAACCTAACCCTTCCTGCTTAGCAGGGTAGGCAGGAATTCTGCTCTGCAGTTAAAAGACCAAAAAAAAAAGTAGAAAAAACTTTTGTGAAAACAATTCCTCTCAACATTGGTACATGGAATGTGTACACACTTATGCACAACAAGAATTGCAGTAGACCTGAAAGATGAAGAGCTCTCCTTCCAAAAGGATTCTTCTAGTAACATCCAAATAACAGCCTCTATTGTCCATCTCTATAAAGGAAAGGAGATAGGAGAAAGTGGGGCCAATGGAGCAAAGCAGGGATATGTAATTCCTCCCACACTTTTTGACTTGATGTTTTCAACAATGTAGTTGGATGACTTTAGTAAGGAAGAAAATGGCATCATGGTCAGTGACTACACTGATGATAAAATATTTTACTTGAAAAGGCTATAAATCAAGACTAAAGTGGAAGGAAAATTGGTGTGACCTTTAGTTTATAGATGATCCTGCACTCAATGCAGCCTCTGAACTGAGATGCAACAAAGTATGGACTGATTTTCTGCTGCTTGGGCTAATTTTGGCCTAACAATCAACACCAAGAAAACAGAAGTTCTCCACCAGCTAGCACTGCACCATCCTTGTATAGAACCATTGGTTACAGGAGGAGAAATATGAATGCTTATGGATAAGTTCACTTACCTTGACAATGTACTTTCCAGGGATGTGCATATAGATGATGAGGTTGTTTGGAAGGTTCCAAAAGAATGTGTGGAAGAAAAGAGGTATTAAACTGTCTACCAAACTGAGAGTCTACAGAATCATTGTGCTGTCCTCATTGGGGTATGCCTGTGAAACCTGGACACATACCAGCACCATTCCAGGAAACTGAATCACTTCCATTTGAATTGTCTTAGGTGGAAGATTTTGAAGTTTACCTGTCAAGATAAGGTACACTGAGGTTCTTTCTTCTACTTAACTGCCAAGCATTCAAACTCTACTGCCAAGAGTGAAACTCCAATGGGCTCACATTGGTTACATGCCAAATGTACATTTGCCTAAAAGGCTATTTACAGAGAACTCACATAAGGCAAGCACTCACATGGTGTCCAAACAACATGATACAAGTACACTTTGAAGTTCTCTCTGAAGTACTTGGGAATCTACTGTGAGAAATGGGAGACATTGACATCAGTTCACCCAGCATGGCATGTCCACATCAAAGAAGGCACCATGCTCTATGAGCAAAGCAGAATTGTAATAGCTCAAAAGAAACTTCAGATGCACAAATTTGGAGAATTATCCACTCCAAATGTTCACACGGGCTATTTGTGCCCAATGTGTGACAGAGTCCTTCTGAGTTAGTATTTGTATGATCAGTCACAGTTGGATTCACTGTACCTTTGCCTCAACATAGTGCTGTCACTTTGGTCTTCTTCAAGAATAAAGTGCAACAACCAAACTAAGGTCCAGAAAGTTAGCATTTTTTACATGTATGATGATAGAATTACAAAATATTCAAGCTAGAAATCACAATACAAGTTTTGGGTCAGGATAAGGGTAGGAACTCAGGTTTCTTTCAGTCTAGAGATCTTTCTATTACATGACTGGAAAACTAAAAAACTTTTAAAGACTTCATAAGTTTTCATTTATGTTCTTGTTGTTAATACATTGAACCAAAATGCATTGCAATTAAATATTCTCTTTTCTGTTCATCAGATAGACTGTTTAGTTGAAAATGTTTTCAGAATGAAGGATGTTCAAGCTAAAGTAGATGATTTAAATTGGCAATTCTATGTTGACATTTGCCTACTAGCTGAATTCCACCAACAAAACGATTCCGCCATGTCTGAAATAAATAACCAAACTTTCCAGAAACAAAGATAAACGTAGTTAGTGTTTTTCCCCTCTAAACACAAACATTGCTTTTATGCACTTTGTGCATTTTTAATTTTTAGTATAATTTTATGCTTTTTAAATGGCACTGCAGCCTAGGAAGTACAAACTCCTGGGATCTTTACTGGTTATCTCATTTGTCTCTCTCACTGAAATTGCACATGAAACATTCTCTGAAACACACCCCACTGAGACATACATATTACCTGTCTTTTTGTAGCCAAGAGAATGTGGGGGAAAATGCGCAATGAAGCAAATCAACATGTTTTGCCAGAAACCAAGAATTGAGAAAGTGGGCCCAATTCAATGGGTTATAGCATTCAAAAATTTCTCTTTGGGTTTGTATCACCTTTAAACAAAGTGAAATCTTCCCTGCTATTTCTATTCAAAGGATTACTGTTATTAATGTTAAGCAATATTTAAAGGGCCTTCCTATTTTTCTATACCATGTGATCTTTCTTTGTATCACTGGTGCTAAATGTGGTTCTTGGAACATAGCAATTATTTAATAACTGCTTATTGATTGTGTACTCTTCACAGTTTGGCTATGCTTTTTGATATTTGGGGGGAAGCAAAACAAGTGATTCCCATATATCTGCTGAACTTCTGAATATTTTTTTTACTACTTAGAACAATTTTATTTGACTATCACTGGTTTCTGAAATCTGATCTTTTTTTTTCCATTGTAGGATTCTCCACTGAGTTCTTAATACTTGGTTTACACTTGTTTTGTTTTGTTTATTTCTTTTTTCATTGAAAACCAGAGTTGATAGACACTGTTATTATCGACAAGTCTAATTCTTTCATTTTACTGATGAAGGAACTTAGGTTCAAAAAAATAAAGTGACATTACAAAATCATCTCATCCATTGCAGAGTTAGAACTTGCATGTCAGGCTTTAGACTCCTAGCCCTAGGCTCTTTTTCCATGTTGTTATTATTGTTCAGCTCTTTCAGTTGTGTCCAATTCTTTATAACTTCATTTGGAGTTTTCTTGGCAGAGATATTAGAGTAGTTTGCCATTTCCTTCTCCAACTCATTTTACAGAGAAGGACACTGAGACAAACAGGGTTAAATGACTTTCCCAGCATCACTAATAAGTGTCTGAGGCCGGATTTGAACTCAGAAGGATGAGTTTTCCTATGTCTGACAGATCCAAGTCTGACAACCTCATTTACTGTGCCACCTAGCTGCCCTTCTTTTCCCTTACCAGGCTGCAATCATCTCAGTCTAGAGAAATGGCTCTCAAACACTGTGATTGGGTGAACAATTCTATCCTGATTTAATACTGATTTTAACTTCATAAGAACTAAACTTATAGAAATAAGACTGACAGTTATTGCTGTGAATGAAGAACTAGTAAAATAATATATGCTAATTGATTTAATCATTCAACAAACACTCATCAAGTACCTACTTGACTGCAAGGTACAATAGTGAAAATAGCATGGTTCATAGACCAAAGATACTTATAAGCTTAGTAGTAGAGAAAAGCACCATTGTAAAAGCTGTAATACAAAATAGAAGATTATAAGAACCTTAGTGAGATAGGAATTGTGTCGTATAAGAGTTCAAAAGAGGGAGAAATTCCTTTTGTCTAGTGAGATATAAGAAGATGCATGGAGGAATATCATAGAATATATTGGAGTGGTTAAGGGGAGACAAAATTGGGAAGATTATATTAGAGTCATATTATAGAGGAAAGAGTCACAGGGCAAGACATTTGGATTTTATTTGATAGATTCAGAGTATTTAGAGCTGGAAGAGAAATTTGAGATCATCTACTGCACCTCTCCTTTATTGTAGATGATGTAACTAAAGAACAGAGAGAGGGGTGGCCTACCTGAAAGTGCATAGGTAGAAAGTGGTAGATGTGGAAATAAATGTAGGGCATGTGATTTGAAATCCAACTCATAATTTCACTGTACCAGGGAATGACAAACCGTGTATGATGGCTTTTGAGCAAAGGAATGAGTTAAATAAAAGTATACATTAGAAAGATTAACCTGGCAGATAAATATGATAGATTTAAGGTCTCAAACTGGAGAGGAGAGTGGACTGGTTTTGGGAAGGGGGTAGTAGACTAGTTGAAATAGATCAAGGACCTGAACTAGCATGGTGGCAGTCAGAGTTGACAATAAGGATAGACAAGATAGGAAACTAATCATCATCGCAAATAAAGGGGTAAGGAAAGTCACAGAAAGGACAATTTCATATGTTTTATCCTTTAAAACATGTTATCTTTGGGTTACAAGTTTTGTGAGGACAATAATCCTATCTCATTTGAATTATATATTTCTCCCCAAATATAGAAGATTAATAGACTTCTAGTACTACACACTGTGCTTAATAAACATTTGCTTAATGAATGCATTGACTATGTCATATATAATGCATGTATAAATATTCAATATAATATGTAACTACATATATAACACATGATATAATATAATAAATATAATATAATTAGATGTAGTATAAATAACAAGAATATAGATGATAGAAATATAGAATCATAGATCTAGACCTGGAATGGAGCTTAGAGACATTTACAGATAAGGAAACTGAGGCCCAGGAAGGTGAAGTGAATATTACACAATTAGTAAGCAATAGAGGTGGTGGGATTTGAACTGAAACAAGAGGAATCTGATACCAGATCCTTTTCACCATATATTTTACATTCCCTCCTTCCTGTGCCAAAGGACTGAGGATTGGGGTAATTTCTAATGAAAAGAGAAACTGCCATATAGGAATAAAAGTTAACAAAAGTTTGATACTCAGCAGGGTGAAAAGACAACAGATGAATAGTCTCTGTGCTGCAGCCTCTCTTGCCATTACTTCATGAGCTGCACACAGTGAAATGGTTTTGGATGTACAATAGTATTCACACTCTGATTAAAGGCCCAACATCTCTCAGAGGTCAAACTTATGTAGCATTTTAGATGAATAAAAGGATAGAGAATAACTAGATGTGACAAAATAAGAGATTGTGCCATAATCCACAGTGGAAGGGAGTAGGGTAATATGAACAAGTGAAATGATATTTCCTGAATGGCCTATTAAGGAATGAGGGGCAGGGATCCAAGGCACTTATAACTCCAGATATGCAAGTACATGGCTAGAGGACAGAGAATAAGTAATTCCCAATTTTTCAGTTTATTGAACATCCATGAATTCTGATGACTAGAGTCATACCAGTAAAACTAGTTTTCACAGTCACATTTCTATGCATAATTTTGTTGTTGCTATAGTTCATTCATCTCTTGTCATGTCTGACTCTTTGTGACCTTACGTGTTTTGTTTTGTTTTTGACAAAGATAATGGAAGGATTTGCTATTTCCTTCTCCAGATGATTTTACAGATGAAGGAAACTGAGGCAAACAGGATTACGTGCCTTGCCCATGTTCACATAGCTAGTAAGTGTCTGAGGTCAGATTTGAATTCAGGTCTTTCTAACTCTAAGCCCAGTACTCTACCCACTGTACCACCTAGCTGTACCTATGCATAATATATGTGTGTGTGTGTGTGTGTGTGTATAATGTGTTTATACATATATATTTATTTATATAACATACACACACAATAAGCCATTCTCATACATACAGTGATAGCTCTGTTCTCATTGACACATACATATAAATATATGTGTGTGTTATATATATAGCATATGTTAAATTGAAAAGGCTCAAAACCTCTGATGTACAGTAACACACTCCTGGGAGCATATAACAATGATGGAAAAACAAATATTGTCCCAGAAAATCAGCCGCTATTGAATGTTGCCCATTACATGTAAGAGAGAACAAATGTTTCTATAAATTATAATTTGTATGTTATATATTTTTTCTTTTACTGTGGAAAGAAAAGAGTTCAGAAGAGTATAGTGAGTATACAGTCACTATATCTCTCTATGAATCTCATATATTGCTTTTGTTAAAGGAGCACATAAGAATTTTTATCTCCATAAGTGTTGATCTTAATTTCCTCCCTTTATCTTCAAACACTGACTATTGATGGATGTCAGATAATTAGGAAGATAAGCACCATTTTAAATGTGCAGTCAACTGCTACTGATTGTCTGCCATCATTATTGGTAGTAAAGTGAGGTGGTGGCAAATTAAAATACTTATCTCTGATTGCCAAATGATGAATAACATTTCTGTCCAGCAGCTTCTATGGGGACTAAAACAAATAGGTTTTAAGTTGAGATGGGCTGTATTCTTGTGGAATTCTTACACTGAATCATTTATAAAGAAGGAAAAAAAAGTGAGAAACATTACCCACCAATTCCTTTTTCCATCCTATAAGTAAATATTCAGGCTATTTTTAATGGTGTACAGGTCCAAATTTAGAAAAAAAAAAGGTTGAAGATGAAGAAGGATTTAGATTTTTTTTTCAGTAGGGATAACATAATATGTATAAAAATCTTTACAAGCATTCACACACACACACACACACACAGACACACACACACACACAAATGGAATTCATTTTCAGTTCCCAGACTTGAGTGAGAAATGAACACAATGAACTCATATAGCTCTGTAACTCAAGAAGCTTCTTCTAACTGTTCAATAATCAAAAAATAATGATGTATTTTATTCAATAGCCAGCCAGCTGTGTTGAAATTAAGCCACACTTTATTTCATCAAGTGATGAAAATCTTAATATCCTATTAAACTTATATGACCTTCCATCAAATATTAATTAAGTTAGGTGGGATCTAATAGAGCATAGTCCTGGCCAGGTTGAAGATAACTTGGAAGCAATTCAGGATGATGATTTGCTTTCTGCATTGATTGTTTACCAAGCTACTTTTCAATGGAAATTTAGCAAATTAGGAGCAAATGTCATATGAGTATCAGAAATCTGCTATGCATTTCATACATTCTTTTTCTTTTATATCAAATACTAAATACTTTTAAACCATATGCAAAATACGATTTAAAAAGTTCTCAGGGGAGGCTAGGTGGTGCAGTGAATAGAGCACCGACCCTAGAGTCAGGAGTACCTGAGTTCAAATCTGGCCTCAGACACTTAACAAAAACACTAACCATGTGACCTTGGACAAGTCACTTAACCCCAATTGCCCTCCAAAAAAGCAAAAGAAAGTTATCATTTGGAGGTGGATATCTATGTAAAAGATTGTAAAAATTCATTCAATCAGTCCAGATAATATTTTGAAATGGGAAGGGGGTGGGGGGAAAGAATAAAATATTAACAAAAGTAACAACAATAATAACAGTGAATATTAATGCTTGTAAAATTATTAATGCTTGCAAAGCATTTTAACATAATATCACGTTTGATCCTCACAACAGCCCAGCAAATTAGCTACTACTGTGTTCCCCATTTTATAGCTGAGGAAACTAAAGCTAAGATTTGATAAGGAGCTTCCCTAGAGCAGTGTTTTTTCAACTATGGGTTATGACTGGTTTCTGAATGCACAACAATGAAAAATCAAAAGCAATTGCATAATGAATCTGAGATATTTCTTTCTGGCAGGACTTGCCAGTGTTCTATCATGTAACTTCACCACAGCCTTGGTTCTGAACACAAAGCATGGGCACTTTGTACTGGCATGCCCCCAGTTCACACAAGACCAAGAAAGCTGCCAAAACAGGAAAATGGATATCCACTGGAAAAGTTTAAGAAGACCTGGCCAAGAAGAACATAGCTACTAAGTTTCTAAGGCAGGATTTGAAGTCTGTTCTCCTTGACTCCAAGTCAAGAACATTTGCCGCTAAAACACTGAACTACTTCTAAGAATTATACATATATGTGTGTATATATGAAGAGGTTACCCATAAAGAGGGACAGGGTTGCTCTGGAAACCCCAAAATACCAACACACTGGGTCCTGCTGAATGAATTTGACTCCAGTCTTCTCAGCCAAAGAAAAGTAAAGTTTATTAAAAATTCTCTTGTATTAGACATAGAGTAAGTCTGTGCTAGGTCATTCTATGGCACTCTTATTATTCTATGGCACTCTCACAGACAGGGAAACAAGATGGGGTATATATACAGAAGATTGTGGGAGGAATCTAGGGGTGGTCTACAGGAGGACTTTAGGAGGGTCTTCAGGAGGAGTTAATGAAGTCAATGAATGATTAAGGGTGGGAAGTTGCTGGAGGCTACCTGGAGACTAGACAATGGTGGGCTAGGCCAGTTCAAGGGTGGATTGATATTTTGATAGGCTCAAGGGTGGGAAGTCTAATAACAGAGGAATGCCTAACAGAAGTTTGGGCCCATTATGTAAGGCTTATTGCCTCATGCAAATGCCTCATCAAATGAGATGTTTTAATCAGATTTCAAAGGGGAGTTCCCAGAGCCTGTAACTCAAGGACTCAAGGAGAGCTTGAGGGGGCTCTCAGAGCCCATACCTCATCATATATATGTATGTATGTGTATTTCTGTGTGTGTATGTGTATATATATATATATATATATATATATATATATATATATATATATAAATACATAAAATGATGAAGCTCAATAATCAATTACAGATAAAGTGGTATTAAATTGTCCAATATTATTTGTAGAATATTTTAAAATTTTAAAAAATGGGGCAAGTCAAGATGGCTGAGTAGAAGCATGACCCCCCCTCAGCTCCAGCTTCCACCCTCCCCAATCCATGTAAAAAGGGGACTCTAAACAAACTTTGGAGCTGCAGAACCCACAGAATGACACAGAGAAGCTAACCTCCCACTGAGAACAGTCCGGCAGGCCGGCAGGAATTGACCAGTGCAACGCACTGGGAGCCAAGCCCAACACTGCGCCAAGGCTTTAACCCCAGGGCGGGCCTGACCAGCCTCCAGCCAGAGGGACTCCAGATCAGCAGCAGCTGTGGCCATTTCCAGATTTATCAATACACAGATGTGAAGGACAAGGTAAGAGGCCAGTGCAGTCTGGACTTTGGGACCCAGTAAGTGGGAGTGCCTGGCTTTTACCCCCGGGGCAAGAAACCACGCTGGCACAGCCTGCCAGCACCACGTGGCGGCTTCAGCTCCTGGCCTGCAGAGTGTAGGGGGACCAAGCACCAGTCTGAGGGGTAATTGCTCTTCCTTTAACCTGCTTGGATCTGGATTGCAGTCTAGGGTGGAGGTCCTGGGGTGTGTGTCCAGCTTGCCAGAGCATGTGGAGACCTCAGAGAGGGCACCCATCTAATAGCTCCGGCACCTGAGAAAACCCCAGTGTTTGGAACGAAAACTCCCCTGTCTGGTGGCAGAGTCCTACTGTGGCAAAAAGCCCAAAAGTCAAATCATTGAGTGGCAAAATGAGCAGGCAAAGGAAACAAAGCAGACAGAAGATTCCAACATTACACTCCTATTTTGGGGATAAGAAGGAGCAAGGCATGGAACAGGAGGAAATCAGTGAAGTCAGAACTCCTGCACCAAAAGCTTCAAAGGAAAAATACAAGCTGGTTACAGGCCAAAGAGGACCTTAAGAAGCAGATAAGAGAAGTGGAGGAAAAATTGGGAAGAGAAATGAGAACAATGCAAGAAAATTATGAAATGAGAGTCAACATTGAAGAAAAACTGAAGAAAATAATACCTTAAAAAACAGACTAACTCAAATGGCAAAGGAGGCTCAAAAAGGCAAAGAGGAGAAGAATGCCTTAAAAAGTCGAATTTGCCAGATGGAAAAAGAATCTCAAAAGCTCACTGAGGAGAATCATTGCTTCAGAATTAGATTGGAGCAAATGGAAGCTAATGACTTTATGAGAAATCAAGATGCTGTTAAACAGATCCAAACAAATGAAAGAATAGAAGGCAATGTGAAATATCTCATGGGAAAAACCACTGACCTGGAAAATAGATCCAGGAGAGATAATTTAAAAATTATTGGACTGCCTGAGAGCCATGACCAAAGCAAGAGCCTGGAAAGCATCCTTCAGGAAGTTCTCAAAGAAAACTTCCCTGATGTTTTAGAACTTAGAGGGCAAAATAGAGGTTGAAAGAATACACCAATCACCTCCTGAAAAAGATCCCAAAAAGAAAACTCCTAGGAATATTATAGCCAGGTTCTGGAATTCCCAGATTAAGGAGAGAATATTACAAGCAGCCAGGAAGAAACAATTTGAATATTGTGGAAACACAATCAGGATAACCCAGGATCTGGCAGCTTCTACACTGAGGGATCGAAGGGCCTGGAATGTGATATTCCGGAGGTCAAGGGAGCTGGGATTAAAACAAAGAGTCACCTACCCAGCAAAACTGAGTATCATGTTTCAGGGGAAAATATGGTCATTCAGTGGAATACAGGACTTTCAAGCATTTTTGCTGAAAAAACCAGAGTTGAATAGAAAATTTGACATTCAGATACAAGAAGCAAGAGAAGCATGAGAAGGTAAACAGGGAAAAGAAATCATAAGGAACTTATCAAATTTGAACTATTTTTTTTTTTTTGGAGCTATTGGGTTTGAGTGCCTTGCTCGGGGTTGCACGGAAGGTTGTTGTTTCTGGGTGTGGTGCTGGGTGTCTGGGCCCTTATTTGAAGCTCTTGCTTGCTGAGCCACCTGGCCAAAGTTGAACTATTAACATTCCTACATGGAAAAAAAATAATTGTAACTTATGAAACTTTTTTCATTAGTTGAAGGGTTTAGAAATATATATATTTGTATATATATGTGTATATATATATTATATATATATATATATCTTTATATGAGGGTATTCGGGCATATGAATACATATATGAATGTGTGTATATATGTTTACAAGTATACATAGATAGAGGGCACGGGACCAATTTAACAGGAAGGGATGATACTTAAAAGGTGAAATTAAGAGGTGAGAGGAATATAATGAGAGGAGATGAGGAGAGACAGAGTGGGGCAACTATCTCATACAGAAGAGGCAACGGAAAATGGTTACAATGGAGGGGAAGAATAGGAAGGCAAAAGGGAATGGGTCAACCTTATTCCTATTGAATCTGGCTTGAGGAGGGAGGGAAATACACACTAAATAGGGGATCTCACCCTCCAGGAGAATAGGAGGGGAAGGGGATGTGAGGGGGGATGATGGAAGGGAGGGCGGGCTGGGGGGGAGGGAAGTTGGAAGCACCCACTTTTGAAAAGGGACAGGATCAAAGTAGAGAATAGAACAAGTGGGAGGTCGGATAGGAGGGAGGGAAATATAATCAGTCTTCTACAATACATCTACTCTGTTATTGTTTTGCATTAGCCGCACATGTACAACCTATACCGAACTGCTTGTCTCCCCAGTGGGGGTGGGTGGCAGGGGGGAAAGGGAATGAATCTGGAATTGAAAGTTTTAAAATAAAATATTCAAATATATGTATGTATATATATATATATATATAAATAAAATTAAATTTAAAAAATGTGTGTGTGTGTATAATACTTAACATTGATTATCAATCACACGATAATACTGGAAATCTGAATGTTGGGAACCTTCTTGATGTTATGGAGCTAATTAGCAACCATAATATGGTATCTAAGGAGAAGTTTCCTAAGGACAAAATTTTCCTGTACTATTGTCTAACTTAACAAAATTTGGTTTATTAAGATGGCAGAGTAGAAGCAGTACCTCCCTGCTGTTCTGGCTTCCACCTTCCCTAATCCATGTAAAAAGGGGACTCTAAACAAACTTTGGAGCTGCAGAACCCACAAAATGACACAGAGAAGCTAACCTCCTGCTGAGGACAGCCCTGCAGGTGGGCAGAAATCCGCCAGCCCAGCGCTCTGGGAGCCCAGAACCCATGTCCTAGGATTTAGCCCCAGGGCAGGCCTGACCAGTAACCAGCTGGAGATACTCCAGATCAGCAGAAGCTGTGGCCATTTCCAGATTTATCAGCACATAGATGTGAAGGACAAAGTGAGAGTTCAGTGCAGTCTGTACTTTGGGACCCAGTAAGTGGGAGTACATGGCTTTTGCCCCCAGGGCAAGAAGCCCTGAGACACCTGCACTGCCAGCCAGCTTCACCTGGCAGCTTCAGCTCCTGGCCTGCAGAGTGTAGGGGGAACAAGCACCAGTTTGAGGGGTAATCACTCTTGCTTTAAACTGCTTGGATCTGAATTTGCAGTCTAGGGTGGAGGTCCTGGGGTGTGTGTCCAGCTTCCCAGAACATGTGGAGACCTCAGAGAGGGCACACATCTAATACCCCTGGCAGCTGAGAAAACCTCAGCCTGTGAGACAAAAGCTCCCCTGTCTGGTGACAGAGTCCTATTGTGGCAAAAAGCCCAGGGGTCAAGTGACTGAGGGGCGACATGACCAGGCAAAGGAAAGAAAGCAGACAGAAGATTCCAACATTAGACTACTTTTTTGGAGACAAAAAGGAACAAAGCATGGAACAGGAGGAAATCAGTGAAGTCAGAAATCCTGCACCAAAAGCTTCAAAGGAAAATAAGAGCTGGTTACAGGCCATAGAGGACCTTAAGAAGCAGATAAGAGAAGTGGAGGAAAAATTGGGAAGAGAAATGAGAACAATGCAATAAAATTATGAAAAGAGAGTCAACAGTCTGACTGAGGAAAATACTACTTTACAAACTAGACTAACTCAAATGGCGAAAGAGGCTCAAAAAGGCAATGAGGAGAAGAATGCCTTAAAAAGCAGAATTTGCCAGATGGAAAGAAAATCTCAAAAGCTCAATGAGGAGAATCATTGCTTTAAAATTAGATTGGAGCATATGGAAGCTAATGACTTTATGAGAAATCAAGATGCTCTGAAACAGATCTAAACAAATGAAAGAATAGAAGGCAATGTGAAATACCTCATGGGAAAAACCACTGACCTGGAAAACAGATCCAGGAGAGAGAATTTAAAAATTATTGGACTACCTGAAAGCCATGATCAAAGTAAGAACCTAGAAATCATCCTCCAGGAAGTTCTCAAAGAAAACTACCCTGATGTTTTAGAACTTAGAGGGCAAAATAGAGGTTGAAAGAATCCACTGATGACCTCCTGAAAAAGATCCCAAAAAGAAAACTCCTAGGAATATTATAGCCAGGTTCCAGAATTCCCAGATAAAGGAAAGAATATTACAAGCAGCCAGGAAGAAACAATTTGAATATTGTGGAAACACAATCAGGATAACCCAGGATCTGGCAGCTTCTACACTGAGGGATCAAAGGGCTTTGGAATATGATATTCCGAAGGTGTAAGGAGCTGGGATTAAAACCAAGAGTCACCTACCCAGCAAAACTGAGTATCATGTTTCAGTGGAAAATACGGTCATTCAGTGGAATAGAGGACTTTCAAGCATTCTTGCTGAAAAAACCCGAGTTGAATAGAAAATTTGGCATTCAGATACAAGAAGCAAGAGAAGCATGAGAAGGTAAACAGGGAAAACAAATCATAAGGAACTTATCAAAGTTGAACTATCAGCATTCCTACATGGAAAAACAATAATTGTAACTTATGAAAATTTTCTCAGTAGTTTAAGGGAATATAAACACACACACACATATATAATTTGTAACTCATATATATATGTCTATATATGAGGATAGATGGGCATATGAATACATATGTGAATGTGTGTATATATGTTTACAGATATACATAGATAGAGGACACAGGACCAATTTAACAGGAAAGGATGATACTTAAAACATGAAATTAAGAGGTGAGAGAGGAATATAATGAGAGGAGATGGTGAGAGACAGAATGAGGTAAACTATCTCATATAGAAGAGGAAAGGGAAAATGGTTATAATGGAGGGGAAGAATAGGAAGGCAAAATGGAATGGGTCAACCTTATTCCCATTGAATTTGGCTTGAGGAGGGAATGAAATACACAAGAAATAGGGTATCTCACCCTCCAGGAGAGTAGTGGGGAAAGGCAATGAGAGGGGGGATGACGGAAGGGAGGGCAGGCTGGGGGGGAGGGAAATTGGGAACACCCACTTCTGAAAAGGGACGGGATCAAAGTAGAGAATAGAACAAGTGGGAGGTGGGCTAAGAGGGAGGAAAAAATAGTCAGTCTTTAACAATATATCTGCTATGTTATTGTTTTGCATTAGCCACACATGTACAACCTATACTGAACTGCTTACCTTCCCAGTAAGGGTAGGTGACAAGGGAGGAAGGGAATGAATCTGGAATTCAAAGTTTTAAAATAAAATACTCAAATATATGTGTATATATACATGCACCCCCACATATACTTTTATTAACAGTATTTTACATGTAATTGGGAAATAAGATATACAGGCACTGGGGCATAGAGACCCACTGGAAAAGTTGAAATGGATATGGGAGAAAATATGGGAGAGAGCAGATTGGAGGAGGGGATATCCTGTGGGACTGCTATTTGGGGGCAGTGGGTATGGAAAAAACGGGGAGAAAATTTGCAACTCAAAATATGGTGGAAATTAATGATGTAAACAAGAAGTTAATAAAGCATTTGAAAAAAAAATTTCAAGTTAGTTTATTGCCTTGGGTTCAAGGAAAAAATAAACTTGACCTCTATATCATTAATGAACTAAAGAATGTAAAATGTTTTTTACTTGGTGATTCAAGTCTATCCCTGATATTAAGAACACACACACACACACACACACACACACAACACAAATCCCCAAATATGATACTATTGCCAGTGTTAATAATAGAAGAAATTTAAAGCCACCTTCAATGCCTAGTAAACAAAACTAGTAATGCAGCAGTATCTCAGATTATTTAGAAGTTAATATTAAATGGAACTGACTCTTTAAATGAAGCATAGATTCAATTTAATCACAATATAATAAAGAATTGTGGCTCAAATGTGGAAGCAACATGGAATGTTGAAATCACCAGATTTAAATTTAGAAGCTAAGCTCCAAATCTAGCTTGAAGACTTCACTTGTGACCTTGGACAAGTCTCTTAACCTCTCTAAGCCTCTGTTTCTTTCTCTGTGAATAAGGAGATTGGATTAGTTGATCTCTATAGACTCTTCCCACCCTAATTAGAAGGTTCTATATAGAATGTAATGAAGTTCTGCATTATTCAGGAGGACAGAATTGCCAGCTTCATTTCATGGCAGCCTGCCATCTTTAGTGCCTAAGCATACGTGCAGTTTCCTTGAAGAATTCATCCTTGAAGAATTTGAATTGACTGAATTAGAAAGAGCAACAAATACTTTGTGCTGTGAAATATAACTAAGACCTTGATACTTTGGAATTATATTTAGAGGGGGAGACCATCAAGCATAAAGGACAAAATTTACAGCCTCATGGGTAATCAGCATCAACTCTTGAACTTTGCCAGCTGATCTGGCAGGACAATGCCTTCAGGGACTGCTGTCCAAATGAGAAACAGTGATACATGTTGCTTTGACTTTGCCTGTTAGCAGTATATTATGTAAAGTGAACTTCAGCAAAGAAAAATAATTATAAATTAGTTAATATCATATATGGCATAAAAGTGACCTAAAACGCACAAATAAAGGCATGTATGATTGAAAGAGGAGAAGGACTGGTCATGCAGCAAGAGTAGGAGAAAAGCAAAGAATAATTTGAATGCTGTATTTTTGAAATACCGAGACAACCAGAGGAATGGATACTTCTAGCAGGCTGGGTGACTCCCCAGTGGAAGATCTATAGATAGACATGGACATGAATTGCACAAAATGAGATGGTATGTAAGGATTCAGATATGCTCTGTGGAGGGAGGACTCATACTAGATGTAAATATTTAAATAAGATCACATATAGCACAAGATATTCTCTTAAATGTAATCATATTTTACCAGTCAAATCACATCAAATGAAAACTTAAGCATGAACTATATTGAAGACATTGTGCTAGGTGTGAGGATACAAAGAAAAAAATGAAATATTCCCTGACTTAAGATGCTTATATTATATTGATTCATGTGTGTGCATGTGTGGAAAATCTTCTCTTCCTTTCCACTCAGTAGGTGGTGCTAGAATGTCTGAGTGGGAGAGAGGGGAGAATGAGTTTCTCCCTTACCCTCCATGGCCACCCTGTTAGGAAGTGATAGGAAGCATCACAAAGAGCAGCTAAAATGATCACTGAGTCACCACTGCTTCTAGACCCACAATTAGTTTCTTTAGGTCAGTTGCACAAGCTGGATCATTTTTCCTATGATACTAGGCATCTTTAATTAGATTTCCAAAATATGATATTTGCTGGGGCTATTATTTATTTTTTTTAATTATACAAAAATGCTAAAGGTCAGATTCTTTCACTATAAACAATTCCTATTAGTTTCATTATTTAAAATACAGTAAAAGGGAAGGGAGGGGGAGATTCCATTCCAGGAGTAATACATTATTAACTGAAGACTGCATATATAATCATAGTTCCATGAAGTATCTAAATTTAAAAAGAGAAATTGAAGAGCTGAGGAATTAGAACAGCTTAAATAAATATTTTACATGAGACTCTACTTAAATGTACTGAGGAAATTCCTTCTCCAGATGCACTTTTCATGGAATATCAGGGTGGGTTTAGCAGAGAGAGAATTTTCTACGAAAGAATTCATAACTAAACTTCAGAAATTCAGCAGTAGTAAATCACTGGAACTGAATGAGTACTCCAGGATAAGGTCTAGAGGAAATACAGTGTGAAATAGCTGAGATATTGACAAGAATATACCATAGAAGCAATAACTATCTCATGATAGGAAGTTAGAGAGAGAGAAAGAGGACAGAAAGAATAAGTCTCTTCCTTTACCCCAGTGATTCTGAGAGGCTGAAACTGAGTTTGGGATGAAATTATTAAATATATTATGCACAGCTATATAAATTTATAATTTTGAAACTTAATTATTGCAATAATGGAAAGATGTTGGCATATTATGACCCAGAAGAGCTCAGATCCCCCACAAAAACCTGGGTAAAGCACAAAAAATGAACAAGAAAGAACAATGATAAAAAGCAAACAAACAAAAAAAAAACCCTAAGAGAAACTATTAAAAAGTCCTCCATCCAGTGAAAGAGAATACAGAAAGACTGACAAAATTATAAAGAAGTTCTTAACGGAAAAAAGCCAGCATATGTGGAAGGCAAAGCACATGAATAACACAGACCCAGTTCAGGGAACAAGACTATCCCAGAGGTCAGCACAGAGCCCAGGAAGCTGAACCATAGCAGGAGACTGGGTCAGACCTACAGTCAGACAGCATTCAACCAGAGCCATAGCAGTTACTGCATGAAGAGAATGGTATAGGGTAGGACCTTGGAAGTAAGATACCTGATGTCTGGCAGGAAGCATGGCATTGACACAAAGGGCTAAATCTGGTTGGGGCCAATCAGGCTCACAACAAGGCTTAGAACCAACTCATGTTGGAATTATGCAAGGAGAAGGGAAAAACAGGAGGGAGAGGGGTTAAGACAAAAACTTAAGTTGACCCACAGGGATCCTGAGCCATAACCAAATAATTCCACTAGAAGGAAAATGATAATCATAGCCAGAGTGTCAAAAACTAAACAGGACTTACCTATCCCATCCAAGAGTAAAGGATTTAGAGGTGGGAGGGGAGAGTCAGATTCAAACAGAAAGCTGAAATACAGAAACCAGGACTTCTGTTTACTCTATGAGCAAATAAAGAAAACATGGAATAGACCAAGAAGTGTATCCAGAAGAAGAAAGTAACTCTGAAGTTAAATGAGATGCTTAGAAAAAAAGAATATCTTGTCCACATGGACCATAAAAGTATCTGGAATAAATGAAGTGAGTGATTTTTTAAAAATGTTGATTTAAAGGAAATAACAGCTGTGAAGAAAAGTATGACAACGAATACTTAGTAATTTAGGAGAGATAAATGTAAACCCTATCCAAAAGTTGTACTCCATGAAAATTAGAATAGCCATCAAGAAAGAAGAGAGCAAATAAAAACAGAATAAAATATAAGATGCATGCCATCTAATATAATTGACCTGGAAAATAAGTCGAAAAGAAGTAATTTAAGAATGACTGGACTACCTGAAAATAATGTCCCACCCATCAGATGCAAGAAATCATTAAAAAAAAAACCTGCCCTTATCTACTAAAAAGAGAGGTAAGAATGAAAGTATAATGAATCTCCACCTCACAAACAACCAAACAAATAAAACCAAATGAATACTCCTGCATAGACAAAATTCAGTGTTTCCATGTCAAAGAAAAAATACTACAGTGAATCAAAAAGGAAAAGTTCTACTACCCAGTAGTCTGAATTTCAGTCAGTTAAAACTTGACTATTTCCATTATAAAGGAAATGTTGGATGTGATATTCCCCAAACCCAAAGATAAAGACTTGCAACCAAAAATAACCTACATACCAAAACTACATATAATAAATACTATGAGGGAAAAAAAAGGAGAAAGGGCAACCATTGCTGATGAAAAGACCCAAACTGAGTAGAATTTTTTTTTTAAACAAAGGTTCTCTAGTCAAGCAATATAGAAAGATAAATACATTTGGTCAAATTGAAGCCTCTATGTACTATTGAAATTCTAATATAGTAGGGAAAACAAACATCGTCATAGAATTTTAATGTATTCAAGAGTAAAAGATAGAATTAAGACGAAATGAAAACTTGGAGGTATCTGTTCTTTTTGGATGGTATTGAGACGAAAAAAATCAGGGGGCTGGGAGCATATAAAAATAGAAAGAGGATTTGGACTTTCTCCAAAGTCCTTCTTTATGCCTGTTATGGGTGCCCCTCATCCTTCCACCATATACTTCCCAGTTTCCCTTTATTGGTTATCTTTCCTCATTAGTATATAAGGCATTGAGGGTAGAGACTGTCATGCTTCCTCATATTTGTGTTCCCACTGATACTGTGGTGTCTGGCATAGACAATTTAATAAAAAAGTCTATGTCTACATTTATAAATGTATGTATCAATTTATATAGCTTTCTATGTACTACATGGCATAACATTTAAATATTTAATAGAAAAGTTAACCAATTATAGGGAGAAATAGACATCAAACTATAATTGTGGAAATTCTTAATGTCCACTGCAGATTTGGGTGAAATTTTTAAAAAAAGAGAAATAAGGAAGAAGTTAAAGGCAATAGAACTTTAGATAAGGTAAATATGGTCAATATCTGGCACTTTGTGAATATCAGTGGAAAGTTATATATTTCACAAGTTACCATGGCACTTTTTCATAAATTGACCATGTACTTGGGCATTTAAAAACTTCATAAAGGCCGATGAGGAGCAACACCAAACACAGTCTTTTTTCACTAGAGTGGAAAAAAGGCAAATGAAGAATATTTGAGGAAAGGATTGAAAAGTAATTGGTTATTAAATAAGTTGATCAAATAATTGGTGGATCATAGAACACAACATAGAAACAATAGAATATATCATCATATAAATAGCTACATTGAAGAAGGCTAAAAATATTGATTGCTGCTAAAGTTCTTATATCTCTCAAGACTCATTAAAAAAGACAGAAAACAGACTAATTGTCAATGCAATTAAGATTGAAAAGAAACATATTTAAAAAAACCAAATATGAAAGAAGAAATTCTCAAAACAAAAGAAACTATAAACAAAATAGAAAGCAAAATAAATAATCTGTCATAAAGCATTTATCAAGTGCCAGAACTTATGGAAAATTCTGGAGATATAAAGAAAGGCAAAAAAAAAATCCCTGTGATCAAGGAATTTGAAGTCTCATAGGGGAGACAATAGATCCATGATATAGATAAAAGAAATACACAGGGTAAATTGGAGAAAAGGACTAAGATTAAGAAGAACTAGTGAAGGCTTCTTGCAGAAGATGGGACTAGCTAAGATTTGAAGAAGAACAATTGGTCTAAATAGAGGACAGATTGAAAAGGTGAGAAATTTGAGTTAGAGAGACCAATCAGTAGGTTATTGCAGTAGTCCAGACATCATGTGATAAGAAACTTTACACAGATTATAGCAGTATCACAAAAGAGAAGAGGGGCTATCCAAGAGATATCATGAAGGTAGAAGACACAGAATATAAAACTTATTGGATATGAAAGGTGAAAGAGAGTGAGGAGTCAAAGATGATAGGTTCTAAGCCTTGTTGACCAAAAGGATGGCAGTACCCTCAATAGAAATAGAGAAGTTAGGAAGAAGGGAGGGTGTGTGTGGGTGAGATAAAGACAATGCATTCAACTTTGTAAATGGTGGGTTTAAGATGTTCATTTGACAGTCAAGAACTGGAAATGGAGAGAATGTCCATCAATTGAAGAATGACTAAACAAGTGGTATAAGAATATAATGTAATACTATTGTTCAATTAGAAATGATGAAAAGGCAGACTTCAGAGAAAAATGTAAAGGCCTATATGAACTAACGCTGAATGAGGAGAGCAGAAACAGGAGTACACCATACACAGTAACAGCCACAGTGCAGGAGGATTGATTTTGATAGACTTAATCCTCTGTAAAACAAGGACCTAAAACAATTCCAAAGGATACATGGTAGAAGATGCCAGCCACTTGCAGAGGAAGAACTATGGAGTCTGAACATAGAACAAAGCAGACAATTTTCTTTTTTTTTCTTTCTCACGGTTTTTCCTATTCATTATAATTTTTCTATGCAACATGACTAATGTGAAAATGTGTTTAATAGGAATTTATGTATAGGGCCCATATCTGATTGTAAGCCATCTTGGGGAGAGAGTGGGGAGGCAGGGGGAGAAAATTTAAAACTTATGAAAGTGAATGTTGAAAACCAAAATTAAATAATTTAATAAAAAATTAAAAAAAAAGATGTCCATTTGACATCCATTTTGAGATATCTTATAGGTCATTGATAGGAAATTTAAGAATAGAGGTCAGGACATGGGCTAAGTCTGGACAAATTGATCTGAGAATCATCTACTTAGAGATGATAATTGAATCCATGGGAAATGATGAGAACATCAAGATAAATAGTTTTGTGGGATAAGAAGGAAATAGTACAAAGAGATAAGAGCAGAGGGCTGAAGACAGAGCCTAGGGGAACCCCGTGGCTAGCAGGTAGATAAAGATGAATGTCCTACAAAGAAAATAGAGAAGGATCAGGGGAGAATATTGAAAGAGAATCAGAAGAGACCAGTGTCATGGAAATTTAGTAGAAAGTATCAAAGAGAAGTAGATGATTGACAGTGTCAAATGTTATTGACAGGCCAAGAAAAATGAGGATTGGGAATAGACCATTTTATCTGGCAATTAAAAGAATATCCGTATTTTTGGAGATAAAAATTTCTGTTGAATGAAGAGGTCAGAAGTGATATTGCAGGGAGATGGGAAGAGAGTAAGAGGAAAGACAATATGTTAAAAAAAATATTAGGCTTATAGGAGAAGAATGGTATCCAAGAATAAAAAAATAATAATAGTTTTATGATGGGTAAAGAGAAGAAAAATGTTCCCCTATCTTTCCAGAAGGGTCAGACAAAAAGCACAGTGGGAGCATATATATATACCCTTTACATTTTACATGGGTTATTTTGGTGATGGTTAAGATATAACCAACTATAGAATATCATTTGTGATAGCCTAGCTATAATATTAAAATGCCTTTACCAACAATTCCCTAGATGTAAATATAGATTATTTTCATATAGTTTTATGTAGATGGGAAAGTAGGCACATAGTTAAATAATCAATATAATCGTCATCAACTTTTTTGTTGTTGTTATCATTAGAATATGGTCTGAGGTTTTTTGTTTTTGTTTTTTCCCTATGACTTTAGTATTCTGCCTTCTTTTGTGTCCCTTGCAATTCAATCTTTCAATGACTTCTTAACTGTTTCAGCTCATTCATTGACTACATTTAGATACACTTCATGTAGTGTCTACCTTCGTTCTCTTTAGCGCCATTTTCTATCTCCTTGATAAGCATATCCAGGCCTGTGTTCTTAATACAAGAATAATGGCTTCGGTGTTCAAAATGGTGAAAAGAACTTTTTTTTTATATAGTCACTGGGTAGCATTTCCCATCTGCTCCCCCACCAATTTTTCTTCTGTTTGTTTTCCTTCCAGTATCATACTTAAATGTTATAGAGCTAATTTAGGTTAGAAGTGTCTCTTGCAGTACTTTCCTTAAACTCCTTTCACTCAATACTGCTTCTCTTTGTTTTTTGAAGGGATACTACTCAAACTCTTCTAGTGACCTTCTCTATGAGAATTGATAAACAAGTTAAGATTTGAAACTTATTTCACATAACTGCCACATCTGTTTACCAAGCAAGTCAAGGATGTTCCAACTAAGGTTCTGTTAACTTTCTTTTGTTTGCTGTGTTATAATAATTGATTTACTTTGGTCAAACTTCAATATATGATTGTAGCCTTAGTCTATGTCCTTTCATTTGAATCCCATTTTTCAGTATATATAAGTGGTTTAAGAATGTCAGACTTGAATGGTTCTTGATTATGCTGTATATTTTTATATTTTATATGTAACTTTTTCTAACTTTTAATTTTAATCTTTGCTCAACAAGGCAGCTATCTGGTATCACACATAAAGCTGTCAGAAATGAGTCCCATACAAATCATTTTTTTCTTTTAAGATAAAATTAAGAGCATCTTTATGATATTATTTTGGTGCTTAGCATATATAACACTTTTTTCCTCCAAGAAATTATTTGAGAAGGCTATATGTGAGGCTTCTATGAGTGAGACATTGGTTTTTCTCCTTACTTCTGCACAATATTTCATAACATATGTTTTGCCTCTTGTAATCTTTCCATCTTTTCAATGAAGTCATTGAATATCAATGTATATTTTGATTTTATTTGGAAGATTTCAGCAACTTTTTGCACTGTTTCTTTACCTCATCATCCCTTGTAAAAAGAAATTGGTACCAGGGATACTATCGTGATCCCTGTGGCTTTTTTTCCCCAAATACTTATCAGAAACAGTGCAATATGAAATGAGAATATCCCACAAAATGATGTTTTTGTTTCTAGACACACATTAAAATAACCTTTCCTTTAATTTTCCCTAAGTAGAACCTGTAAGCTGTCATTGTGTGATAAAAGTCATGATATAAGTAATTATAAGAACTATATAAATGGCTACTATTTCAAACTAGCAAACATTTAAAAGTGACTAAACCAGACTGGTAATACGACTCATTTAAATATGCTCTGAGCTGAGTCCTTGAAGATACTACTATATCACAAATATGCAAAAGCAATGCTAGTGATCCACCATAGTCATTGTTGTCTATTGTCTTCAATAAATATGTACTTATGGTTGTTTTCCCAAGAATGAGTCTATGTTTGTTGTCTTCTAGATTCAGTCATTTGTCACCCTTGTCACAGGCCAGGAGCCAAAATAAACCAGCAATGGAAGAGACAATTACGGCCATTGAGGCAATGATAATCTCTCACTCAGGTAGGAAATTGAGGACTATCAGGGCTACTTCCTTCTCTCATGTAGGCCAAGCCATGATCAGTGGATTTCACTAAGCATGATAGTCTATAATACCATTAACAGACTAACATACTGAAGAAGAAATAGAAGACATAGCCCCTTACAAAGGCAGAAGATAAAGTTTTTATTATGTTTTGATCATTTCTCCATATGATGCATACAAATACAGTCTTATCCAGAGCTAACTTCTACTTTCCTCCCAATATTCCTCTGCTCCTAGATCCCTGCCTCAACCTAGGACAAATCTTATTACCACACTTCTACATTAACCTGAAAGTTAATATCATACATTTTATGGTTTATCTCCTTGACTCTTAACTTCTAATTTCCATTTAACTATTAATGTGACTAATAGTTTTCTGTATTAACTAAAAGTCATCCTGGACTCCTTTCTATCTCTAACCTTCCTTCCCCTACCTGTCATATTCAATATGCTATCAGGGTGTCAATTTTACCTTTGTGACATCTCTCAAATATGTTGCTTTCTCTTCTATGACACTGCCACCATTCTGGCATAGGCTCTTAGCACCTTATACCTGGATTTTTGCAATGATAGCCTGCTAGTGGGTCTGCCTGCCTCAGGAATCTTCCCAGTCCAGTCTATTCTCCATTCAGCCACTAAAATGATTTTCCTTAAACACAGATCCAATTATGTCACCCCTCTCATCCTTCCCCCACTCCTATCCTCATTCAATAAACTCCAATGACTTCCTATCATCTGAATCAAATACAAAATGCCCTTTTTAGCATTGAAAGACCTCCTGGATGTTCCATGAACAAGACATTTCATCTCAGCTTCAAAATTATTCTCTGGATTTTTGTATGCCTGGAATGCTCTTTTCCTTTGCCTTGACTATTGACCTCCCTAGCTTCTTGAACCTTTTTTAATTATGCTTAATTTTAGTGCCTTCCTGCCATTAATTATTTCCTACTCATCCTGTATATGACTTCTTTGTATATATTTGTTTGCATGTTGCCTTCCCTATTGTATGATAAGCTCCTTGAGGATAGCATTGCCTTTTGCCTCTTTTTTGTATCCCCAGCATTAGTACAGGGCAGGGCCTTACTCATAGTAGGCACTTAATAAATGTTTATTGATTATAAAGTTTCCTTTCCAAGGACCTTTATTCTCCTCTGACTAGCAACTTCCTTCCTTCCTTCCTTCCTTCCTTCCTTCCTTCCTTCCTTCCTTCCTTCCTTCCTTCCTTCATTCCTTCCTTCCTTCCTTCCTTCCTTCCTTCCTTCCTTCCTTCCTTCCTTCCTTCCTTCCTTCTTTCCTTCCTTCCTTTCTCCCTTCTTTCTTTTCTTCTTGTCAACTCTGTCCTCATAGAAGCAAGCAGTAATGGTTGAGGTGTTGCCACATTGTCTGACTTTTCTCACTTAGCTTTATTCCTCCATACTTTTCCATCATGCCCCTAAGAATCTTTTAATACTGCAGCATGACTTCAGCCCTGGAACTCATACCTCATCGGTGCTCCTGGTGCATCTCTCTTTTATTGGAGATGCTGGACATGGAGGTCCTTTCTTAAGTTGAAGTGCCAAGCATTAGAACTCCACTGAAGAGAGAGCACAGCTCTGAAGAACTGACCATGTTGTTTGAATGCCAAATGTATGTTTGTCTAACTCACACAAGGCAAGAACACTGGCACAGTTTCTCTGAAGAACTTTGGAGTCAATTGTGAGACATTGGAGACCCTGGAACAGGACCAGCCAGCATGATGTACCTGCACAAAGAAGGTAATGTGCTCTATGAATAAAGCAAAATTTTAGTACTTCAAAAGAAATTGAGTTGCACAGATATAGAGTCATCTTCCTTCCAAATGTCCACATAGAGTATTTGTGCCCAACCTGTGGTAGACCCTTCAGAGCTTGTATGGGTCTGATCAGTCAGAGTCAGACTCAAGATACAGACACTGTACCTTGACCCCAACACAGTGATGTCATTTTGATCCTCTCTGAGCACAGAGTCCAACAACCAACCAGAGGGTAGAGTGCTTCTTCCAGAACTTCCATCTAAGAAAGGTGCTCAGGTCAGTCATTTATCTTTTCCCTTTCCTGCTGAATTCCTTTGGGCCTTACCATCTCTGGCCCCCACACTATGTACTTACGCTCCCCACTTTCTTTTTAGCTTCTTGTGTGTGTGTGTGTGTGTGTGTGTGTGTGTTATCTTCTATTAGATTATAAGCTCCTTGAAAGCAGGGAGTAGCTATTTTTTTCCAATTTGTATTCCTAGCACTTAGCATAGTACCTGGCACATGATTGGCACTTAATAAATGTGCATTGAATGACTAGTTGCCACACATGATTTGGGTGGAGAGCAAAAAATTATCTATGAAGCATCTTTTAAGATGTCAGGTTTTTCTTCCCTAGATCCTTGCAGTGGTATGGTTTAGTGGAAAGAAAACAAAATGTACAGCCCAAGATCTGGATTCAAATGTTGGCTCTGATGCTTACTAGATGTGACAACAGTGAAAGGCAGGTCATTGTAGTGGATAGATTGTTGGACTTGGAGCTATGAAGACCTGAGTTCAAATCTTGACTTTATCCTTCCTAAATATGGTACTCTGGGACACATTGTCCCATCTTAACTTCACTTTAGGCTAATTATGTGTAAAATGAGGGGGAGGGACTGAACTAGATGACTTCTCAGTTCTCTCCCAATTATAAAGGTATGATTCTATGAGGTCATAGAATTATAAAATCATAAGAAAAGACCAACTCACTCCAAAAAATAAGCTAAAGGAATCCCCAGTGTAACACTTCCAACAAATGGTTAATCAGACTTTGGTGGAAGACATCTAAAGAAACATAACCGGAGTCCTATGAATGAATGTGATAATACTTGATCTGCTTACCTAACAGGATGTATGCCGGGACCAAAGACTTGCAATCCTTGAAGAGCTAAATACATGAGTAGTTATAATACTGTTGCCAAGTCCTACCACTCTTACCTAGTCTATTGTAGTATGAGTGTCCTAGCACTTCTAATTTAGTGAGTCATATTTTTAAGCAGGCTTGCTGGGGTTTAAAAAATAGTACCTGTCTATATTAGGTGTTTTTTCCCCCTTGGTTCAGAATTAATTAGCCTGTGTAAAGATTTAACTTAAGACCTTGGCCTCATTAGCACCATTCTCAACAATGCAGGCTGATGAACTACAATGATGATAATCAATTCCATCTGTTGTGATAGAAGGGCTAGGGGAGAGAACCTCACAGCCTCTGGGGGTGATGGAGAAACATCTGAGAGAAATTTATTACAAATGGAGATAAAACAGTATCAGATACTCACATTGCAATATATTCTGAAATCCCCAGGATCTAAGAGTGTGAAGGAAAAAAAAGACTAAGAAGTACCATAATGTACACCAATGGCCATAATCTACTCCATGTGTCGATGTGAACTGAAAAACAAAAGGTTTTTGCTTGATGGCATTAAGGGGTATTCGACATTCTAATTGTAGCATAATCAAAGATTATATACCAGCTCTCATAAGCCTGGTAGTCATAGCAATTGAGGGTGACCAGGAGGGTTGAAAAAATATGGTAAAGATTTATTTTAAGTGGTCACTAAATTGCCATTTATATTTATATGTTTTCTTTAAATTAGCCAGTAATTAATTCAGATCTTCCTCAGCCCCCAAAAAGCAGCCTGAAATGAGGGATCACTTATTTATGTTTTCATTTTTTTTCTTGTGTTAAATCTTTCCTGTAATGAATAAGTACACGAAAAAGGAAACTATGACAACATTGTTATTCTATTTTTCCTTTTAATTAAAGGTAAATTCAAGTAAACCTCTTTATGTGCATTTATATATACACATACATATTTCCTAGGAAATGTTTCGAGTGTCATGCTCCCTATTTATCTAAAAAGAGATGAAGATACCAAAATTCAGAGAGGGAAAGTAATTTATCAAGGTCATAAAAATAAAGAAGCATCTGAATTGTGATACAAGTCCAAGTGTTCTCTCTAACATAGTCATTAATGAGATAGAAAGGGGTGAGGAGGAAGAAGAGAAGAAGAGAGGAAGGGATATAGAGAAGTTGAAAGAGTCTGAGAGAGACTAGGAGAAAGAGGCAGTGAGACAGATCCATTCCATTATTCTTTCAGTGATATATTAGGCTGACACTTAAAAGTCCTTAAAAGCCTTGTTTTCCCATTACTTGAACTATATTATACTGTAGTCATTAAAGCAAAAGCTCCACATCAATAGCAATATGATAGATAAAACAGAAAGCTGGATTAGAGAAAACTAGCCTGCCCCATGTGAGACCATAAGGTTCCAAGCTTGAGCTGTATGCAAAAGTCTGCACTGGCTATTGTCTTCCATACCTGCAATGCTCCCCCTCCTTTCCCTTAAGTTAGAGAATATTCTTCCAAATTCTACAGAGGCCCATCTTGTTAGGCACGCCTCACCAATGGACACGTACACACATATAGATACTTTACATACATACATGCACACACATACACACAAAAACTCACAGTTTTAGTGCCTGCCTTCCAAGATTGCTTTCCATCAGCTTGGCAGTGAGGTGGCTTAGTAGATAGAATATTGGAACAGGAGTCAGGAAGATCTGAGTTCAAATATGACACTTGCTAGATGTGTGAACCTGAGCAAATAATTAAACCTTTGTCTACCTTAGCTTTCTTATCTGTAAAACTGAAGTAATAATACCATCTGCATCCCAAGGTTGTTTCAAGGATAAAATGAACTTACATTTGTAAAGCACTTTGCAAACCTTAAAATGCTATATAAATTCTAGCTCTTATTTTTATCTTATATGTGCATATTTATTTGGATGTTCTCTTTCCCATTAGAGGTGGCTGGTGGTACAAAGAATAAGCACAGGGCCTAGAGTCAGGAAGACCTGAGCTCAAATTTGGCTTCAGATACTTGCTAGTTGTTGGAGTCTGAACAAATCATAACTTCTGTATCTCTCAGTTTCCTCATCTGTAAAATGGTGATAACAATAGAACTTACCTTGTAGAATTGTTGTAAGGATCGGATGAGATTAATATTTGAAAAGTACTAGCAGAGATCCTAATACATAGTAAGGGTTATATATGTTGCTATTATTATTGTTATTCTATTAACTCTTTGAGGACAGGTACCAAGTTTTGTTTTGTTTTGTTGTATTCCTAGTGCTATTAGGTAGTACAGTGGATAAAGTCCCCAGTTCAAATCTTGCATCAGACACTTCCTATTTATGTGATCCTGGGCAAGTAACTTAACCCCTGGTTGCTTCAGTTCCTCAAATGTAAAATGAGGATATACTGGGGAAGAAAATGACAAACCACACCAGCATCTTTGCCAAGAAAACCCCATGAACAAATTCCATAGGATCAGAAAGAAATTGTATCAAATATACAATTGAAAAACAAATGCTTTGTGAAGTGCCTGGAGCACTTAAAAAATATTGGTTGATTTACTATTATTTGGCAATGAGATTGGAACTTCCTATAGATGCCAATTTCAGTGTCTGCACTAATTTCCTTAATATCCTATAGGAGACATACTTAAAGAGAACAAGAGTCCCTGAGTACCATCAATTTATTAGATTCAAAGCGCTGCCCTTTGCTAGAATGGATACATAAAATGTCTGACCCCTTCTTACATTTATATAATACTTTGCCATTTATAAAGCTCTCTATATACATTATCTCATTTACTTCTCACAGTGACTTGTGGTTACATCTGGTCTGAGAGCAGTCTGGCTGTTTTGGTCTGCAAAATAAATTAAGGAACCCCTCTCCCTTCCCTCACACCCCAAAAATGGGACAAAGAGTGTGGGATCTAGGCAATAGAGAAGTAGTTATCTGGGGATTGGGAGCAAGATGAACTGAAGTATGTCTCATTAGATAAGTACAGTTCATTTTATGTTCTTCTATTTTGTGAGCTGATGTCTAGTCTGCTTGGGTCTGCTAAGTAAATTAAGCCTCAGCACCCGACTCTCCACCCTACTACACCATGGACAATAAAGAGCCTAACGTTCAGGAAAGTAGATGGAGACATCTCAAGATCAGTGGCAAGGTGAAATGATGTGTGCAGATCATCTAATACTGGCATCTCAACTTCTGTCAGCCCACAAACAAGTATGTGACCACAGTTATTAAAACCAAGGGTTATAGAAGAGAACTCCCAAGAAGACAAAGGATTACTGATCGTGTTTCAGGCAAATAAGGGGCCATGGAAAATTTTGCAGCCTTATGCATGATATGTAGTATTTATGAAACTACTAGTAAAAAGTAACCCTTTGTAAAGCCAAAGTACAGAGTGATTTCTAGCCTAGAAAATAGAAAGGAAAAGACAAGAGGAGAAAGTGAAGGCTCTTCAGGTTGTTATTGATTTGGGGATATGATCTGTTAGTTCTTTCCTATAGGGTATTCCCCTGTAAGGGAACTTCCTCTACCGATATAGAAGGGCATGTTCTCTGTCACTTAGAGGGATACTTTAGATTAAATTACTTGCCCAGGGTCACACAGTTAGTATATATGAAAGGTGGGACTTTATTTCTGTTTTTCATGACTCCAAGGTCAATTTTTTAATCTGCTAGGCTCCACTGATTCTCTTTCTCTCCAGGTTATCAGGAATCAAGCAGTATTTATTCATTTAAAGTGCTTAGTATGTGTCAGGCCCTAGTTTAGGCTCCAGGAATACAAGGCAAAAAGTAAACAATCCCTCTTTCATTGCTCAAGGAGTATTTGTTTTTTCAGTGAAGGAAACGGGTAGTAGTATTACTACTAATGTCTATAATAACATGTAGTAGCATTTATACAGTCACCCCAAAGTCAATTATTTTAATAATTATGATTAATTTAATTAATTTTATTCTGTACTTAAGAAATAAAACAAGCATTTCCATAACATAGTAGAATAGTAAAAAAAAAAAGATTTTTATATGAAAATGCAAATCTATTATGTATAACTTGCTATTCCTTTTAAATATATAATAAAGTTGTGTAACTTTATTTTTCCCCTTATTTCTTCTTTCCCCTACCCCCTCACCTAGAGATGGCTACCTTCACCCTAGAGATGGCTACAATTAGACACAGATATGTGTGTGTGTGTGTACTTCTATTTATTAGTTCTTTCTCTGGATACAGATAGCATCTTCCTTCATATGTACTTTGTAGTAAATTGGGGTATTTATAAATGAGTTGCTCAGCCGCACAACCTGAAAGTGCCTGAGGCAGGATTTAACTCAGTTCCCTCTGTTTTTAAGGCCTCCACACTATTCACTATACCATTTGTTATACATCTCAACAGTATGATGTGACAGCTCCAGATGCTAGAGCCATTTTAGGCTACATAAAAACATAGTGTCCAAAATGAGGGAGGTAAGAATTTTGCTATAATATTCTCTGGTTAAGTAATATCTGAGGTAAAATAGTCAATTCAGGGCATCATGTTCTATTATAGACATAGACAAGCTGGCAAGCGTCCACTCAAGGGCTATCAGAACAGTTAAATAAGTGGGTATCCTTATATTCTCTCAGGGCTTGTGGATATTTCATCTAAATAACAGACTTCAGACCACCTAAGGGTAGTGTTAATGTATTTTAAAGATTGTCATAGGTAAGAAGACTATGACTTGCTCTGCTTGTCTCTAGAGAGTAAACCTAGTCGTAATAGGTAGAAATTTCAGAGACTTGGAGTCTGAAAATAGAGAAACAAGAAAAAAAAAACTTCTTGGCAATTTGAGTTATACAAAAGCAAAGGGGGCTTTTTAGGGGAATAGTCTTTTTTTCTCACTGGGGATTTTTAAGTTAAGGCACAATGATCATTTGCTGGGAATGTTCTAGCAGGGATGCTTGATTAAAACACAGGCTAAATTAAATGACCTTCACAGGTGGCTCGGTGGGTAATGAACTCAAGGATACCTGAGTTCAAATCTTGCCTCAGATTCTTACTATATCTTTGACCCTGAACAAGTCACTTAACCTCTCTTAGTCTTGGTTTCTTATCTATAAAATGGAGATCTTAGCTTCTATAGTATAGTAGCGTTATGAAAAGCAAATGAGATAACACATGTAATTTGTTTTTCAAATTTTAAAGCACTATGTAAATATCTTTCTTTCTTTCTTTCTTTCTTTCTTTCTTTCTTTCTTTCTTTCTTTCTTTCTTTCTTTCTTTCTTTCTTTCTTTCTTTCTTCTTC